>NC_081371.1:29492088-29800064 GCF_030684315.1 Stegostoma tigrinum | reverse complement strand
CCATTATTATTTTTATTTTCTATAATGTTTTAGGGTCAATAACCTGAAGTAATTCTTGCACAAATATTTGCTACTGTCAAGATTCAATATTTCATCTTATGTGGACTGCACTATTTTTAAATTCAGTTGATAAAAAATGGTGGATTACAGCAGAACTTTACAACAAAGTTATGTTGTTCTTTTGGTGCTAGGTAAATCTGACATCACAATGACAAGATAATTGTCAGTCTTTCATCCTTTCAGGAACAATTTATCTAGTCAAGATGAAAATTAGTCTGCTGAACATTATCTTGTCAGTTGATGTGATTGCAGGCAGTTGCCTGTACCAGCCAATATAACGCTTTTATTTTGTCATGTTTGGTGCACTTAACAGCATTAAATTGATCCATTTATACAAAATGATTTGAAAGAAACACATTTTGCTTTATTCTTACAAAGTTCAGGTCTTAACTGAGATTGATTTTTTTTTGAAATATTAAAATTGAACTAGTTATTTTGCGGTTCTGAATGCATTCTAAGGACATCTTGAGCCCTTAATTCAGAAGCAGGTCACTTTATAATTGATAGTGAATAAATAAATATTCATACCTCAAGTTAGTTGCTTTTGTCATGATAGTGGTAAAATATGGCTATTAGTTGTAGACTTATTATGTGACTTTAATATTTGGGACTTGCATGGATTGAAATGGTTTCGAAAAGGAATAGCACTGAATTGGAAACCGACATAGTAATCAAATGATCATGGACTGAGCCAAGATCCAGGAAATAAATATCAAAGGAAACAAAAACGAGTCAGGGGTGAAGACAGTCTCATCTTTTTAGTTGTAAATTTCCACATGTATAATAAGTTTCAGATATTGCAAATGAAATGTACATCTACTGCTAACCAGGTTGGAGACAATGAACACAGGCATGAGTATATAAAAATGAGTTGTAGTTCAACCAATGAAGATGGAATTTTAACATCAAGACAATAAGATTCTTTCTGTCATCCGTCTGTTCTCACTTAGGAAGTGCAAAGCAATCTCAGAGAGAAAAAAAAATTGGAAAACACATGAATGCAGAGAACAAGGGTAACTGCAATACACACGATTGCTGATCCAGGACACCACTATGATCTCAAGTTAATTCCGTACACCTCCAGGACATGCTGAGCACTTTAAATTACATATTTTGTTATCTTCCTTTATGTAATGATGGATATGTGTGCATGAATGTATTGTGTATTAACTGAATGACCTGAATTATTTGTCACGTGGAAAAAGATAGGTTGTTCAAGAAGAGCCAGGATTGATTTATAAAGGAAAAGTCCTGTTTAACAGACAGGGAGTTTTTTGAAGAAGTAACAGAAAGGGTTAATGAGAGTAATGCAGTTAAGACGGTTGGTACATGGACTTCTGGATAGTGTTCAATACAGTGTCACAGAGCAAACTTCGGAAGAGTTATGGTTTGTGGAATGAAAGGGAAAATAATATTGATACAAATCTGGCTGAGTAACAAGAGTAACGGTCAATGAATGTTTTTCAGGGTGAGGGATAGGTTGCAGTGGAGTTTTCCAAGAGTTGTTCTGGGATTTTAATTTTTCCTAATAATTTCTTGGTGTGCAGAGAACAGTTTCAAAGTTTGCAATGGATGCAAAACTTGCAAACATTGTAAATATGGGGGAGAACTTTAAAAAGTGCATGGGTAAGTTAGTGGAGTGGGCAAATAGGTGTCAGATGAGGTTCGGAGCAAAGAAGTGTGAGTGATGCATTTTGGTAGGAAGAACATAAAGCAAAGTATCCTGAACTTTACTACTGAAAGGATACATTACAAGAGCAGCGAAGGAATCGTGAACTTGCATAAGGTACTTGTTAAATCTTGGTTGGACTATTGTGTCAAGCTCAGGATGCTATACTATCACAAGGAGGCGAACATTTTACAGAGAAAATGGATGAAATTTACAGGAATGGTTGCAAGAAAGCAACATTTTAACTTATGAGAACAGATTAGAAAGTGTTTGGACTGTTACCCTTGGAAAGAAGTCTAAGCAACAGAAGTTTACAAAATCATGAAAGAGTACATAGCAAAGAACTATTTCCTCAAGTATCAAGAATGAGAGGGCACAGATTTAAAGGGATTTACAAGAGAAGCAAATGTGATCTGAAAAAAATAACACTTTCACACAGGTTGTTCAGGTCTGCAATGTATTGTCATGAAGTGGTAGGTTCAAAAATGATATTGGAATTTTAGTTAAATAGAAACAAAGTGCAAAGGTGTGGAGAAAAAGGCAGGAGTGTAGCTCTAGGTCATGATGCTCAGAAAAGCTGATGCAGACATGATGGGACTGAATGGCCTCTTTGTAACATTCCCACAATTCTGTGAAACATTCCAATCCTTATTCTTCAGAGTCACCACCACAGCCCCAGGCCTAAACCAGGCGCATTGCACTGCTTACTGCTCATTTCTCTCCACAATTGGTGCACAATGCACCAACGCTGACAAGCTAACTCAGAGACAGTCCTTAGAGTGTGACAAATCCCTGGGACTCCTGTTTATATCTTCCAGCCAGGGCTCCCTGATTGGCCCAGGATAACAGCCCTAACCTGGGATCTTATACTCACTGAGATCCACATGGGCAACCTTGTTCCAATCACTACACTACTGATAAACTCCTTGTTGAGGATAGGAGGAGCAATTCCTTGCAAAATCCTTCAGTTACATTTATCTGTATTCTGAATAATGGGCTTGGTGAAACTTGCAGATCCCCTCAGGGTGATGCACTGTGGCTGCAGGCCACCTTCAGGACAAGCCTGCTTCAGTTGCACCTTGATCCACACAGGCAAAAGGGGCCAAAAGGAGTGCAGAAACCTCAGCCTACAAATGAGTGCCCTCCTAAATATAGTTCACCTGTATCCCTACGATGAAAACTGGAGGCCAAATGCAAAGTCTGGTCAGCCTCCACTACATATCATTAACAAGCTGACCAATGTACCAGCTGCATGCTTACCTTGTAGGCGAGATGGATTGTCAGATCCCATTGCTGATGCTGGGAACAGGGTTGGGAAACCGTATGCCTACTGGTATTGTAATTTTTTTTGGCTCAACTGCCTCCATTCCGAACCTGAATGTGGCTGGAAATTAAGTCTCATGTATTTGTCTCTGTACTAAGTTCATCATATGTTTTATTCACTATACTCCGGTAGCGTATACCCGTAGGCACTACTTATCGTCTATAATGGGAATTATTTTATAGTTGGTAATTTACATTTTGCCAAACATTTTTAGCTTGTTGAAGTTGCTTTAACTTGACTTCTTGAGTGATTTGGGCGGCACGGTGACTCAGTGGTTAGCACTGCAGTCTCATGGCGCCAGGGACCCAGGTTCAAATCCAGCTTCAGGTAGCTGTGTGGAGTTTGCACATTCTCCCTGTGTCTGCATGGGTTTCCTCCGGGTGCTCCGGTTTCCTCCCACAGTCCAAAGATGTGCAGGCTAGGTGGATCGGCCATGCTAAATTGCCCATAGTGTTCAGGGGTGTGTGGGTTATAGGGGGATGGGGTTGGGTCCGGGTGTGTTGCTCCAAGGGATGGTGTGGACTTGTTGGGCCAAAGGGCTTGTTTCCACACTGGAGGGAATCTAGTCTAATCTAATTATTTTATGGATCTCTCCTGCATGTATCTGACACATCTTTTTCCTCAATCTCACCTTTTCCCCTCTGCAGGATACTCATGCTTGTAGGGGTGACTTTTAACACTATAGCACTGCACCAGTTCAAACTGTGAGTTCTCTCAAAGTGCTGACATTTCAACTTACCTTTATTTAGAATTGTGACATGCAATATGATTTTTGGAGAAAACCATTTATCTGACATAAAATCACGTTAAACTCAATTTGTCACAATTTATTACCTCTCAAGATGAGAGTTTGGCTGTTCTGTAATTGTGGAACTGAAGTGCATTGTCAAAGGCATTTTAATAAAAGCTAAACATTGTTGGAGATCAATGTGCCATGATTGACTTCAAAATGCCTAATGTTTTTTCCATTTCCCAGTGCTTTTATAACTTGCTTGATGTGTTCTGTCCCTTTTGACATTGGGTGACTATTCATGATAGTTTAATACTCGATGGCTTTTATTTGCATGATGTATTTAAGCCAGTGTAAACATGAGCAGCACTTTCTAGAATGTATATCACACCACTGGATATTTGTTTAAGTGTAAACAATCTAACATCATGCACTCACATAAACTGTATGAACACAGATTGTACACTCATGCTGTGTTCTTCTTGCAGCTCCTCTGGTTGTAAGACTGTAGTAATGATATGATCATTCCAATTACATGAGTACCAACTCCTAGAACATTTGTACAAATTACATTTGTTTGTATTTTCTAACAGATGTATAGATATATTTCATTCACAAATTTAAAATAACTGGGTATAAATTCATTCTGCCTGTGTAATCTTTTCCGAGTCTTTACATCGTTCGTCGATGTTTGTGTACTCTCTAGCATCACCACAGACCAAGGACCAGGTGATACTGGTGTTATATGAGGCTGGTTGTTATCCTCATTACCAACAGGGCCCTACTGATGTTACTGGCTTTGTAAGGATTATGTGGGCCTGCTTCTGTCTCAGTGGAGGATCTTACCTCACCGTTTGCGGTTTTTGCTCACTTGTCACTGAAGAGTTGTAAGAGTTCGAGTGTCAGTGACAGAGTGAGTCTTGATGTCTTTTGGGCGAATGTATCGTATCTGTCGATGCCGAGGAATTTCATGAGGCGGTTATTCATATCCAGCCACTTGCCTCGTGCGCCCATCACGAAGCCAAAGTATCTGGGCACCACGCCTCCCGTCAATTCCGTGACCTCGGCATTCAGGTGTTTATACTTTTCCTGTTTCTCTCGCCATGCTGTTTCCAGTGCTTTACTGTCATTCTCGTACCGCACTGTGACATCTACAACCGCGATCTTCTGGTCTTTTCTAAATATGAGATCAGGTTTCCATAGCGAGCCGTTTTTGTCAAACAGTCTGGACTCCACGTATGATGTCCAGCCGTACTTACTGACATGTTTCTGCAACTGGTCAGCGATCTTGTTATGGCGTTTTATCCGAGCATTTTTTACGAATGGGCAGCATCCTGAGATGTGTGATATGGTTTCGTTTGCCATCTCACACCTTCGGCATAAATTTGTTTCGGTTAGGCCTACCTCCAGATAATGTGGGTCTTGTCGGGTATAGATTACACCGCAAGAGCACGCTGTTAATAAATCTTGAGGGTTTTTGCTGTACTCCGGCCTTCGTCCAAGAATTAGAGATCTTGTCGTCTGTAAAGTACTGGATGCCTGCCCCTTGACATTCCAGTTTTTGCCATTTTTCAAATTCCCACTCCCTCCAGCCTGCATACCTATTGGGTGGTTTTGGTCGTCCCGCGTTTGCCTTCTGGAGTGCCGGCATCATGTCTTGGATGGTGGTCATCAGGTCGATTTTCCCCTCGCCGCTGCTGCGGCTACTGGGTTGGAAATTTTCAATTTCCTTGAGGGCCTTGAGCTCACGCAGTCCCGCAACGGTCTCTGTGTTGCTCTCTCCTTTATATTGAAAGGAGGCCCGAATGACCACATCACTGGACATGTCTAGTGCTTCGCGTTTGCGAACAATCACGGATGGGATTAGCACTTCTAGTTTTGGGACGCCTAGACCGCCGTTCTTGTTGCTAGCATATAGCATTCCGTCTGCGGTATGAGGTGATAGGTGTAGAAAAGAGGCCCGAATGACCACATCACTGGACATGTCCAGTGCTTCAGTTCACCTGGGCCATCTCCAGTACATCCCTCACCTTCCTGGACCTCTCAGTCTCCATCTCAGGCAACCAGCTTGTAACTGATGTCCATTTCAAGCCCAACGACTCCCACAGCTACCTAGAATACACCTCCTCCCACCCACCCACCTGCAAAAATTCCATCCCCTATTCCCAATTCCTCCGCCTCCACCGCATCTGCTCCCACGATGAGGCATTCCACTCCGCACATCCCAGATGTCCAAGTTCTTCAAGGACTGCAACTTTCCCCCCACAGTGGTCGAGAACGCCCTTGACCGCGTCTCCCGCATTTCCCGTAACACATACCTCACACCCCGCCCCCGCCACAACCGCCCCCAGAGGATCCCCCTCATTCTCACACACCACCCCACCAACCTCCAAATACAACGCATCATCCTCCGACACTTCCGCCATCTACAATCCAACCCCACCACCCAAGACATTTTTCCATCCCCACCCTTGTCTGCTTTCCAGAGAGACCAATCTCTCCGTGACTCCCTTGTTCGCTCCACACTGCCCTCCAACCCCACCACACCTGGCACCTTCCCCTGCAACCGCAGGAAATGCTATACTTGCCCCCACACCTCCTCCCTCACCCCTATCCCAGGCCCCAAGATGACTTTCCATATTAAGCAGGTGTTCACCTGCACATCTGCCAATGTGGTATACTGCATCCATTGTACCCGGTGTGGCTTCCTCTACATTGAGGAAACCAAGCGGAGGCTTGGGAACCGCTTTGCAGAACACCTCCGCTCTGTTCGCAATAAACAACTGCACCTCCCAGTCGCAAACCATTTCCACTCCCCCTCCCATTCCTCAGACAACATGTCCATCATGGGCCTCCTGCAGTGCCACCATGATGCCACCTGAAGGTTGCAGGAACAGCAACTCATATTCCGCTTGGGAACCCTGCAGCCCAATGGTATCAATGTGGACTTCACCAGCTTCAAAATCTCCCCTTCCCCCACCGCATCCCAAAACCAGCCTAGTTCGTCCCCTCCCCCCACTGCACCACACAACAAGCCCAGCTCTTCCCCTCCCCCCACTGCATCCCAAAACCAGCCCAGCCTGTCTCTGCCTCCCTAACCTGTTCTTCCTCTCACTCATCCTTTCCTCCCACCCCAAGCCGCACCTCCATCTCCTACCTACTAACCTCATCCCACCTCCTTGACCTGTCCGTCTTCCCTGGACTGACCTATCCCCTCCCCACCTATACTCTCCTCTCCACCTATCTTCTTTTCTCTCCATCTTCGATCCACCTCCCCCTCTCTCCCTATTTATTCCAGAACCCTCACCCCATCCCCCTCTCTGATGAAGGGTCTAGGCCTGAAACGTCAGCTTTTGTGCTCCTGAGATGCTGCTTGGCCTGCTGAGTTCATCCAGCTTCACACTTTATTATCTTGGATTCTCCAGCATCTGCAGTTCCCATTATCTCTCATCCCCAATCAAAAGAGTGTGCCTGCTCATGATCTCAGACATTCTGAGTGTATACACCCTGGATGTTGCCATTAACCAGAAGCTAACTGGACCAGATAAATAAATACTTTGCCTCAAGTAGATTGGCAGTTGGGGATTCTGCACTGAATAACTCACTTCCCAATGCGTCCAAATTGTTTTCCATCTACAAGTTAGGAAATACGACGCAATATTCTCCATTCATCATGCAGCTCCAACAACACCTGGGAATGGTGAGACTATCCAAGACACAGACTGCTCACTTGATTGACACTTTATCCAACATCTTCAGCACTTCCTCCACCACCATCGTTGAGACACAATGGCAACAGCATGTGCCGTGTCCAAGACCCACTGCAACAACTTATCAAGGGTCTTTGGACAGCATCTGCCAAACTTCCAAGCCCATGATCTCTGCCACCTGGAAGGGCAGCAGATGAATGGGAATACCACCACCTGCAAGTTCCCCTCCAAGCAAAACACCGTCCTAACTTGAAACTATATTGCCGTTCCATCAGCATTGCTGAGACAATATCCTGGCACGCCCTCCCTAACAATTCTATGTTTGTACTTTTATTACATATATTGTGGCAATTCAAGAAGGCAGGTCACCACCACCTTCCCAATACAATAAGGGATGGACAACAAATGATAGCCGAGTCAATGACACTCATATCCCAAAAATGAATAATAACAAAAAACAATGACCATGTGCTCAGAAATTCGGGAAATCATTTTTCTCACTATTAGTGAATTAAGCATGAGGGTCGTTTTAATCTCTGTAGCCTATTGGACAAAGATAAAACAGACCATGGAAGTCTGTAAAAGAAAACATAACGTGGATCTACTCTAAAACATGACTGTGATTACCATTATTATTGTAATGTGTATGTGAAGTGAAGCAAAGGAAAAAAACACACTTCTGTGTAAGCTTGCTGGTGGGTACTAATATAGGTATTTTTAAGTATACACAATCTCCTTGAAAAGCAAAATTATCCAAGGCAGGGATTAAATCAATTCCCAACTTTGCATGCTTGTAAATGACACTCCAGTATGATATGTTATTGTTATGGTAATAGTAAAACAGACTATTAATTTTGGACTTTCATGATCTGATTTTATGGTCACATATTTTTGACGGACTAAAATAGCTTTTTCTAAAATAAGGAAAAAAAACATTGACTTAATACAGTCTCAGTGGGCACCAAACACATAGTTGAACCATCTCATGACATACAATCCACAAGATCCAGACTGAACTAATATTAACATCAAAATAATTGAAACCCGTCATTTTGATCTGTATCAGAGATAGTAGGAGCTGCAGATGCTGGAGAATCTGAGATAACAAGTTGTAGAGCTAGATGAATACAATAGATCAAGCAGCATCATAGGAATTAGAGAGGTGACATTTTTGGCCGACACAATTATTCAGAAATTTCTGAAGAAGTTTCTAAGCCCAAAACATCAGCTTTCCTGCTACTATGATGCTGCTTGTCCTGCTGTGTTCATCCAGCTCTACCCCTTGTTATCTTATTTGGATGTGTATCTCTTGTTTTATTTAAGTCTCTCTGGGAGTTTCACATTTTGGGATCAAAGTCACCTTCGATTATCCAGTTTGGGAAAAGCAACAAATCAAGAAATGTGAATATGTATAAAGCAAATAAATTGGTACCAGAGCAGAAAGAACAGTATGGATTTGTAACAGCAGAACTGAAAAGCTTTCACTCTCTCTTTTTCTCAGGCTGTCAAATGAACAACGATCAGTGATTTAAAAAAAGTATCAATTCACCCAAAAACTCCAGGAAAATTAGAGATGTTTCCATTACTGAACATACAACACCACAATCTTAATGCCGGGTCTGGTTAAAATTTAACGCCTGAAGGACTCTAAAGACTTTTCAAATTACCTACACTTGATCTTCCTTTTTGTCATAAACATTCTCCCCTTTTTTAACTTTACACCTGTGATCGAGTCCATGCTTGATGTTGTGCTTTATTCTTTTTCTTTGGGTTGATTAAGTGATAAAATTCTTCTTTCTTCTCTCAAGAAAACTTTGTAATTGGTCCTCGATTTTCACTATGACCACATTTTAAGTGAGGTGTGACATAGCTCTGTACCGAAAGGAATTATAGATTATTGATGTGTTTGAATGAGAAGTCAAAAAGTGGGAAGTCAGTTGACGCTTCACCTGATCATAACGGTATAAAAGGTTCGGTTACTACATGGTAATGCAACAAATTTGAACTGGTTTACTGTACATTCCACCGAATAATTTAACTTACTGCCAGAGGTAAACAAACACTGGAAGCATAATATTGGGTATGAACAGGTTGATATTAAGATACATAGTTAATAGTCACAAGAAAGAGTGTCTTTATGAACATGAGGACAATATCAATATTTTTCATATTAATGTATGTTTTCGTCTTCATTTCTATCTCTAGAGTGTTTTAGACATGACCGTTCTCAGCAATACGATGTACTATATAAATTATATGAATAATAGGTAACAATTTATAGAAGAGCAATTTATTTAGCAATTTAAAAAGACATCAAAAAGTTTTATAAGTCACCAGATATAAGCAAAT
Source organism: Stegostoma tigrinum (assembly GCF_030684315.1). NCBI lineage: Eukaryota > Metazoa > Chordata > Chondrichthyes > Orectolobiformes > Stegostomatidae > Stegostoma > Stegostoma tigrinum. The sequence goes on along the minus strand of NC_081371.1, from coordinate 29,790,222 downwards.
AAATCGCATTGTGTAATTTTCAAACTTCAGATCCAATATGGTAGACAATTATGATTAATATTTATTTAGTTAGAACAGCAGACTGATAGAACCTCTTTCCGTTCATTGTCAATCAATTTCGATTTAATTACATTTTGTTTGATAGTCAAAATATTTGAACACTGCAATGAGTAGAATCATTGCTTGCTAATTATTGTCTGGAACCTATGCTCTGTCACTTAAAGCATTTTCTTTGTTAATCTTGAAAAGAACAAAACTATCACTGGCTGTGCTTTCAAAACAACAATAGTGATGTACAACCCAACTTGTCTTTCCTGTGACCTCTTGCTCCTGGGATTTTCTCACTACAGAGTGAAAAATTGTCACAAAATTCAGCTCCACATCTTAGGGCTTGTGAGCACAACTGTCTCTCTATTCTTCACACAGTTAATTTTAATAATTACACGCGCCTCATTAATGTCAGTGGCCAACTTTCCACCCAAAATAATTACTTGCTCAGTAGAAACAACAGCCTAGTAAAAACTGACATTTTGGAAACTGCAGTTTTCCCAAAGTCATTTGACGTTCTGTAATCAGCAGGTGGCATAGAATCCATATTCAATTGTTGACTTCATTCATTGGTTAACCTGCTTAATCTAGAAAGTATCCAAACAGTACAACATCTTCAGTTTTCACATGATCATAAATACAGATATGTAGGCCCAACAGCAGATAACAAGCAGCTCATATAGAACTGCCTTGAGATGCTTCCTCATTGGGAAGAATACTGTCAATCTCTTCAACCATGAATCCACATTGTATGGGAATGCCATTGAATCACTTGCACAGCATTGTGTTCGAGATGAGTGTGCACTTGATCCAGATGGCTTTGTGCTCCTGTTGACTAGGGATCAGGCTAAAACCTGAAAGATGAAGGAGCTAAAATACTTTATGTGGACGTGGGTGGTGATTAAATGTTGAATACTGTCAAGTAAATTTTTGGCATCTGTTATAGTTGTGTTCTCTCTCTCTCTCTCTCTATCTATCTCTGTGTTTGTGTCTGTCTCTCTTTCTCCATTTCTCTCGTTCCCTATAGGCATCAATACTGTTTGGCCAATCGTTGAAATCCAGATATTGAACTTTTGGATTTTCTTTATCTTGCCCATAGTGCTTTTCCACCCTTGACTCACCTCTCACTCTGTCTGAAATGCTCCTCCCCACTGCTTCAATAAATAACACTGCTGTGCAGTTCAAAAATATACAGCATCTGATTTTCAAGTTGCAAAATTTTTTTGGTATTTCAGCAATTCAATTTCCAAAACTGAAAAATATAGTGTCTCTTACATGTTTATGATCATTTTAGTGGCCAAACCATGTGTCTTTTTATGAATCTTAATCATGAATCATGTGCATGTTTGGGGTTTATGAAGGAGTAAATTTTAACTTGCATAGCAGCAGATTAAAAACCCTTTCTTTCATTTTTCTTTAGTTAAAGCTGCTTTATAATAAGTGGAATTATTTTCTGTTAATGATGAAACCTGGAGTGATCTGCTTTTGCCCTGTCAGTTAGGCAAATTGGTCATCATGATGGTTTAATTAGGATCTTCTACATTTTGGGACAGCTTGTGGAAAAGTAAGGCATGAAGATTAACACGTTCTCTCCAGCAAGGTCATATCAAACAAAGCAGTAGTAATGAAGAAAATAATGTACTGAAGAGGCTGGTAGCTATTTGTCAACATTGTGGTGCTGATGGCAACAATGCACCCACCAATGCTTCAGGATCAACAAGGGATCCAGTACACAAGTGACTAAGGACAGCAGGTAGGGTCCCGAGGAAAAGTTTGTGGGCCTGAGGGGAAATGAGGAAAGGGGAGTGGATCCAGTCAGGCAACACCTTTCCCAATGCTGGGTCCCTCAATCAGGTGCTGTGTTCTTGAACATCTAACCCCATAACCTACTCCCCTGGAACAAATCAAACCCAACACCTCACTTGGGACAGCATTAGAAGGGTAGCATGCACGACATCTAGGATCCTCCCCCACAATTAAATCTCATACCAATCTTTAAACTCACTTCAAGGGAGACAATCAAGCTCCATCTGATATGACTAGTGCTGTCCACAAGAATCTGGCCTCAATTATTCATTGTCTTCAATGATGACTTAAATTATAGGATGGAAAGCCACATATCTGAATTTATATCCTACACAGGAATGGGTGATGGTTTAAGCACTATCAAAAGAAATATAAAGGCATTGACATTGGGTTTGTCTGATGTTGTAGAAACACCAAAGTCAGTACTTTTAGCAGCTTTTATTATGCCCAATGCAGTATTCAATGCTAGAAAGAATGCTAATGCGGGTATATCATTTAAGTGCTGGAGCCTTTTGCCATGCACAGTGTGTAACAGTGAAAACAGCTGTTACAGTTGACCTGCTGCACATTTTCGAATCTTGAATGAGCACTATTAATCACTCACTCAGTTGCATGTGAAACTCCCACTGATGTATTTAAAACTCCAACCTGCAGTTGCAGGAATTCTTTTTGGACATATTGTAGTGCGTTTTCACAAATGCAACATGCACCTGAATTTGGCAGACAGTGCTGCTGCATCATCCTGGAGAGCGCAAAGGTGTCATGTCATTGCACATCTGATACTGTAACGTAACAGGAAAATGAAGCTCAAAAGAGTAGAAGCAGTGCCCAGATTGAAGAAGAGGAGTGCTGTACAAAAAAAATCTGATGCATTACATATTTTAAGGAGGTATTCCTCCTAAATCAACTAAAGCCAGGAGCAATGTGGATTTATCAAGGAAATGGTCACGAAATAGAGTCCGAATCTTCAGCTGGACCTGCAGCCTCACAGCAGGATGAGGATGATGTTGTCAAAGGCTATCAATGTCACTCTCTTTTCATAATTTCTACATGACCAGTTCCTTCCAGTGGATACAGGAAAGAATGTGAGCATTGCTGCCATGGAAAATGATTGAGATACTGTAGAAGAGGAAAGTTTATTGTTTCCTCTCTAATCAGAGTGAAGCTGGGTTGTCAGGCAAATGGTTTTGTCAAGCAACAGCATTCTCACTGGTGCCAGGAACCAGCAGTGATGCACACGTGACTGTGGATCCCATATGTCAACACGACTGGATGAAAGGACAGCAACTCCTTAGTGTATCATTGGTGAGCAGCCAGATCTGAGTCATCATGTTGATGAAGATCCAGTTTCCTGGCAGTAGCACAATGCTTCCATCCTGAAAATATTGCCCATTATCATTTTCTTTGGACCCCAGTAATGTATCAGAGGCTGACTAGTTAGAGACAAGAAATATACTCTCAATCAGCTAATCAAAGGTGGATTGCGGTTGAATAATGGCCTCTCAGTAATCCTAGTAATCTCTGAGGACAAATTGTTGGTCTGCTGTGAGAACTTACAAAAGCCTCTTTTGCTGATATCCGAACCAACTACAATGGTAGTTGTCTGAACAAGAATGAATTTCTTGCCTCAGTCTGAGCTTCTGTCACAGCATAGAGACTTGAATGGCTATAAAGGCTCAGACATTGAACAGAAGATGCTGCATCATGACTGGTCCAGTGGTGATGTCAATGAGTTGGCCATCATTTCCAAAGAAAGTATTGGCTCCAAGCTAAGTATGACTGAACTGTATACCTCCATGCTCCTTGACAGTGACAAGAGGCACTCTGTCAAGCCTGTGGTTAATGAACCAAATATCTCAGCATGCAAACATATCAGCATTGTCCTACACAATACCTCATCAAAGTTTCCATCTGAATCCCCTGAAACAGAACTTTTGAATGACTTCACCCTGAGGTAAACTGGCATGGTAACTACCTTACTCCTCAGCCCAGCTGCAAGTCATTCAGGTAATGCTCACTACATGCAAATCCTGACTCTATAGTACCCTTTAAACTCTTACCGTACCAGTATCTGAGTTGGTGAGTGTCCTGTGAACAGATGGCACTTCCTTACCAATGCTTTGGTGATCCTGACTCTATAGTACCCTGTAAACTCTCACCGTACCAGTATCTGAGTTGGTGAGTGTCCTGTGAACAGATGGCACTTCCTTACCAATGCTTTGGTGTTGCTCTTGCTTTTTGTCCTGAGACTGCTGTGGCTGGACAGACAAGAGGTCTTGGGTAACTGAAAGCAAAAGAGGAGAATCGAATGGGTTAAGGTAAGGGGAGAAAAAAGAGTAAGGTTGCTCACAACATCAGCATCTTACACTTCATACCAGGTAGCAGAATGATAGTGAAGTGCGAGTTGAGAAAGACCATAAAATAGGGACATCTCATCGTCTTCAGTGATGCTGGATGCGCTGAGCTCTTTCACACTGGACTGCTGATGCACAGTGGCATCTCCTACCTGGAGCTCATTAGAAGTGGGCATATCTGAAACCTTACTGGTTCTTCTCTGTTCTGCTCCCTGTCTATATGTGGAAACATATCCTGAAAAACGAGTGAGGAAAGTACGTCAGTGATTTTGTCATACTGTGTTTAGGTGATGTGAAAAGCTGGAAGTATGTGATCTGTGAGAGGTTAGTGTGAAACTGATATTATTGAAAAGTATGGGGGAGAAAGGAAGAGTTTGAATGTTAGGCCTGAGTCCTGACTGCTGGTGAGTGTCAATGGGTGAGTGTATGAGATGTGGTGTGTTGAGCAGTGGTAGAGTTTGGTGATGCATTGGGTACGAAATGTCCTGTGAAGATCAATTCACTAATCTTGACCATCATGTGCGGTCATTAAAAGTCTTGTGGCACTGCTGCCAGCTACTCAGAGCCAGATGCACTGACCCCCATTGTCTGCTGTTCCTATTCTTCTCAAGAGAACGTTTCGTGGAGCCTTTCTGACCTCCGCAGAAACATCTATCCTGTCAATGCCCAACAATAAAGTCTCCAACAAATATCATATCATATAAATATAGAATTCCTCTCTCTCTTCTCTGATGCTACATTTGCTTTGCCTCTGCTTACATCCAATTGGACTCAGGCAGTGAACAGCAACTTGCTTCTAAATGTATGCGTATGCCCTTTTCTATTTTGTTTTTATTTTGCATATGCTCTTTGAGAGTTGCAGCCTCCCTGGAACAGCTGCTAGCAATGCAAACTATTAGTTGTCATTCTTGTCATACTCTTAAAGTACAATCATTTCAATGAAGAGGCAACAAAACATTTGTGCGTTTCTGCCATAAAGGACAAAATACAAGCAGATTGCTCACTCTGAGCAGTGCACTTGAAAATGAGGAACCAATTTTAGCCTAAAATTATAAAGGAATATTGGAGGATGAATTGAATGGACAAAATATTGTTACAGGGGTCTCTGATTTACAAATGTCTGAATTACAAATGCTAATACTTATGAATGTGATCCCATACATGGTTTTAAAATTTAAAGATCTAACATGCAAACATTTCCTACACTTACAAACAACTGCTTTCCATTGCCCTGCATTGTGAGTAAATTAACTTGTGAACAGACTCTAGAACAGAACCCATTTGCATCTTGGGGATTGTCTATATAAATGTCTTCATGCATGTCCCCAAGAAGGTCCTCAAGAGGAAACCAAAATATTCTTTATTCTGAAACCTTAGCATTCGGAAATGTGGTTTGGTCATAACATCTATGTCAAAACTGGAGATGGGATTTTAAGGCAAGCTGATCTTAAAACCTTAAAATTTCACACTTAAGAATAAAGCAGACCACCTGAATTATAGAATCCCTACAGAGTGGAAGCAGGCCATTTGGCCCATCAGGTACACACCAACCCTCAGGGCAACCCACCTATCCCCCTACCCTGTAACTCTGCATTATCCATGGCCAATCCACCTAGCCCGCATATCTTTGGACTGTGAGAGGAAACCAGAGCACCAAAGGAAACCCACACATACTTAGGGAGAAAGTGCAAACTCCACACAGACAGTTGCCTGAGACTGAAATTGAAACTGGGTCCATGGTGCTGTGAGGTGGTAGTGCTAACCATTGTGTCACTGGGCCACGCCGTGTACACTGGATTTCACTAGAAATAAGAATAAGCAAACTGCTGGCATATAATATTCAGTAAAGAACCTAAATAGCAATTTTAATAACATTTTTCTGTTTTTATCTCTTGCAAAGTAAAAATCTTTTATGGAAATTGGACAAATCATACTTTTCAATGGTCATCTATGGAGAAATGTAACAAGAAAAGCTCCACATTTTTAATTCTATAATAGGTGATTTCAGGCTGTATCTTTATAGATGATGAGGGCATTAGGATGACAATGCATGATGGCATAAGAATTGGCATTGAAAGGTACTTAGATGAAAGCATAAAATTGCCAAAAGGCATTAATACTTCAAGTAAATAGTCAAAACTAATGCAAATGGATTTCAGTACAAGCAAATTTGCAGTGATCTACTTTGGACTTAAAAAGGATAGAGGAAAGTATGTTCTAATTGGTAAATAGGAAAGATCACATAAATTAGTGTGGTATCCCTGGAATTTAAATGGTTAAGAGATGATTTAATTGAAGTTATTAAAATATCAAAAGGAACAGATATGATAGATGGAGAGAAACTACTGGATTAGGAGGGGTAGAAGCTAGAGCTAGACTTCGATGACTGAAATTAGAAGTCTCTTTTACACACAAAGGGTGCTGGTATTTTAAAACTCCATTCTGCAAATGGCAACTGATTCTCAATCAATTGTTAATTTTAAATCTGTGAATCACAATATTTTGTAAACCAAAGGCATTAACGGTAACAAGTAAAGGCAACTATCTGGTGTTCGGTTGCAGATCAGCAATTATCACATTAATGCACAGAACAGAACCTTCTAGTAAATGGTCTACTCTATTTTCTACATTCCTGTGTCAGATAAACAATACACTGGGGCTCCTTCTGTCCTCATTGTACACATTAAAAATCCTGCAGCGGCACCAAAGCAAAGAGAGAGCTGTGAACCGATACCATGGTGACCTGGCCCTATTTTTAACCCTAGTTAATATGGTAGAGCAGTGAAACTTTTCTGGAATGTGATGAGGCCATAAAAGATGCTTTTTAAATGGAATTGTTCTTTTTTAAAAAAAACACCCAGCAGCAACACCGTTTGCTGTTCATTATATCTCTCTTAGTGATCAAAATGCCTCAATTAATTTTATCCTCAGAACTTTTTCCATCATCAAAATTTTTTTTTGTCAGTCAGAAGTATATTTATGAACTGCACCACATAACCTTTGTATAAAGCAATCCCAGAGTCTACATGCTAACGTTCATTGAAAGCTTAAGGTGTTTGATTTAGTTAAATATTGTTTTTCTTTAATTCAGTCATGGGATGTGGGCATCACTGGCTGGTCAGCATTTATTGCTCATATCTAGCTGCTGTTGAGAAGGTGGTTATGAGCTGTCTTCTTGAACTGCTGCAGTCTACGTGCTGTGGTTTGGCTAACAATGCCCTTGGAGGTGGAATTCCAGGATTCTGAGTCACTGACACTGAAGGAACAGTGATATATTTCCAAGTCAAAATGGTGAGTGGTTTGGAGGGGAACGTGTAAGCAGTCGTGTTCCCATGTGTCTGCTGCTGGAAGGAAGTGGTTGTGTGTTTGGATGCTGCTGCTGGAGCAGCCTTGGTAAATTTCTGCATCTTCTAGGTAGTGCACACTATTGCAAGTGAGTATTGTTGCTGATGGGAGTGAATGTGATGTTAATCAAGTGGGCATTTATATGGCCAGTTCATTCAGTTTCTGATCACTGGTAACCCCTGGGTACTGATAGTGGGGATTTTAGTGATGGTAATGCCATTGAATGTCAAGGAACAGTGGTTAGATTCTCTTTTGTTGGAGATGGTTGTTGCCTAACATTTATTTGGTACAAATTAACTTGTCATATTTCAGCTGATGTCTGGATAATGTCCAGGTATTGCTGAATTTGAACAGATTCTGCTCCAGTATTTGAGGAGTTGTGCAAGATGCTAAACATCGTGCAGTCCTCAACCAACGTACACCCTTCTGATCTTATGATGGAAGGAAGGTTGGCCAAAGACACCATCCTGAGGAATTACTGCAGAGATGACCTAGAGCTCAGATGACTGACCTCCAACAACCATAGTCACTTTCCTACATACCAGGTATGCCTCCAATCTGATTTCCCCTGTGATTTCCCCATCATTTGACTTCAGTTTTACAAGGGTTCCCTGCTGCTACACTCAGTCAAAAGCAGCCTTGATGTCAAGGGTTGCCACTCTCATCTTACCTCTGGAATCCACTTCTTTTGTCCATGCTTGGACAAATGCTCTCATGAGATCAGTAGCTGAGTGGCCCTGGTGGAACCCAAGTTTATTGTCAGTGAGCTGCTTACTGCTGGACAGATGTAGCTTGGTAGCACTGTTGATGATACCTTCCACCACTTTATTGATTAACAGGAATAGGCTAATGAGGAAATTGGCCAAGTTGGATTTGCCAGCATTTTGTGTACATGACATACCTGGACAAGTTGCCACATTGTCAGGTAGATGCCAGTGTTTTAACAGTACTGGAACCACTTGGCTAGGGTGCACCAACTTCGGAAGCACATGTCTTAAGTGCCATTGCCAGAATGTTGTTGAGGCCTATAGCCTCTGCAGTATCCAGTGTCTCCAACTGTTTCTTGATATTATGGGGAGTGAATTGAATTAACTGAAGATGTGTGATTGTAGGCAATCATTGGAGGAGAGAATTCCCAGTGAAGATTTTTTAAAATTAATTCATGAGATGAGGGCACTGCTAGGCCAGCATTTATTGCCAATTCCTTATTGCCTCGAGGACATAAAAGAGTCAATCACATTGCTGTCAGTCTGGAGTCACATGTGAGCCAAACCAGATAAGGATGGAAGTTTTCTTGCCTGAAGTACATTAGTGAACCAGATGGGTTTTTCGACAATTGATTCATGGTCTTCATTGAATTCTTAATTCCAGATATTTTTGAACTCAAATTTCACCATTTTCTCTGATAGGATTCAAACCTGGTCCTGTACCATTACCCTGATTAAGAGCCCAGTCATAATATCAGTAGGCCATTGGTTCCACCATAACGGAAGCATATGCCTCAGGTTTATCTTTTGTAGTAATGTGTTCAGCTTTTCCAGGAATATTTGTGGAGCCTCCTCTTTCAATGAGTTGTTTAATTGTTCACCATTATTCACAACTAAGCAGAACTTAGATGTGATGTATTCACTTTGAAATCACTTAGCTCTGTCTATCACTCGCTGCTTGTGCTGTTTGGCACATAGGTGATCCTGTTTCATAGCTTTGCCATTTTCAGATTATGCCTGGTGCTGCTCCTGGCAGGCCCTTCATAAGAATCACCACAAAGTTCTTGTGGAAACAAAGTCCTGCCTTTTCATTGAGAATACCTTACATCATGTTGTGGTGCACTGTTACTGTGCCAATTGGAACAGATTTTGAATAGGAGGCGCTATGCGTCATCAGTAGCAGCAGAATCACAAATCAATACAATCTGCAATCTCATGGGCCAGTATATCCCCACTCTATCGAGCCTGGGAATCGATGCTGGTTCAGGAGGGCAGCACCAGGCATACTTAAAAATGAGATGTCAATCTGGTGAAGCTACACAACAGGAATACTCCTATGCCAAACAGCATTGCAGGGAAATAATAAAGGTAAATGAGACCATAACCAACGAATCAGATCTAAACTTTGTACTCCTCACATCCAGCTGTGAATGGTGGCTGACAATTAAATAACTCACTGGAGAAGGAAGGTCCGCAAATATCCCCATCCTCAATGGTGGGGGATTCCAGCAATTTAGTGCAAAATGTAAAGCTGAAGCATTCACAACAATCTTCAGCTAGAAGTGTTGAGTCGGTGATCCATCTCAGCCTCATCCTGACCATTCTTGCTATAGGAGACATTGTGGTATAGTAGTCAAGCCTTTGCTTCTGAAGCAGAAGCACTTGCATCGAGACCCACTCCAGGACTTCATTATCATAGATGATGGATTTGTAATATGGCTAAACAGGTTGATTATCAACTAGTAAAACCTTATCCTATAGTAGGTGCTAACTATAGGAGAAGAATGTCCTGGTCAACTACTATTGATGCAGAGTGGTGACCACTAAGCAACAGTCTCTGACAACAGGCTATGAAACAAGTTGTAAACATTATCATCTGCCTCATGCACCACTAGGTAGGAAACAAAGCATGAGAAATGTTCTTACTTAATAAGCATTCTGGAGCTTATGTGGACATTATTACAGTGCAAGTTATGAACCTGTCCTACGTAATTAACTAACTATTTCAGAAATTTAATCCAATCTTTCTTCAGCTTGTGATTTAAATTCTCAAAGTTTCGATCACTAAGTACTTCGCTAAGGAATATCACATTTTCTACTATAAAAAGAGCATATCTTGCATCCAGAACAAATAAGTAAATGTCCACGTAATAGTGATGAACACCAAATTCCAAAAGATGAATTGTGTTCTGTGTTGTTTAATGGATAAAACCTGAAGAAATCTTGTGATGGTGTCAGGAGCAGCTCCTCATTGGGCTTGAGAAGCATAGTATAGGTGGAGCTAGTTGTAGTGATTGATAAATAGATAAAATTGGAGTAGATTGACTGAGGAAATAGATATAAAGAATAAATGTAACAACAAGATTACAGCCAGGTATATCTCAGTTTACCATGGGTAGGTGTATTTAAGTATATTCAATAAACAGAGTTCCAGAGAAGCCTAAGCCTGAAGATAGTTCCTTGTCTTCTCCATGACCAATCTGTCTTGAACGCAAACTCTTAGATATGGCCATAAAACTACATTACAAAAGATTCCCCAACAGAAAGGGAAACAAATTTCAGCTTGAAGATATTTCCTACTTTCTCACTGCAGGTTTACCAACACCTCCTAGAGGACGTAACCTGCAAACATGAAAGTCAAAACGTTCTAAAAAATAATACATCAGTATGATTTTTTAAACTGTACCAACATCCGATCCAGTTTAAGTATTTAAAATTAAGTTAATATCAAAAAGTAAATTTTTTTTAATTCACCCACCACATGAGCTTAAAGTTTTGTTCTTAATTTTTTGGGCTGCTAAAATAAAAATATCACAATTCAAAGTAAATTATTTGCAATTTTTTATGAAATGCAGAATTGTATTAAGCAGAAATGCATTATTTAATCAGTCCATTACTTTTGTAGCAAACGCATTTGCCAAGTCCAGATGAACATTATTATCAACTAATATTTTTAATCTAACCAGATCCACCCACACTAACTACAATCAGTTCTGAAAAAGGGTCACTGGACTCAAAAGATTAATTCTGCTTTCTCTTCATAGATGCTATCAGGCCTGCTGGGTACCTCCAGCTACTGCTGTTCTTTTTAAATTGTTAAGTGAAACATAATTCTACAACTCAATGGTAGTTTCGAGGAGGGGGATTCACAACAAAAATGATGGCATAACCACAGAATCAGAGCTAGGTCATTCAGGAGCGATGTCAGTACATTTTTCTTTACAAAGTGTCATGGAAATCTGGAATATTTCCTCCTAAAATGTTGTGGTGTTGGCAATCAATTGAAAATTTCAAAACTGTATTTTTTTTATTTGACAAGGAAATTAATTATAAATTGAAGACAGGTAAATGGCTGTAAGATACAAATCTGTCTCAATCCATTTGGAAAGTTACACTCAAGATGCTGAATGACCTTACTCCTGTTCCTAAACTATAACCTGGTGCCGTGTGATTTCTGACTTTGTCCATCTCACATCAAAGATATGAAAGCATGGGGGGAATGCCCTGAGGTCCCACCATGATTTGATCTCTTAGAATTCATGAGATGCATACTCCCCACCATGCTGAAGTGACATATTGATAATTGTTTTCAAAAACCAAGATGGCTTTCATTGTTTCTGTACTACATATGGTCTGTTAAGACTCTTCTTGTACCCCCTACCCCCTACTTCTCTCTGCTGCAGACACATTTGCTGATGTCCAGTTTGATGGGTGCTGACTGTTTTGGAGGCGCAGTTAGCCATATTTACGTGTGAGCCCAGACAATGAATATCAATATGCTATTCAACCAATGACAGGTGTAACTGCTATCATGACCCATATGCAATGTAGCAGAATCTGAGGTTAATATTTAGAATAGAAAATCTTGATGATTTCTTCACTCCTTAACCCTGGAGTGATATATTCAAGAGCAGTTACTGCCCTGACTAGGATCAACTTACTCAACACATTTTGTTTTAACTGATATATTTAGCAAATCTCGGAATTAGTTTAAGCACCATTAAATGTTATTGTTTAATTGTAATTTAATAGAAAGATCATACTTTATCTGGGTCATGGCTAAAATAGCTGAAAAATCTGATTCACTTCTTTGTTGAAAGTAGATTTCTGACATCTGAAAAACTAACTTTCTTCCTCCACAGATACTTCTAAACCTGCTACATATTTTTCACGATCGGTTTCTATTTCATGCCTTTCATTCTTAAGTGTATGCATTGAATATTGTTGGGAATTTGAAACAAAAGAAAACCAAGTCATTTTATACTTATTTCTTATGGTGTTTCAGCTTTCCAAATCCCATTGATCCCAAAAGCATGTGTGACTTTTCCAGGTTAGATTGCTCACTATAGTAAATCATCATATTGGAGTCACGGGGGTCAATCTTACAACTTTTTGGCTAGGTGCCACACAGTTGATTTTTTTGGAAGGTTTATCACCATGAAGCCCAGTGGGTTGACTTGCCAAATCTTACTATTCTCGTTTCGTTAAATGCCAACCTCGCTCTATTGCATCCTTCTCACCACACACCTTTCCCAGAAGGACCCATCACTGCTGGAATATTGATTGGTATCCCTGGTGTCAGCACTATCTTTAAAAGGCCATCGTGTCCCCACACAAACCCTGTACCCTGAGCAGCCCTGCTCATTGGGGTGGTATACAGATGGGATTTTCTCTTCTTCCAGGACCAGCCTGGACCAAGATTGTCAGCTGGATCAGCATTGTCTCACATCTGGAGGAATGCACAGCAATGTAGAAAGAAGATCAGTGATATTTTCTACTGCAACTGCACAAGTGCCACAATTTTCTCCCTGACACCAGACGCATACTCTGTCTCTGCTACTGCATCCACCTTTTAACAAGGTTAACACTCTCACTATTGTCTGCAACATCTGCTCTCACCTGCTGTGACCCACTCCATCTCCTGATTTCAGTAGCCCTGAATCCCCTCTGCACTGTCTGTTCTCTCACTTGGCCCACCTGCTCCAAAACCAAGCAGCTGTGCCAACCAATTTCATCTCTCTCAATATCTGCCTCTTTCTCATTCCAGTATGTTAACAGTCTACACTAGAGCAGAAAGCATCAAAGTGGTTTGTGGGTTCCTGTCAGTTGGCTTGTCAACCTTATGTGGAGACCATGCTGACTCTGTCTGCTTTGAAAGCTCCTGAACTGGTATCAGAGGCTGCTCTTGACGTATTGCATCAGGACCCCTGGAGCATAGGTTAGAGATTTTTAATCAACCCATTCAGAGATGTTATTACACACTTCTGGAGCTTGTGGGGCTTGAACCCAGGTCTCTCAGGGCCAGGGACACTACAGCTGCACCAAGGGGGGGCCCCTTCAGAGTATAGGGTGTTTTTTTCACTCTTTCTCTTTTTTGATTTTTTCATTTAACCTATTTTTCTAATCAACCTGTTCAGAGATGTTAATACATTCCTCTGGAGCAGGCGGGGCTTAAAACCAGGTGTCCCTTGACTAGGGGCAGGGACACTACCGCAAGAGGGCCCCTTTGGAGCACAGGTCAAATTTTGTCAGTGAACTAAATTTTTCTAGTCAACCTGATTGGAGATGCTATTACACACCTCTGCAACAAGTGGGACTTGAACCCGCACCACTCAGTCCAAGGATAGGGAGTCTCCCTTTGCAGACCTTGAGCATAGGTTAGATATCTTTCAAATCAATCTGTACAGAGTCATTATGACTCACGTTTAGAGCAGGTGCAACTTGAACTCAGGCCCTGTACCTCAGCAGTAGGGACACTGCCACTGCGCTACAAGAACCCTTGCACCATATGTTAACTCCCTTGATTTAACTCAGGGCATAGAACATAGAACATTACAGCACAGTTATGGCCCTTCGGCCCTCGATGTTGTGCTGACCTATCATACCGATCTGAAGCCCACCTAACCTACACTATTCCATGTACGTCCATATGCTTGTCCAATGACGACTTAAATGTACTTAAAGTTGGCGAATCTACTACTATTGCAGGCAAAAAGTTCCATTCCCTTACTACTCTCTGAGTAAAGAAACCACCTCTAACATCTGTCCTATATCTTTCACCCCTCAATTTAAAGCTATGACCCCTCGTGCTCGCCGTCACCATCCTAGGAAAAAGGCTCTCCCTATCCACCCTATCTAACCCTCTGATTATTTTATATGTTTCAATTAAGTCACCTCTCAACCTTCTTCTCTCTAATGAAAACAGCCTCAAGTCCCTCAGCCTTTCCTCGTAAGATCTTCCCTCCATACCAGGCAACATCCTAGTAAATCTCCTCTGCACCCTTTCCAAAGCTTCCACATCCTTCTTATAATGCGGTGACCAGAACTGTACGCAATACTTCAAGTGCGGCCGCACCAGAGTTTTGTACAGCTTCACCATAACCTCTTGGTTCCGAAACTCAATCCCTCTATTAATAAAAGCTAAAACACTGTATGCCTTCTTAACAGCCCTGTCAACCTGGGTGGCAACTTTCAAGGATCTGTGTACGTGGACACCGAGATCTCTCTGCTCATCTACACTGCTAAGAATCTTACCGTTAGCCCTGCACTTCGCCTTCCGGTTACTCCTACCAAAGTGCATCACCTCACACTTGTCTGCATTAAACTCCATTTCCCACCTCTCAGCCCAGCTCTGTAGCCAATCTATGTCTCTCTGCAACCTACAGCATCCTTCGTCACTATCCACAACTCCACCGACCTTAGTGTCATCTGCAAATTTACTAACCCATCCTTCTACGCCCTCATCCAGGTCATTTATAAAAATGACAAACAGCAGTGGACCCAACACCGACCCTTGCGGTACACCACGAGTAACTGGTCTCCAGGATGAACATTTTCCATCAACTACCACCCTCTGTCTTCTTTCAGCAAGCCAATTTCTGATCCAAACTGCTATATCTCCCACAATTCCATTCCTCCGCATTTTGTACAATAGCCCATTGTGCAGAACCTTATCGAACGCCTTGCTGAAATCCATATACACCACATCAACCGGTTTACTCTCATCTGCCTGTTTGGTCACGTTCTCAAAGAACTCAATAAGGTTTGTGAGGCACGACCTTCCCTTCACAAAACCGTGCTGACTACCCCTAATCAATTTATCCTTTTCTAGATGATTATAAATCCTATCCCTTATAACCTTTTCCAACACTTTACCAACAACTGAGGTAAGGCTCACTGGTCTATAATTACCAGGGTTGTCTCTACTCCCCATCTTGAACAGGGGAACCACATTTGCTATCCTCCAGTCGTCTGGCACTATTCCTGTAGACAATGACGAATTAAAGATCAATGCCAAAGGCTCGGCAAACTCCTCCCTGGCTTCCCAGAGGATCCGAGGATAAATCACATCCGGCCCAGGAGACTTATCTATCTTCACCTTCTGAAGGATTTCTAATACCTCTTCCGTGTGAACCTCAATCCCACCTAGTCTAGTAGCCTGTATCTCAGTATTCTCCTCGACAACATTGTCGTTTTCTAGAGTGAATACTATTGAAAAATATTCATTTAGCGCTTCCCCTATCTCATCTGACCCCACACACAACTTACCACTAGTATCCTTGATTGGCCCTAATCTTACTTTTGTCATTCTTTTATTCCTCAAATACCTATAGAAAGCCTTAGGGTTTACTCTGATCCTATGTGCCAACAGCTGACAACCAATGACAAGCTTCCTAGCTTTGCACTATACAGCATAGATATAGAGCAACACCATGAGCCTGGTATCTCTGGCTGAGGGGCAAAATGCAAAAAGGCAATCCAAGGCAAGGATGCTGTGAACATCCAAGCTCAAAGTAAGCGAACACTATGACAGGAAGCGAACAGGCTCGAGATGCAACCTGGTCCAGACTGGGTGCATCTCCCTGAGTGCACAGTGTCTTTGTAGCATCATTATAATATTTGTCAATGCATGAATATGCTTTGAAGTGCTGGAGAACACTGTAAGTGGATCAGAGAGATGGCATGAGGGCCCTTAGAGGCTGGCACATGCTGAATACTAAGCTTCACGGACATGGGGTGCCCATTCAGCATGCCATGAGTTAATAATGCCCATCTCCAACATGGTGGTCTTTTGGAGCAAACAGCAAGCTGAAATTTCCAGGTTCTGGCTCTGACTTCCACGTGGAGAATTCTTGACATCTAGCTTCTTGACAAGTTTGGTAAAATAGGAAGCTGAATATTAATAAGATGAGCTGTGTATCAATATGGTGTTTAACAAGCAATAATTTCCCTTAATAAACAATTCATTGCTGCCTTGCAAGAAACTTGCATTGTTATTCAGTAAATGCATAAAAAATACAGTGTGTTGCTCCCGACTTCAAGATAGGCCTAGCCGGACCTCTCACACAATTCTGCCACAAATCTTGCCAAAGCCCACATAGCATTGCACCCAATGTTTGTTTGATCATAGCTACAATGATCATCTTGCATGGCTGGAATTATTTATTCAGATACTGTTTCTGATTGCTGTTCAGTTGCAGAATCTAGCAGCAATATGGAAAATGGAAATGTTGTAAGAAGCATTTCGGCTGAACATTTTACATATTTAATTCATTAAAAGCTAAACATAAAATTGACAATTTTAGTTTGAAATTAGCAGATGTTTTATGTATGAATGATGTTCCTATGTTGCATTCACTGAAACATTATTCCATTTACTTTAATACATGTTAGTTTGGCAAACAGTGGAATGCCACACAAACAAGTACACAGTTATAATTATTTTAAAGTCTCTTTTGCTTTGCTAAAGTGTTATATAGCATTAATTTTAAGAAAATAAATTATTTTGTCCGTGTCTATAATAATTGCAATACAGAATCTTGTCTCTGAGGTATGACTCTTTCTGTTATTTGTACAGCATTTATTATTTTTGATTACTCTTCTTCATGGAACATAGAAAATATAGTGCAATACCATCGAAACAAAATAGTTCAAACAACACAACAACAAATTTCATTTATTTCACCTTTAAATTAGCAAACTAAGAGGAGGGGTTGGGGTGCTAAACAAGCTCAGAGCACCATTCACCAAGAGAAGGTGATGGAGATGTAAAGAAATGAAGCCTAGGGCTGGGGATTTCAACACAAGGTCAATTATTTTAAATTGAAGGTGTCAGGATATTACAATAAAAATGTGTTTCGAAAAGGACAGGAGTGACAATCTAATTTCTTATTCTACTACCTTCAAAAATCAGCAACAACATAAATGTATATGTGACCTGTCAAGTAACTAAGATTTCTTGACTCTTGGGCTTACTACAAAACCAGATACTGTGCGTTTTAGATCTATGTTGGTTCACTGAGCACGTCCATTTATCGGAATGCCTCTGATAATAAACTTGAGGGAGAGATGTGGGAATAAAATTAAATTAATTTGGAGATTTTCAAGAACTCTAAGAATCTCGCATCAAATAAGGAATTCATGTTGTGACAGCAGCACACAGCATTAAGGAGCTCAACTACATAACATTACAATGTCTTTTTTTTTCAGAAAGATTTAAAATTCAATACTTCAACCTCCATTGTTGATAAGCAAAATTGCAGGAATATGTAGAGGTTATTTTCTTGCAAGGACAGGTGGAGAGATCTGGGTTATTAGTAAGCTTTGAACACTAACCATAAAATAAAAATGTTGGAGAATTATATTTTAGTTCAGTATCATTTTGCAATATAATCAGATTGAAATTGCTCAGCAGGTCATTTGTGATAGGAAAGTGAAATTATTGCTGTTCGAAGATAATGGTTCAGAAAAAGTTATTTTAAATACTTTGCCAATAAAACACATTTTTTCAACAGTGCTCCAGCAAAGTAAAATCATGATCCTTGCTTTTATATACTTCTTTATCCTTCTTTCATATACACACACTCTGAAATTCATCCATGCAGAACATTGTGATTTTCTCACCACAGCCTAGAAAATGTAGATATACCAAATAACAATACACTGCCATGAAGCAATTGCACTAATGCATGCTTAGAGAACATGTTGTATGTCATACACAAAGTACAAATGCAAAGAAATTTTAAATATCGTTCACCCTTCTTGTTTCTAAAGATTTTCTTTATCGAGGTTGGTTGGCTCTCCAAGCTGGCTTGTTGTTCCACAGACGTTTCATTACCCTGCTGGGTAACATCATCAGTGCAGCCTCCGATGAAGCGCCGGCGTGTTTTCCCACTTAAACTCAGGAGTCTGTTGTTTTGCATTGCTTCACTTCTGGTTTTCCTTCATGGTGGAGTGTACATGGGGTCGAGTTCTATGTGTTTATTGATGGCTTTCTTCATGGAGTATCAGGCTTCTAGGAATTCCCATGCCTGTCCCTGTTTAGCTTGTCCCAGGATTTTAGTGTTGTCCCAGTCATTTGAAGTTCACCATTTGTCTTACGCTCTACCATGACGTCCAGGAATGGGAGCTGTTTGGGGAATAGGAAACTCTGAATGAAAGTACACAGAAAAACCACACACACTGACCAGATACTGAACCTCAACAGTAACCATCCCAGCACACACAAACAAAGCTGCGTGCGAACCCTGTTTAAAAGGGCAACAACACCCTGCAACAACACAGAACTATGCCAAGAGGAAGAAGAATGCCTCTTCCAGGTTTTCATGGATAATGGATATTCAAAAAAGGATGCCTACATGAGCAACATTAGGAAGATACTAAACACTTTGACACACTCATCACACTACCCTAACACATTGGAACTAACCACAAGACTTCTACAACCACTGGGCATCAGAGTGGCACACAAGCCCACAACAACTCTATGACAAGTGCTCACCCAAACTAAAGACCCACTCCCCGCCATAGACAGAACCGATATCATCTATAAGATCCCCTGCAGAGACTGCGAGAAGCACTACATTAGACAAACAGGAAGGAAACTAACAACAAGAGTACATGAACACCAACTGGCTACAAAAAGACATGACCAATACTCACTCATCTCAATCCACATGGATAAGGATGACCACCAATTCGACTGGGACAACACCAAAATCCTGGGACAGGCTAAGCAGAGACAGGCACAGAAATTCCTAGAAGCCTGATACCCCAGGAAGAAAGCCATCAATAAACACATAGAACTCAACCCCATAAACACTGCACTACGAAGGAAATCCGGGAGTGAGGCAATCCAGCTCAACAGACTCCAGAGTTTAAAAACCACGCAGGAAAACACACCGACATTTTATCGGAGGCTGCACTGATGATGTTACCCAGCAGGGTAATGGAACGTCTGTGGAACAACAAGCCAGCTCAGCGAGCCAACCAACCACAACATCCACAACCCGAGCTACAAATCTACTCCAAAACCTTAGAGATTTTCTTTATTCTGTCAATTTTTTTTTGTTTAGGGAAGAGCAAACAGCTTGCAACATCTTTTGGTTTCAGTTTATTGAAATCTTAGTGGAAGTTATGCATTTAAAGCAGTTTCTCTTGAAGAATAGAGATAGGTTAGAACTATAAAGGAAATAGATTACTTCAGTGTGAGGAGGTTAGTGTTAAAGTTCCAGATCAGAAGTGTTTAGTTCGAACATGAAAGGGTTATTCAAAGCTGAGGAAGGCTATGCTTAGTTGTATGAATACTCAAGAAAGAGGCTATCAAATTTGCAAGACAAGGAATTAAAAACAAACAGTGAAGTGAAAATCTTTGATGCAATAGACATGGGAAGATATTCTGGTTTTAGTTTACTGTCAGGATAATTCTTTAAAATTGCTTTATATCTAAATAGCTTTGTTTATTTTATGCAATCTTCTTTTCTTTTGCATAACAACATTCTGTTTTATTGTTGAAACAAAATCTGCAGAATTGTGTGCCTGTGTTTCAGGGCGAAATCACTTTGTTATATAAAGCCAAAGCAAATTTGATCCGCCAAGCCAGATTTCAGTCTGGGATCTGAACCGTGCAGTCATAATACCGATCATGACATCAGAAAGTCCCTGTAAAAATATCGGCTGTTGTATTGTTACTGTTATGTGCTGGGTTGTCTTCTCATGCCATTTTGAGGCTGTTACCACTGTTGCAATATAAAGTAGGTTTTGTAGCTACTTACTGTTCACATTATAAGTTGCAGCTATAAAGGCTGCATTCTCTGTTATAAAGGATTGTAACCCTGAGATGATTTCCAGTAACTAAGCTGAAATATACATTTCTTTTAGGCAAAAGTGATTAAGAGACTTAGATCAGTAAAAAGAAATTAAATGCTTCACAACTACAGGCATTGGTTTCCACTGATCTATGAAATGTGCTCAGTTCAGATATGCAGAAATAGTGCTTAAACTCCTCACTATAAATAGATATTCATTACATAGCAATAGGATTCCTATTCCATCTGTTACAAAGTAAATGAATTGGAATTTTTTAATTTTTCATTGTAGACAGTTTCACTATTAGTTCCCATTGCATTCATTAATGAGAAAGGGATTGTTAATTTTCAGTTATAACACGTACTCTGAAGAGCGTGGATGATATTTTTATTTCTCCAAATAACTCTGTGATGTTGGTTTTACACTGGTGGGATCTAAAGACAGGTACACACTAGTAGTCAAAGTGTGGAGCTGGAGGAACACAGTAGGTCAGGCGGCATCTGAGCAACAGGAGAGTTGACATTTCGGAGCAATGTCCAATCCCTGAAAAAAAATGAAGAAGGGTCCCAATCCAAAATGTCAGCTTTCCTGCTCCTCTGATGCTGCCTGGCCTGTTGTGTTCGTCCAGCTCCACACTTTGTAATCTTTGACTCCAGTATCTGCAGTTCTCGCTATATCTGCACACTAGTATAGTTGGGTTATATTGCCTAAGCTAACTTGTTATTAAAACACAGAATATCTAATACTTGAAATTTCCTGTCATCACCTTACTATTATTGCAATGTAAAGATCAGAAGGACAGTGCTATAGACATACACACTTCTTGAGCATCAATAGATGCTTCATCATGGTTCCATCTTTGTCCAACTTATTACAACTTAAGCTATATTGATGGAATATGGCAGATAGTCCAGCATCAAATCTGACAATTTGCAAGATTATGGGAGGTTGCCTACCTTTAAGAACCTAGTGAACTATTTGTACTTGTTTAACAGCAATTTAGTAGCAATTATGAACATTTTCTTCCACTTTCTTCAAAGAAAAAAATCAAATTCATAACTCACCTTGTAGAACTTGGATTCATAACCCCTGAGTTCCTAACATAGCACTATAACCACAAAGTTACTTCTCCCATCTATCCTTATTCTGTCTTCTCAGCTCAGGTACCTCCTCACCTCTTTTCCATGACCTTCATTTAACAGATTGCTTATTATAAGAATTGTTGTATTGAGCTGAATACCATCTGGAGTTGAATTCTGACTAAATAACATTAGATAAAATATCAATCAGGTTTAAAAACAGGTTTAAATTAAACAAGAAATGGTAACATATAAAGTAATCAGTTTTGATATCCCACACAGGAAGGTACTAAATGCAAGAAATAAGTTTGTATGACTAATAAGGCTGTAAAGGCAGGAACTTGATAAGCGTGAAGAATATGCCTCTGAGACTTTCAATGGTTCAAAGTTAAAATTTGCACTTGTCAGATAAATTGTGTTGGTATTAAAAAGAGAGACAACAATAAAATATTTTTCTAGCTTGGTAAAGTATTACAGTATCATCTTTTGTAAATACATAATCATCTGAAGAAATTACAACTCAAGGACATGCCTGCAACAATTACATTCTTTATGATTTAAAGACTTATTACATACAATGTAATTGATGTAGTTCAGCATTTATTCAAGGATAACCAACGGCAATCATCCAGAAACCTGTAACAATTTTCAAGCTATCTCAAAATGGTTTTACCTCATTGGAGCAAACAAACACAGGCATTAACTCTGTATCAGAGATAATGGGAACTGCAGATGCTGGAGAATCCAAGATAATAAAGTGTGAAGCTGGATGAACACAGCAGGCCAAGCAGCATCTCAGGGGCACAAAAGCTGATGTTTCGGGCCTAGACCCTTCATCAGAGGGCTGATGAAGGGTCTAGGCCAGAAAAATCAGCTTTTGTGCTCCTGAGATGCTGCTTGGCCTGCTGTGTTCATCCAGCTTCACACTTTATTATCGTGCATTAACTCTGTTTTCTCTCCATAGATGCTGTCAGGCTGACTGAGTTTCTCCAGCAATTTCTGTTTCTGTTTGTTTTGGATCTCCAATGTCTAATATTCTTCATTTTATAAAGTAACATGAGTGTGCAATTACATTGGAGACCCAAAAAGTAAATGCATTCCATAAGCCTTCTTTTAGACTTAAACATTGAGAATGGGATTATATTTAATTCCACAATAAAAATAATAGATCTCCAAGTTTAGCAATACAAAGCATGAGGAAAAGAATAGATGTCAGAAGACAGTGTACAGCTGGTAATTTTAAGCACCACTCTGGGAATTTTTAATAAAGTGTGATATGAATTGTCATTCAATCGTATAGGACTTGAGTACTGCTGAAAACTGAAGTATTTTGCAACAGATTTTTGTCTTGTGTTCATCAGGACAGTTTATAAGAAGTGCCAATAAAAAGAAAAATGAACATTTAATGTTGTATGAGAGGAGAAGGCTGATTGGTTGTCAGGTAGCTCTAATTGATAGAGGCGATGCTTAGGAGGAATGCACAAGCTAAAAATGACTGACAGTTAAGTACCAAGCTTTGTTTAAACTTTAAATCAGACAAGTTGACTCTGATTGGTCAGGCTATGCCCTGAGAAATTGACAATGGAATAGCTTCCCAAATGCCAATACTGAAATGAGTGGATTGTCAGGCTGATTTGCAGTATGTTGTACTTTCACACTCTGGAAGCTACTTATATGAATACACAGTGCCCTGTCCTTTGCAAACAGAAAGAAAATGTATAAACACTGTACCTGATTCTCTTCAAAACAGGTAACGGTCATTCTCTGGTTCATTTTTCAGATAATGTTTTGACTAATTTAAGCCAATTTGCTTGGTTTAAAAGTTAAACAAAAGCTTTGCAGTTAACTGTCAGCCATTATTAGCTGACGTATTCTCCATAGTAGCACTGCTACCTATCAAAGGCTATTTGCCAGGCAGACAGCACGTTCATGACATACAATATAAATTGTTCTCCTTTACATTGTCCTGATGACTATACATCAAAAGCCTTTGACCAGCTTTTGTGTCTTTTTTTTAGCAATAATGTAATATAAACCAAACTGTACATACATTGATTTCTCAGATTGTGATTATGCTTCAGAATACAGCAAAATTAACTACCATCTATCTAAAAACTCAAGCATGGAGCCTCCGAACTTTAAACAAAATAGATTGTATTCTCTCTTTTGCCTCACTTAAATTTTGGCACCATTTGTTGGGAAAGCAAGTTAACTTCAAACTGGTTTTAATTAAAATTGACAATACCCAACAGTTTGTACTTAATTCCCAATGCTAAAGGCTCTCTCTGCAAACCAGCAAACATTCAACAAGAAGATTTGTTGCTTTGTTTGCTTCTCATAAATGATTTGGGATGGGTAATATTTCCACCAAATGTATTAAACAGTTATACACTAGTCCTTGGGAATTGATATGTCAACTGATCTTTGCTGTCCTATCTCCTTGATCTCCTAATTACTTTGCATCAATACCACTGCTTGTTAGCAGACAAACATGTGTAAATAGAAAAAAATAAACATTTTTGTAAAACCATGTGATATAATTTTATGCAATGATGGTTTTGTAATCATTTTAAAAACATTTGATCATTGTTTTCAAGATTGTTTTGATCACATGGTAGAGTCATTGGGCAAAACTTTCAACTTTGGCAAGAATGTGGGACTAGCTTAGAGCCTTGAATAATCATCCCATATGCATCCAATTTAGTTTCTTCAAATTGGATTTCATCAACATGTCAACCCAAATTACTAACATGTCCATGTTCTCATGATATCTTAGAGTCCTCTTCATCATTAATCATGCTGTTTATTTTTATGTCAATATAACGTACATATCTTGAGACTATTGGTCTGAACAGTGGCACTGGAACATCAGTGTTTACATCACTCCAGTCTATAAAACATAATTTGCTAATAAGCTTTGTTTTCAGCAATTTTTGAAACATATGGATGCATAATTGGTGCATTTATAGGTAGCTATCCTACAGCACAATTGTTGCATTCTTGTGTAACGCCATGCAATAGAAAATCACGCTAGAGGGAAATTGCCATAAGAAAAGCTCTACCTGTGCAGCAGCAAGTGCAGCATTATCCAAACAGCATCCACTGTTCACTAATCACATTACAGCCAATTCGCGTTAATGAAACATTATTAATGTTATAGCAGAACTACCTATATTTACTTCCCTTTTGAAAATAGGCACACCACAAGCCTGTTTCTATTGCAATGCCCAGTGACTCCCTTCTAACAACATCAGTGATGGTTGTCTTACCTAATAGATCCCGAGAGTTGGTAATAGCCATCCTATTTGTTGTGAGCACTTTCACACTGTCAAGGATTTCTACCTTATTTATACTGAAGCCACTAATTGTCTCAGTCTCTCTGTTTGGAGAAGACGTAGAGCTTTTCTTTCTATGTAAATATTTGAAGTAATCAATTAGAATGTTTATTATTACCAGCACATCTGTTTTCAGAGTGGTCGAATATTTCATATATCTGACCTGATTCTTGCCTTTCTATTGTTAGGATGCAGAAAAAGATACTCATTGGGTGGAATCTTAGGGACTATGGTGACAAAATTGGACGAGATTTCCAGGAAGGTTTAATCTCAGCATCGAGGGCATTATGTTCCATCTTTTATGTTTCTGACAAGCAGCAAGATCAGTTTCTCATAAAACAGTGAAAGTTGCCAATTAAGAAAGACTACTACTTGTCAAACATCTCAAATGGCCCAACTCACCTTATTAATGTTCAGCATCCTATCTGACCAAATGTGCTGGACAAGTTAGGCATTGAGAAAACTCAACATTGAAATCAGAGCAGGTATCTAGTGACTTCAGCTCACTGCTTGCTCTGAAGGACTGCTATGTTGCTTATGACCAAACCGCATTACAATTCACAGCAGCAGCTGCTCACATCGCTCGCCTATTGAAACCCAACATTTACCAAATCTTCTGTAAGATTCTATAGCCTTAGAATCTAGAAGACTTGAGCAGTTTCGGGCAACTTCTATTGCAGTACAACTTCATTATAGCTTCAGGCCTTCATAGCAAAAAGGCGTGCAAAATATCTCTAATGAGCTTATTTTATACGGCTCAAACGCATAACGCGCAACAGCGCACACTGCCCCCCCCCCACACTTGTATACTATTGGTCAGCAGAGCTGAGTTATCTAACTGTGATTGAATCTTCGGTTCAGGATTTTATGTCAGCAATTTTCTTCTGCAATTTACTTGCTGTTGTGTTCAGATTGGATTGTTTTGTTCATACACAGTTTATACTGTATTTAAGTATATTTCTTCCCAAGCATTTGCCAACTCCGCCATGTTAACTGCCAATTAATTGAATACTTGCCTATCACTTAAGGACCTTTTAAATTCCTTATTAACCTCACTACAGGAAATAAAAATTCCAAAGTTATATGAGAATTCTTTCGCTAACAAGTTGTGATTTACTAGACACCCCTACCTATATGCTTGGATGTCTTGCAATGAGTTCATTCATCCCACATTCCAATGTCTGCTAGTTTCTGTACCTATGATTCAGTGCTCCTGTAATGATAGGAGGGCTGCTTTTATTGTCCGAGACTCGTTTGGTCTCATCATTTTATTTGAATAATTTCCACTAATGTTTTAGTGATTTTTTTTGTATATAGAAGGATCCATAACTACGTTGGAATCCTTAATTTATTTGAAGGACCTTAACCAAAACCTACTATTAGTTCTGATTTATGTCTTATGAATAAACAACTGCATCTACTTATTCTATCTCAGTTCTGTTATTTTGAATCTATAAAGCTACTGTTACTCTACTTGTGAAGATTACATAAGCAAATATTTTCTCAAGCCTTCTAAGTACCATGTTCTGCTGCATTAGCCATGGGCAGCAATCGGCCATTTTGTGCTGCTCAATCATAGGCAGCCCAAACATCCCCTTTCTGTCACGACCATTGTTGCACCTCTCTTATACAGTGGCAGGCTACTCAGGAAGCACAGAATTGCATTGAAAACCTGCAGGCCGAACACACTGCATGCAAGGGCAGAGAACAGCTCATGGATTGGACCAGGCTGCTTCTTTGAATGTATGAATGATTCATTATCACTTAAATTTTACAGTGAGTAATACAGTAATATACAGTGAAAAGCAGCACCATTTTGAATAGGTTAACATACAAGTGAAAGAGAGACTACTGTTGTTCCTCCACCTCCACCATGGCCCCTCGGCTGGCTCATCAGCAACACATGCATTGCCAGTCCTCCTCCACCACCATCAGTGATGGACCCACCATTGGAGGAGTCACCACTCTTTTGCTGCTGGGCCCACCTCGCTGACACTGAGTCTCAAGATGAACTCATGCTCTCCCAGAAACCAGGAGTCCCCAATTCCACTGCTGCTGCCACCTCACTGATAACCAGGAGCCCCCACTCTGGGCCTACACCAAAGGCAACCTGGGGTCCCTGACTCCGTTGCTACCTTGATGATGCCAGAAGACCCCGCTATGGGCATGCCACACTGCTACCACTGTAGCCACCACTCTGAGCCTTCAACCAGGAGTCCCTGGCTCTGCTGCCAGGTCAGGCCATAACTGTGCCAATAGTCCTCCTCCAGTTGCCCTCCTATCAGCTGTTGCCGTGCCAGCGCCATCATCTTGAAGAGTCTGCCACTGCCTCTGATCGCTGGAGGAGCTTTGCCGCTGCTGCCCCCACCTCCAGCCCCAAATATTGGGAAGTCATTACTGCTGCGCCCATCACCCCTCCAACTGCCAAGGAGACACCTCCACAACATGCACGGCCCACATTCACTGCCGTGCCATTGCCACAGGCTCACCTGCCAAACAAAAGCAAAATGAAAGAAGAGAAAGCAAAAGAGAGCAGAAGTAAAAAGATAAAAGAAAGAAAGCTTACGCGCCTCCGGCAAGAGCCGGCAGGCAGACCTCCAATCCAAATGCCATCTTAGAACCACCTCAGGGCTGTTCACTTGCTCTCTTAGCATCACTCACTGCGTGACTACCCGCATGGTCACGTCCATACCTTTCATTGCCAATTAGCTCAGTCACAGGATGAGGCAGCTTGTCTTGCTGGCAGCAGTCCTCAGTCAAGAGGGTGTGCCTTTTGCTGTGCATCTTATACCCACACCATTTGCCAGTAGCTTATGCAGCAAACGGAATACATTTGCAGCAAGCAAGCAGCCATGTTTCTGACTGGAAGAGGAAGAGTCCTCATTAAGGACCATGGAGGCACCTGTTAGTCAGACCAGTTTGGGAAGATAACAGCGAGAAATCTCACAAGACTTTGTCATGGAAATCCCTCCAAAAAACTTGATAAGTTTTTCTTAAGCTAAGTGCAAATCGTAAGATTCAGTCCACTCAGTTTGTTTCACATCTGCATTTGATCAATATTCTAAGCTTCTGATTGTTCCCGTGATCACCCATGCATTTGGAATGACTCCAGTAGGATCTATTTTCTCCTCCCATAGAAGATTCTTTAACAAAAGTGTACTATATTTCACCTCTTAATAAGCATTGTTACATGTTTTATTGTTCTCTGATGGTTCCGATTACATCTATATTGAAACTTACTTCTACATAAAAGGTGCTTTATCGACCAAGTAGAGTTGCTGCTGTTTGATGATTCACCACTGTTAGCCTAACACCCACAAAGTGACAAATATTGAGAGAGCTTATCACAAGCATTACATCTTTGTGACACCCAGTCATGACCATGGATGGTGGGACTAATCATAACATCAAATTAACGTAAGCTGCTAAGATCTGAGGAGAAGCTGGAGCATCAAATTTCACTTATGCAAAAAACTGCTGAAGTTGTAAATCTGAAATAAAAACAGGACGGTGCTATCAGAAAAAGAAACAGCTTAGGCAGTATCTGTTGAGAGAGTTAACGGAGGGAATTTCAACTCCCAAAAACAGATGGGAATGTGGGCTATGAATATATAAAACTTCACAACCCCAAATCCAATCAACATCAAAACCACACATCCCGACGCTTCCAGTTAAAGTGGGATAAGCAAACAACAGAAGGTAATCATTTAAATATATTCATGCAATTCAATGTGTCAGATTTTATCACTAGTTTAAATTTACCCTGAGTTTTCCAGGATCAGGAAATTGGGCAGCTGGAGGGAAGGGAGGTCTTCCCAGGATTCCTTGCCAGCCAGGAGAAGTAGGAGTGCTTCCTTTTTCCTACTCAGAATCAAATAAACACTCCACTCAGGATCACAGACCTCCTGTCAGCATCAGACCCTAGGGTCAAGTTCCACTCCGGGACCACAACCTCTCCGAAAAATCAGTTCCTCCTCAGACTTACCATCAAGATCAGAACCAACCTGCCTTACTCTCTCCAGGATTGAAGCACCCCACACCAAATTCAACACACCTCTATTCTCACCACGACTCATGAGACAAGTTCCCAAACCCACTACTGGCCTTCTCTGGAATATTTGCTGCTCAGGTTTTGCTCCCTGCTATCAGCGAGCCAAGCGGGATAACTATTGGAAAAAGTAGGTGCACATAATACTTCTGGGTTTTCCCAGTCATATCTTCCCATACCACACTCCATTCCCCAACTGTCAGAAATGCTTACATTGTCAAAATCAGAACCGTGGTTCAGGTTGGGCCACTCATGACACTGATTAAAATTTTAATGTCACCACATGGACAATCATCTGGTAAACTTGATCATCCATTCCTTACAATGTGCTGTCCTCTTTCCATTCCACTGAACTCAAATGAAATGAAAAAAGCCCCGTTGTATTATGTGTGAGTAATCTGCTCTATGAGGTTATAGTTGATACAAGAAAGAAGGAAGTTGTAAATGAAATCCAGGCTGGATTCCTTAATGAATTAGCCTTTTTGCAATACCCTTTGGTTTAACATACATTTTATAGGATAGTCAAGTTTGAACATTTTTTGTAATAAAAATAAAACAGTGTAAATGCTGGAAATCTGAAATTAAACAAAGTGCTGAAGAAAGTCAGTAGAATTGACAGCATCTAAGGAGAAAGTAAAAGTTTTGAGTTTGACAAGAATCTGAAGAACAGTCACTCTGGATTCAAAATATTAACTCTGGTTTTCTCTGTCCACAAATACTGAGTTTCTCCAGCACTTTCTGTTTTAATGCTTTTTGTCTTTGCCTGAGTACTTAAAAGGTAGCTTCATTATACCACCATCCATCTTTTTTTTATTCTAAGAAGACGTCATATGTAATGTAATTAAGTTACTGCTGCAATGAAAAAAATCAATTTTAAAAATATTAAAACAAATTTCACAGCAAGTAAATATAATCAACGTAAGTATATTGTTCTTTTTTTAATTTTACTTTTTATATGTTATTCAAATGTCTGATATTAGGAATTGCTAATCTGCCTGAATGATTTATAATGTCATTTAGAAAGGGGAAACTGTGGGAAATAGTTTGGAAAGAAACTTTATCCTTACCTTTAAGTGATTACTGGATGTCACAATTTATAATGCTTTGAAGTACGATTAACACTATTGCCAAATTGCTTATGGGTAAAATGAAATCTACTATTAACAAAAAGCAACTTATGAACCACATAGAGAATATGGCCATAACATTTCAGCTGGTGAGCAGCACAGGGTGTTGATGGGAAATACATCCTGAAATAAGTTTTTCGATGTTGGCGCCTTCAACTGTGGCCCACATTTGAATATACATGGTCTAGAAACACTGCTTTTATGGTTTTGGGTAACAGATGGAGAGAAATGTGTGAAAGAACTTGTTCATGCAGGAAGTGGTAATGACCTGGAACTCACAGCCTTTGAGGGTGTTGAATGCAGAGATGGTAATGATTCAGAAGGAAATTGGATTTTTTTTGAGTAATAAACTTGCAATACTACAGAGATAGAGCAAACCAATGAGACTGACTGGATTGCTCAAAAGATCTGGCATGGATGATGGGTAGAGTAAATGCAAATGGTGACATTGTGCTCATGGCACAGGATAGTAACCCCAGAATCCCGGTTAATGCTCTCAGAACATGTGTTCAAATCCAGGGTGACAGCTGGTGAAATTTCAAATAAAGGCCTGGAATTAAAAGTTGGTCTAATGATGGCGATGAAATCTCTATTGTGCGCTACATACAAAACCAGACCTACAGCAGTGCGGTCAATTCTTAAGCATCCTCTTAAATGGTCTAGTAAATTGCCATTAGGCCTAAGGAATGGAATGTACCTGAATGGATTCACAGAATTGCCAATGGCAAACCAAGCCCAGTTAACCCTTCAAAGTCCTCCTTTTTTGACAAAAATTGGGAGAGCTGTCCTGATGACTAATCAGGCAACGGACTGACATGCCACACTCACTGAATCATACCTAATAGACACATCCATCATCAATCCTGGGCATGCCTTTTCCCACTAGAAGGACAGATCCAACAGACGTGACAGCACAGTGTAATACTGACAGGAGGGAGTTGCCTTTGAAGTCCTCAACAATGACTCCAACTTCAAGAATTCTTATAACATCAACTTAAACTTGGATAAGGAAGCCTCCTGCTGATTACCATCTCCTATCAACTCTCTGCTTATGAAACAGTTCTTCTCTACGTTGAGGACTGTTCAGAAGAAGCACTGATGGTAGCTAGGGTACAGAATATGCTGTGGGTAACTTCAATGTCCATTACCATGCATACTTCAGTAGTACCACTACTGACTAAACTAGCTGAGACCTAAAGGTCATAGTTGCTGGACGAGTCTGCAGCAAACACTAAGACAATTAGTGAGAGAGAAAAATGTTCTTGAACTTCTCCTTACCAATCTGCCTGTTGCAGATGGATCTGCCCACTGCAGTATTGTTAGAAGTAATCACTAGATAGTCCTGTGGAGACAAAGATACAACTTTACACTGGGGATAAACCCCATCAAATGTAGCACTACCAAGTTGCTAAATGGGATAGATGCATGACAAATTTTAAAAAATGAGCATACATGCTGTGCTGAAGGCTATCAACAGAATCAGATTTGGAGTCAACCACTATCTGTAACCTCACAGTGTGGCATATCACCCCCTGCCTGTACCATCAAGCTAGCAATCAACCATGGTTCAATGACGAGTGTAGAAGGGTATGTCAGCGGAAGCACAGGAAGATACAACATAGGATTACTTGTACCCCAAACAGAAGAAACAGCATGTGATAGACAGAGCTAAATGATCTCTATCCAATGGATAAGATCAAAGCTCTGCATTCCATTTACATGCAGTCTTGAATTATGATGAACAATTAAACAATTAACAGAGGAAGGAAGCTCCATGAATGCTGCATTAGACTAGTACGAAAGACAAGACTGATGGAAGATGTTGTAAATGCTTCAGCGGTAGCAACTGGATGATCCATCTTGGCCTCCTCGTGAAGTCCCCAGCATCAAAGGTTCACTGTGTAATATTAAGAGGAGACTTAAGGCACTGAACACTTTTAAGGATATGGACCACGACAATATTCCAGCAAAAGTTCTAAAGACTTGTGTTCTAGAAGTAGCAATAGCCATAGCCAAGCTGCTGCAGTACAGCAGCACTGAATTGCTCTCTGTGGAAGAGAATTCTAAACAGTAACAACCCCATCAGAGTATAAATTCCACTTCATCTCTGTCTTAAATGGAAGATTCCTTATTTTGAAATTGTGGCCCCCAGTTCTAGATACACCCATGGCAAATATCCTCTCAGCATCTACCTTGACCAAACTCTGTCAGAATATCATCTAGTTCAATGACATCATTTTTCAATCTTCTAAACTCTAATGACCATAAACTAAAATGCTTAACCTTTCCTCATAAGAAAAAAATCCTTATGCCAGGATTCAGCTGAATACATCCTCTCTGAACTGCCTCCAATGTAATGTTTCTTCTTACATAAAGTGATCAAAACTTTACACAATACAGTAATGCCCTCTACAGTTGTAGCAAAATGTTCCTACCTTTATACCCCATACTCCTTGCAATAAAGACTGATAATCCCTTTATCTTCCAAATTGTTTTCCTATACCCACATATTGACTTTTTATGATTTCTTTACAAGGGCACCCAGCTCCCTTAGTAAT
The DNA here is from genome assembly GCF_030684315.1 of Stegostoma tigrinum. NCBI lineage: Eukaryota > Metazoa > Chordata > Chondrichthyes > Orectolobiformes > Stegostomatidae > Stegostoma > Stegostoma tigrinum. The sequence continues at coordinate 29,757,728 of NC_081371.1, read as the reverse complement.
GCCCCAAAGTACAGTCTCTCTCAATTTAAATACTGTTCTGTTTTTCTGTTCTTCCTGCCATTATAAGAGAAACCACATTTCTCCACATTCTCCATCTGACAAATTTTCAAATGCAGAAATATATGCAAAGTATTAGTATTCAGGAAAATATTAGTCCTGAATGCATCATATGTTATTAAAACATTGATTTTTCTTTTCCCTTTCAACAGTTATTCATGGATGAATTACCTCCAGAAGTTTCCTTTTATAATGATGAACGATCAGGAGGGAAGCTATCGTGACATGTAAAAATCAACTACTTAACTGTTCATTTTTACTTTGAAAGGTTTTATTGGATTATTGGCTCAGATCCATTCTGATGCAGATGGGAAATTCTGCATTAATCTCTTGTGATTAAATAATTGTGATAGAATTACCTATGTTGGAAAAAAAAGCTGCTGCTGCTTGTAACCCTTTCAAAATAATTTTGAATGCTTCAGTAGCAATTTGTGAGATCCCAAACTATCAAACAGAATATTATCACTGGAACTGCATCACAGACGGAAATTTTGGCAAATGAGCTGCAGAATACAAAATCCAAACCATAGTCACTTCTCAAGTCATAAAAAAATCTATAAAATGAGATGTCTTTTGAAATAACTGCAATTGGCTGTATTTTTAAAAGAATTTTTGAGGGGGTGAAAATACATAAACACAATATTTCCATAAAGGACATTTGGACTCATTGCTTTCCCAGTATGATTTTGCATTTATTCACAAGTTGAGTGCATCAAAAATGTTCCTACACTATTGAAATTAGACTACATGCAATTTTTCAACTGGGGAAAGGAAACTAAACTGATTTCATCAGTCTGTTGCAAACATTAAAGAAGCAGTACACCATATACCATTTCCCTTGGGCTTTGGCAGACAAGTTATCAAATTCAGTGGCCAATTTGACTCATAGCTGAGTTTTTGACACCGTATTCTATCCATCACAAAGGCCCTGTACTTCCACCTTGATTCCATTCCCACCTCTCCATCTCTGTCAGCTCACTTGTTGTTCAAACATTCATCCACTACCCTGTTATCTACAATTCAACTATAATTTCCTAATCAACATGCGATCTTCTGTTCTTCATAAGCTTAAGCTCATCCAATATTGTCCTTCCTGTACCTTAACCTGCAACAAATTTGATTCCACCACCTCCACCATCCCCATGCCCACTGATCTCCAGCAATGTGATGCTCCTTGTTATATACTGTTGGAATATCAAATTTCTCCATTTTGATTGAGGTTTTTGAAGTGTTTTTAAATAATGGGCTGGATATAATAGAGGGGGTCAGACTGAGCATAATAGTGAGACCGAGGTCAGGAGTACCTGCATCAGATTCCCGCTATCAGTAAAAGAGTCCACAGTTAAGATGGCAGCGCAAAGAGTCAAATGTAACAGCCTTGCCAGTAATCTGTGTGGGTGACAATTAGGCTTAATAGTATACCTAAAGCCAATTATCTCTGAGCTGACTGGAATTTAGTGGTGGTTCATGAATTTAATGGAACTGAAACAGTTTTTTCCATTGCTCCCAAAGGCTGCTTAGCAAGCCCAGGCAGTTTCACGTGCAGCCTTGCAGCGCAGTGAGGGTGCCTCATTCACAGGTATGGGAAGGGACCCAGCATCATGAGGTATTCGTGTGTGATGGGGAGTGCTGAAAGCCACTCTAAAGGATCACCCTCAGAAGGGAGTGGGAACATGTGACCAGGGAATTCAGTTACTGATTTTGGATGCAGAAATCTGGCAGCAGTTCCATGGAGATCTAATGACCTCAGATTGTGTTAATCATCAATTAATGCACTTCACATGACAGCTACCAGCCACCAGTCTCTCCTACTGTTCGTCATACCACAAAGTTTCATTCATTAGAAACACTCACTGGAACCCAGGACTCATATGTAACATCTAGGCACTCAGTCTCAACCTCACACACAAACTAATGTCATCTATCTGACGGGTATATCTCACAATTCCCATGTGCTTCTAGATAAGTAGCTATGGCAAGCACATTGTCCAAAGACAACCAGTAGTATTTACCTGTTGCAAGACAAGGTGGCACACAGTAAAAGGGAAGGGGTATAAAACTGATGGATCTGCATCTTATAAGTCCTAAGGAGGAGATGCTTCTCTCTATCACGGGGACACTTGTAATGGGGAAAATGGATTTGTTGTTTCTGAGTGCTTTGTCCACGACTTCCACATTGTGCAATGTGGCATGAAAACCAAGCTGCTGAAGGTCTGACCATGAACTTCTTACATCCCACCATGGCTGATAGTGAAATTTGAATTAAATAAAAATCAGGTTATGCTTATAAAAATTTATGTGATGTCCTTCAGGGAATGAAATTTCTCCTTACCTTGTCTGGTTATGTGATCCTGGACACATTAATCTAGTTGAATCTTAATTGCTGTATGTGAAATAAATACCAGTCTAAGCAGAAACACCTACATCTAATTAATGCATTTTTAAAAATATCTTCTTCTTAGCTTTTGCTTTCAGAAAGCTGCTACTTTTCCAATCATAGCAACCCCACAAGAAGAAGCCAGACCAATAGCACGGCACTAATAAAGAAGCTCCATTTGAGAAATATCCAAAACATACAAAGCCCAATTTGGATCTTGTGTCACATCAGTTGTTTGAAATGTATGTTGGCAAAATGGCATTAAAAGCCTTCTGCAGATGCAGGAGATGCAACTTCATGTGCCCACATCTTGGCAGAACACTGCATGGGCAGCTGTGGTTTTGCAAAGTTCATGGGTGGAGCTGCGCAAGGCCAGTGCCATGCAAGACAAATTGTCTCCCGAAACATTGGTATGTGACATTTGTGGGTAAATTAGCTCGTAAAGGTGATCTCCCACATGGAACTAAAATTGAGTTTTCAACCAACCTAGATTGCCTGGGCATCTTCAGGAATTGAAATTGATCTTCTGGGCATAGTTGGGAGAAGATTACTTTGAATTTTCAGCTCACGCTTACACAATTTGGTATTTTCCTAATGAAGTTCCAGCTTTATTTTTCCTGGGGGTGATGCTAACAACAAGGGTTCAATTCCTGCACTATCTGCAGGTACCATGAAGGAATCCCCTTCTCAATCTTTACCCCGGCCTAAGGTGTAATTATCCTCAGGCTAAACCACCAGCAGTCATCTCTCTCCAGTGAGAGAGTAGCCCTATGGATTGGTAGGACTGTGCCCCATTTACTTTTATTTTGTTTCCATTGAATATCTAATATTTTGAGACTACACATATTAAATTTAGTGCTTTTAGCAAAATTAACAAAGAAAGCACTTATAGAGTGTATAAAAGCTACCTACTTTCAGTCAACAATTACAATAGCAGAATCTTGGAACCTTTTTTTGGCTACTCAACCTGTTCAGAAATGTTATTACTCACCTCTGGACCAGATAGGACTTGAAGCCCTGTCTCTCAGTCCAATGGTAGGGACACTACCACTGCATCACATGAGGGGCCCATTGCTGTCTTTGGGCTAATAAATCTCAGAAGTCATAGAATATAAATTAGAAACAGGAGCAGTTTCCTCGTTCCTTAGGGATCATAGTGGATCCATATCATCTGTGGCAGAAATTGTAATTACCCATCTGTATCTCTGACATTCAATTACAGCTAAATACAAGCATACATCTAGGACCAGGTATAGTTATACAGTCCTTCAAACCTACTCCACTATTTCATTCGAACATGGTTGATCTAATTGAGATTTCAACTCCACTTTTTTGACTATCCTCCACATCCTTTGCCTTTCCTTTCAATCAAGAATCTATACAGCTATCAATGTGCCTAGCAGACAGTCCTCACATGTCCTATTCCAAGCTATTGCTTGCCTCCCAATTGGGTTTTGTTCCCTATGACTTTAGTGAGGAAGGATGGGTGCAGTGTCATGAAAATTCCCTAACGATTCAGTAGAAATTCACTCCTTCCAACTAACCCTGTGACTGGTAACAAAATAATAAAAAATAACTGAAGATGGTGGCAATCTCAAAAATAGAAAATGTGGCAAAAAGAAAAGAAAGCATTAATATTTCGACATGGTCTTTATTGGGACATGAAGATATATATAAACACTTTATAAGAAGAAACAGTGTGAGAGGCCCACGCATGTAAGAAGGTCAGCAAGTGAAATCCAGCTGCCATTGCCAACCCCTGAACAGTACATAACTGCAACACTCTCAATGATTCTCCATCCCATTCATCAGGTCCTGCAGATCCTAAGCTGAAAGCTAAAATGACTCCATTTGATGCTTGTCATTCAAATTAAAGAACTGCTGTCTGCCTAATTGGTTGGCAACTCTTAGAAGTCAGTTTTCCTCCCAACAAAAACAGAAGTCAAAGTCAATTAGGGGCCTAATGAACGTAAAATGGGCTCAAGACAATTGGACTCACCCTGACTGTTCAGACAGGGAATGGGGTTACTGCATAAAATGCCAGCCAATGTCATGACCATTTTAGAAGTGAATATTTAATGTAATTTCACAGCAGCTAGTTATAAGAATTCTTTTATGTTGAACAAATTCACACAGGAATAAAACCAACTATTGACCTAAAAGAAATTGGAGGAGAGATTGGCCCTGTTTCTCCTGTTTCAAAGACACAAAATGCACATTGATGATCAATTTCCTGGCACAGTCTCTCATTTACAGCTAGCACCAATTTGCGAGTCACTAACTTAAAAGCACCTTTGCCATCTGCTATAACTGGCTTATTGGAAGACCAAACTCTAGATTCAGGGCATCAGTGCTAAGTTTGGCAGTGGTTGGGTGCTTACTCCACTCAGCTTTTCAACGCCTACAATATTGAAAAAGAGAGTTTTGTTTTTCATTAGCATTTCTACAAAAGGTAGAAAATTTGAAATGTTTCTACTGGCTTTCTAAAACTATTGGCTGCTCCTAGCCTTCACTTGCCTATCTCCTGATCATCAGCCCTTAAAACATGAATATGATTGGCTGATGTCTGTCCGACAACTCTCACCAGGGAGAAAAGTAAATAAAATAAAATTATCCTGTTGACCGCACAATCTTATTTCTTATTTCAGGTTTACTCCATGGGGGATATTGGTAAATATCAGTGCCACTTCATGAAGCACATTATTTGATTCTATTATCTTACTCTAGTATATCAATCACACTCTGCCTTTAGTTATATTGTGCCCTGTCCTACTGAGATTACAAACTGGTAACATTCAGAAGCAGTGAAACAAAAAATAGATCTTTGGTGGTTTAACCTAAGACCTGTGAGGAGCATATTCTTTCACTTTTGGTTGCGAGGGCTGGCCTGCTGTGGTAATTGAAGAATTTCTCACATAAAATTATATTCATGGGTGGAGGTTTCAAACCTCTTTTAAACAATTCCCTAATGCAAGCCTTCCAATCTAAGGAAACTTTTATGAAAATGAAGGCTCAGTTAAACGATGGAGGTGTGAACTATATGTGAATTTGTTGGGGATTCAGGGACAGTATTAGGCCTCTAGCAGATTTGAATTATAATAAAACCTGCACTCTTTCTTCTTGATATAAATTCAATCAGTAAACTAACTGATGGGATGAATATATATGCATACATACAAACACAGCTGAATGCTTAGAAATTAACTATATGGCCAAAACTTTCCAATGTTAGTTAAAGTTTGTTACATTGTGACAGACATAATACGCTGTACAGCCCACTTCCAAGAATATGCAACCAACTGCCATTATTTAGATTAGATTCCCTACAGTGTGGAAATAGGCCCTTTGGCCCAACAAGTCCACACCACCCCTTGAAGCATCCCACCCAGACCCATCACCCTGTAGCCCACCCACCCCTGAGCACTACAGGCAATTTAGCATGGCCAATCCACCTAACCTGCACATCTTTGGACTGTGGAAGGAAACCAGAGCACCTGGAGGAAACCCACGCAGACACGGGGAGAATGTGCAAACTCCACACATACAGTCACCCGAGGTGGGAATCGAACCTGGGTCCCTGGCGTTGTGAGGCTTCAGTGCTAACCACTGAGCCACCATGCCGCCTCCATAGTTCATGAAGAGTTGGGAGGTGAGAGTGGGTGGGTTTCTTGGCCTACTGAAGGTCACAGCAGTGGTGAACTGGGTCACCAGAAGCTGCTGGCGAAACGGAGGCCAACAACTTCTGGGTCATAAAGTGCACACACTGAGGCTGTCGATCTTTGGGAGATCCAGCTGGGAGAAGGTTTGTAATTTCTGTTCTCTTCTCACTGTTATGTATCCTGGGGAAAAGCAGTTGAGCTGAGTTGAAGGCAAAGCTGGCTTTCAAAGCCCATTTGTTTGCCTCCCGAACAGTACCTCTGACTGGCCCAGCTTGAGGCAATTGTTAACACTCCCAGTACAACATCATGGTTTTGCAATCAAACTTCTTACCTCCCACGGGATAGATAACGGGAAGGTGCCGAGTTCAGGCCCTTTAGTTATCATCAATTGACCTCTTAATGCCCTTAATTGGTAGTTTGTTGTGAAGGGCACCTATGGGCCTTCTCATCGAGAATTTTATTGCTATGGCAGTGAGATAAGGGGTGAATTTCTCTGCAGGGCCAATTCATTCATCTGTAAAACTGCCAGCAGAGTCTTTGATATTCTTTCCTCACTCACACCCCTTAACCCCTATACTCCACATCACTAACCCTGCATCCCCTCTGCACTACCTCCTCACTCCTTTAGAACAGTTCAACACCTTTTCCCCACACAGACCAGCACACACAGCTATGCCATCTTATTGCATTTAACCTATTCACCTCCTTTAAATTTTTACAGGAAAAGAAATCCCGCAACAGGGCAGAGTGAAGACGAACCAGTGTAGGAGGTTTCCACATTTCAGTGTTACCCCCGCACCCCATGTTCAGAATGTCAGGCTGACTGGAGAGGACAGGAGCAGCTCTACAGAGATGCAGAAACTTCCATGCCCCAGAGTACCACTTGTAATGGCCCTGAAATGCTGCCACTCACCAGGCTGCCTTTTGTGTCCTATAGCCGCTGCCACTGTGCCAAGAACTTCGGCTGAGAATCTGCTGTCTCCCCCGGAGGACACCTCCTCCACCTCAGAGGAGGAGACTGCTCAGGACCTGGAGGAACTATTGACAAGACTTGCCAGTGGATTACCCCACAGCAGTGATGCCAAAACATCTCTGGCCCCAATCATTAAAGGGATATGGGATGGGTGGCTACTGAACACCTCACAAAAAAGTTTGTTTTTCAACATTCCTGTGATTGTACGTGTCTCTATGCAGAGACTAGCTGCCCCATTGCATCCTGCGACATCACTCCTTGGTCCCAAAAGGTGTGCAAGGGTCATCATATGGGAGCAAGATTAGCAATGTATGTACATGGCACTGGCTCACGCTGGCCTTTGACACTGTCCACTATTCAGTGCGCATAGGAGTTTCTATCCCAGCCCGTTCTCCTGATGAAGGGTCCAGGCCCGAAACGTCAGCTTTTGTGCTCCTGAGATGCTGCTGGGCCTGCTGTGTTCATCTAGCCTCACATTTTATTATCTTGGATTCTCCAGCATCTGCAGTTCCCATTATCACCGTTCTCCTAAGTGTTGTCAACATCTCATGTGTGCAACATCAATGTTCTCCCCCTGCAAATGGCGAGCGACCAGTGCTGCTCCCTCCCTCACACTTGTTTCCTCTCCCATTGCAAGTGCCTTTGCGGCCTCCTCCTTGACAATGCTCCATATCCATATGCTTCAAGATTAAAACAACTGCAAGAATCCTCAGCTACTGGTTTTCAACCTTAGAAATAACAGAGTTTACTAACATCCAGTTCTCCTCTCTACTCCATCAGCCCCACAGGATGAATACTTCCCCAGATCACCACCCAAGTCAGGTAAATGCACAAATACCTGCCTCGCTTTACCAATGACACACCCCCAACACACACAACCACCCTCATCCTCTTCCCCCTCTTCCTCTTTAGCTCATGATTGGTGGCAATGGGACAACTGTGCCCATCCTTTTGGGAAACTTGACTAGATAACACTGAAAGACAGCTGCTAAGACACTGACCAGTGGTCACACGCTTCCCTGACTGTGACAGTTCTGCCCATTGACCTGGCCCTATGGAGGCCAAGGACTGACTATGACCTACCCCCGAAGCAAAAAGACATAGATTCACTGTGCAAAGCCACCTAACCAGACATCTCTCTGCAGGTAATGCCCAGTACTGATATGGGAGGCTACCTTTGACTACCCTCCTCTACATCCCTGATTGGTGGGTACCCCCATAGAGATGGGTGCAGGACACTTCTCAAAGTGGACAGACAAGTCATAAGACCATAAGACCATAAGACATAGGAGCAGAAATTAAGCCATTTGGCCCATCGAGTCTTCTCCACCATTCAACCATGGCTGATAAGCTCCTCAACTCCATTCTCCTGCTTTCTCCCCAAAACCCTTGATCCCCTTGACAATCAAGAACCTATCTATCTCAGTCTTAAATGTACTCAATGAGCTGGACTCCATAGCCTTCTATGGCAGTGAATTCCATAGATTCACCACTCTCTGGCTGAAGAACTTTCTCTTTATCTCCGTTCTGAAAGGTCTTCCCTTTACTCTCAGGCTGTGTCCTCATCTCTCCTACCTATGGAAGCATCTTCCAAGCATCCATTTTGTCCAGGCCATTCAGTATTCTGTAAGTTTCAATGAGATCCCCCCTCATCCTTCTAAACTCCAATGAGTACAGTCCCAGAGTCCACAAATGTTCCTCATGTGTTAAGCTTTCCATTCCTGGGACCATTCTCGTGAACCTCCTCTGAGCCCACTCCAGGGCCAGCATATCCTTCCTGAGATATGGGGCCCAAAACTGCACACAATAGTCCAAATGTGGCCTGACCAGAGCCTTATAAAGCCTCAGTAGTACATCCCTGCTTTTATATTCAAGTCCTCTTAAAATAAATGCCAACATTGCATTTACCTTCCTAACTACTGACTCAAACTGCAAGTTTACTTTGAAAGAATCCTAAACGAGAACTCCGAAGCCTCTTTGCACTTCAAACTTCTGAATTTTCTCCCAATTTAGAAAATAGTCCATGCTTTTATTCTTCTTACCAAAGTGTATGACCTCACACTTTTCCACATTGTACTCCATCTGCCACTTCTTTGCCCACCTTCCTAACCTGTCCAAATCCTTCTGCAGCATTGCCACCTCCTGAATACTACCTGCCCCTCCACCTATCTTTTTATCGTCTGCAAACTTAGTCAGAATGCCCACAGTTCCTTCATTAATGTATAAAGTGAAAAGTTGTGAGAATGCCCACAGTTCCTTCATTAATGTATAAAGTGAAAAGCTGTGGTCCTAACACTAACCCTTGTGGAACACCACTTGTCACTGGCTGTAATCCTCAGAAAGACCCCTTTATCCCCACTCTCTGCTTTCTGCCAGGCAGCCAGTCTTCTATCCATGCTAGCACTTTGCCTCTAATTCCTTGAGCCCTTATCTTACTCAGCAGCCTCCTGTGTTGCACCTTATCAAAGGCCTTCTTGAAGCCCAGAGATATAACATCCATTGGCTCTCCTGCTGCTTGCTACAGGTGCATGCAGTTTGATACAAATGCTGCTGTCACATAACACAGATGATAATGTGACTTTGCTCACTGATGTATGAGAACACATAGGTATCTGCAATTGTGGTGAATTCTGATGAAGGGTCTAGGCCCAAAACGTCAGCTTTTATGCTCCTGAGATGCTGCTTGGCCTGCTGTGTTCATCCAGCTCCACACTTTGTTATCTTGGAATTCTCCAGCATCTGCAGTTCCCATTATCTCTGATCTCTATCTGCAATTGTGCCCTGCTACATAGCATGGCCACCTGCTTGGTGGTGTGGCAATGCCAATTATCAGTGAAATCAATGGTAGAGCAAAGCTTGCATGCTGCAGGCATGCCAATATGCTCCAGGTGAATGCCCACTGAGAGAGCAAGGAGGCAGCCCTGATCACCAGCCTAGTCCAATCTGTGAACCAAATATCTCTCTCTGCGCAGCCACTGTGCTCAGTGCAGTGTACAGAATGGTTAGTCAACAACAGATTCCCATACTAGCTTCAGGCATGGGACATAGTCAGGCATCTGATTGGGATGACTTTCCACAGATTGGCTTTCAGTCTGCTGAGGGATTAGGCAAGAGGGTGGAGCAGTTGCAGAGTTCATGGAGTTCAGAAAAACCTCTCAACTCTTCCTATTTACACAAAAATGAAGAGGGACTCTCTTTTTGGATCCTTTCTTGCTAAATTACTCTTAATAGCAATGTGACAGCAGGAGTAGCTGTCACTCTTGCCACCTATGACCCCCGTTTCAAGGTAATTCTGCTTTATTAAGGAGATGAGTAATCTGTGTCCTCATTCCACTCACCTTATTTGCCATCCAGCCTCTCTTAACAACCTTGCGAGAAAAATCTATCAAGATCAGATTAAGATTGCTGTTGAACTAACGCCTACTCCTTTTTGTACCAGAAGTTTCCTGTCTTAATACTGATTGGAGGAAGCATATCAAATTATCTTCTCAGCTCTGTCCAAAAGTCACCAAATTATAGGCCTGGGGCAACATAGCTACAGCTCCATAGAATTTAACATCAGGTAAGTAATTATCTCCAACTTTCAGGATTCTGCTACCCTGATTCTACTAATCAGCAAGAGGCCTGAAAACCCATTCTTTTTTACGGCATGAAACATTTAAAATTATTCTTAGGAGAAGGTAATTTTTAAAAAAATTTGGCTTATAGGGAGTGAAATTGCACAGACGTCAAAATGCTTTAAAGTCACAGTCATTGAAGAATCTTCTCTATGAAATGCTCTAAGACAACTCAAATAATTCTATTGACATTTAAATGCGATGACAGCTCTGTGCAGTGTTCAACAATCACTGATATGGGTCTACAATGTACAGTCCCCTGTCTATGTGCTGTGTGTGTAAAAATGGTAAGAAGGCTAGAATCTGAGATTGATGCATATATTCAAGTTGTTTGCATTCTGAAAGGCTGTCCCTGATGAATAGGCACAGATTCAACAGTGAAACACAAAGTAGAAGTGCATTCACTTCCAAATACACCTGTTTATCTTCTAGTAAAAAATTTAGCAGCAGTTCTTAAAATCACAGGGGTTTAGGTCAAGAGCAGGGAAGGGGAAATAATTGAATAGTTCTTCCAGAGAATTGACAAGGGGGCAAAATGAGTTGAATGGCCTAGTGTGTTGAATCCATGATATGGTATATTTTTCTCTTTTTCATATTTATATCTATTCATATCTGTGACATATTATCAAGTGCAAAATTGGAAAATGGGGGAGAAAAAAACAAAATGCAGATAAGCATTAGTAGGAGTTAGAATTGTTGTTAGGCTTTATATCAAATACATAGGCCCCAAAAATCCTGACACCAGGAAATTTTGAGGTCAGTGCAGCTGCAAAATGTCAAATTGTCACAGGCACAAAATTTCAAAACCAAGGCTCCTTTTCATGATTTAAAGGCACCATTCAATATAAAGATGTGAGAAGATTCTGATAAGAGGCACACAACCAAAGGAAAAATACATGCAGCAAAGCTTTCTGTGTGTGGTACTGGCACTTTACAATCAAAGATAAGACCTTGAAGGCATGCAATTACTTGAAAAGTTGAGGAGCTGCATAAAATGCAACAGCAGGATAGGAATTGAGTGGTATCTCAATCACTGCTGGGCTCTTTTACAATTTCAGAAGTAGCATAAAGAAGTCATAAGGTCAGCAAAGGTTAGCTGCAGCTGAGTAACAAGGAAGAATATTAAAATACAATGTAATATTGGGTATTCCCTGATACAATATTGAAGCAATGTTTTCTGAATGTTTCACATTGTACACTCGTTTTTGCTGAAGAAGCATTGTAAGTGGCCTCACTCCTATCCCAACATGGTCTCCCAGTTCCAATAACAGTTCCAATTATTAACACCATGACATAATTCCCAATTAAAACTAAGAGGATGTTAACTGAGGGTAGGTGTGGGGAAGGCTGAAATAAGCTAAATATCAAAATATTTTAATTCCTGTGTTTCATTTACACGCAATTGTCAAACTGGCAGCCTGCAATGTAAAAGATGTCTGCCCGGTTGAAAGTCGATTTCCACTCAATCTTTAGAGATCTATTTAAAGATAGGATGCACCTTTTGAAGGAAATTTGCATTTCAGACAAAATTTATGATCAAAGAAGCAATTACCCACAAGGCTACTCCCAATTTCCCTGAGGGCTTCCTTGAAATTTTGAGGAGGAGGATGGATTACAAGAGCCCTGTAACAAAATAAATTGGCTGGTCCTGGAGAGCCTAGCAGAGATGGTTGGTTGAAGGAATGTCACCTTGAAAATCTTCCTCTTACTAAAATGTTACTCTGTCTACATAAATTTGAAACACTGTATATAAGGAGCTCACAGTCTTTTATCAATAATATATTGAAAGTCCACAAAGCTGTCTCTGCTACCAGAAGTTCCAAGGAGTCTCACCTCCTTACCCTTCCACCCCTCCATCGGATCTCATCCATAAGATCCATTTACCACTCCAACAGTGCCCTCCCCATTCAACTCCTGAACACTCGATTGCCCCTTCTGAATCCTAAATTAACTGACATCTTGAATGGCTCACTTGCCTTAGGCATTGTCTATCTTTCTCTATCAAAAGTATTCTCACAAAAATGCTGAACAAATGCTTTTCTCTCTAAGTATCATTTCACTTATAAAGTCCCTTTACACTCTCAGTTTCTCAAGTTTGGGATAATCTCCCAGCTCAATGTCCATTGCTGCTGAATCTCACAATTAAAATCCTAGAACTGATGATATTCATTGAGTCAAGTTTAATAAAGAATCTCAGTATAATTAATCCCTTAGGAAACAGTAACCATAACATGGTAAAATAAGCATTCAGTTTGAGAAGAAGGAACTTGGGCTAGAAACAACTGTGTGAGCTTAAATAAAGGTAGTTACAAAGGAATGAGGGCAGAACTAGCTTGAGTGGACTGTAAAACTACCAATGGAATAAGTTGATTTTAAAAAATGGAAAGACAAAACAAGTAACCGTAGCTAATGCCTCTTATCAGGAAAATATTTCTGTCTAATATAAAGGAAGTAATAATAGAGCATTTAACATTGCATAATATGATCAACTAAAGTTAGCATGGCTTCATGGCAATGAAAATATGCCTGATAAGTTTATGACAATTCTTTAAGGAAGTAACAAGCCGGATAGATAAAAGGGAAACAGTGATATAATATTTTCAGAAAGTGTTTGAAAAGGTATCACAAGTCAACTACTTAATATGGCATTGGAGGTAATATGTTAGTATGGAAAGATGATTGGCTCATTAATAGAAGATAAAGTTAGGTCAAAAGGGGCATTTTCAAGATGGCAACTTGTGATGAGTGGAGTGTCACAGGGTTTAGTACTGGAGCCATAATCATTCACAATATATATTAATGACTTGGTTGAGGGAAGTGAATGTCCTATAGCTAAGTTTGTAGATGACATGAAAATTGGTGGGAAGGCAAGTGCTGAAGATGACACAGAGAGTCTACAAAGGAATATAGATTATTAGGCAAAATGGCAAAAAATTGGCAGATGGAATGTAATGTGGGAACATGTGAGGTTAGGCACTTTGGCGGGAAGAATAGAGGAGCTGAATACTATTTAAAAGGAGAGAGACTGCAGAAAGCTACAGCATAGACGAATCTGAGAATCCTCATGGATAAATATCAAAATGCTAGTATTCAAGCTCAGCAATTAATAAGGAGGGTATATAGAATTTGTTTCAAATGAAATGGAGCATAAAAATATGGAGGTCTTGCTAAAACTATACAAATAAAAGGCACCATAGTCCCTCTTTCTAATTGACCATCAGTACATGTAAGAAGGTAGTTCAGAAGATTCCTGCGGCAATTCGTCTCTCAAACAGATATTCCATTTTGTATACTGTTGAAAGAGAAAGACTCTCAGAGAAAAATAGGAGCAGTTGTCAGATTTTGGGTAATGAAAATGAATCTTATGTTAAACAGTTTTTGTCATGATTTAAAAGAATAATTGTTATAGGCTATTTTCTGTCAGGGCACAAACAGGAGGTTCTGTAGCAGTGAGTCTGATTCTAGGATAGAATGCTACTTTCCTGGTACCAAAGTTAAGGATGTCTCAAAACTTTTGAAGCATATTGTCAAAGAAGAGAGTGAAAAGCCAGAAGTTGTTGTACAGGTGGGTAGGAATGACATGGTTAGGGAAAAAGTTGAGGCTTTGCAGAGTGAATATAAGAGATTAGGTAGAAGGTTTAAAAAAAAGTAGTGGTCACTGGTTTACTTCTGGTGCCAAGTTCTAATGACGTAAGGAATAAAAGGATAGCAGAGATAAATCAATGACTGAAGAGGTGATGCAATGTGCAGGGATAAGGTGAATGACAAGGGTCTTTCCCCATGGTTGGGAGACTTCAAAACTTGGGGGCATATTTTTAAGATGAGAGGAGAAAGATTTGAAAAGAGCATGAGGGGCAATATTATTACACAGAGTGTGGTTCGTGTGGGGAATAAACATCTAGAGAAAGTGATGGAAGCAGGTACACTTAAAACATTTAAGAGACATTTGGATAAGTTTATGAATAGAAAAAGTTTAGAGGGATATAGGCCAAGCACACACAGGTGAGACTAGTTTAGTTTAGGAGCGTGGTCAGCATGGAATGGTTGAACTGATGGGCCTATTTCCAATCTGTATGACTCTGTGATTGTAAGTTTAATACAAGGATCACCGCACCTCAGGTGAGAGGAGTGGCTGAGAGGCAGGACATGCATAAACAGTCATATTTGTGGTTAGCCTATCCATATCAACCAATGGCACTAACCTGCGATGTAAAGATATGCTCCATGAACTGTTGAGAAATCAATAATTCCATCCCTGAATGACAAAAGGACATACTAATGTGAATGTGTGTGTTTTAAAAATTGAAACTCAGAATATTTTAGTACAAGAATAGGTTCATTAGCAAAGAGGCAATGTGTGAACAAAATCTGGGGCTTGGTTTATTCTGAAAGGCATCTGCATCTCAGCATAATTTCAAGGACAAATTTGCTTCTGCTTAGCCAAATCGTCTGACAATAAACTTTCAGATACTTTAATTAGCATCTGTACATTTACAAAGAAGGGCCTCCTACCTTTTAGAGCTGCTGATCAATCAGAGACCAACTGCCCTGCACACCAGCATCACCAAGCAAGAGCAGTGGCCACTTCTGGTACAGTGGGTAGGCCAAGGAGGTTCAGTGACCCACCTATGCCTTCCCGGCCACCTAAAACATTGTGGAGAGATGAAGACATTTGTATTGCCAGAGAGTATGCTGCCAATGGCATAGTATCCTAATTTATAGGTCCAGCACACATGTCTTTGTCTGTGAGTATCATATTGATTGACAAGAGAGCATCAAACCAGCCAGTCCTAGAAGTAACAAATGCATGAATGACAATTTTAGCAGCTGATGAGATATACAGGATCAAGGTCAGAAAATCTTATAGAGGTGGAGTTAGGTAGATTTGGCAATAGAATGGATATATGGCCGGAAGACCAGAAATGGGGTCAAAAACAATATCTAACATCTAACTCAGTTTCAGATAGTTGGCAGGGTTGTAAATGATGACTAGGTTGGTGGAGCTTGGGAAGGAACCCAATACAATGACGTGAAGAGTGATGGTGTGGTAAAATGTGAGGAAGAAAATCTTTGACTGTAGGCTGATATAAACAGGCTGGTCAAATAGACTGAACAATGGCAAATGGAATTTAACGCTGAGAAGTGTGAGATTATGCTTTGAGAGAATTAACAAGACAAGAGAAAACATTTTGAATGGTAGTGTGATGATATGTGCCTTTAAGATGGATTTGTTCTGCCCTATTTGTCTTGAAGAGGACGTTGAAACCTGGTAATGAGTTGTCTCTTCCGTGAAAGCAGAGTAAATAGCTTTGGGGTTTTTTAAAAGTAGACAAAAGAAGCTTAAATCGGTGTAGTCAGGCTCACACAGACTCAGGGTTTTGGTTTTGTTTTCAGTTGTTGAAGTTGGGGTTTTGGAGTTGAAACTGCTTGATACAGCTCTCTCTCTGCTGCTGCAAAAGCTTGAGTTCTCTCTCTGCTGCTAGATTCATTCTGTCAATGTTCCTTCTAGGACTGGACAAGATGGCAAATGTGAGAAATCAGTTTTACTGAATTCACCTTTACGAAGGGTGTGTTTATGGAATGCTGCTGTATTGGAACATTTGACAAGCAGTAGTTAAATAATACATCATTTTGTTAAGTATTTCGATAGAGTTAGTTTTGCTGATTCTGTTTTTTGTTTGTATTTTAACTGTGGTGTAAAAGTAAAGCATGTTTTGCTTAACGCCTAATAGTTTGTTCAAATCAATTACATCTGGAAAACAGTGCCATTCACTTGCCTTTAAATAAGATGGAAGTTAGGATCTAGGCTACCTCCTTGATATGTCTTTTGGGGTTTTGGTCTGATCCATAACAGGATATTAGGAACTACAGCAATTCAAAGGCACATTGGTCTACATGTCCACAGCTCCTTGAAGACAGCATGACAGATATGTGAGATGGTTAAGAAGGCCTTTGGGATTCTTGCCTTTGTTCGTCAAGGCATTAAATACTAGGGCAAGGAAGCAATGATGAAGCTGTAGATAATGTTGGTTAGACCACAGCTGGAATATTGCACGCAGTTCTTGTTGCAAAGGATGTGATTATACTAGAGAGACTGCAGAAGAGATTGGCCAGAATGTTACCCGGCCTGGAGTGATTCAACTATGAAGAGAAATTAGAAAGGCTAGAATTGTTTTCCTTAGAGCAGAGAAAGCAAACAGAGGAAGATCTGATTAAGGTTTACAAAGTCTGAGGGCCATTGACAGGGTAGATAGGGAGAAACATTTCCCCTTAGTTAAGGCTTTGATAATCAGGGGTACAGTTTTAAGGTAAAGCAGAATGTTTAGAGAGAATTTGAGGACTTTTTTCCAGCTAGTGGGTTGTGGGTATCAGAAACTCACTGCTGTAATGGATGGTGTAGGCAGCAACCTTGAAAACATTTAAGAAGTATTTAGAAAAACTCTTGAAACACCATAGCGTACCATGAGCCTAGTGCTGGAAAATGGAATTAGAAAAATGAACATTTGATAGCTAGTGCAACACAATGGGCCAAAAAGCCTCTTTCCATGCTCGAAATCCTACGACTCTACCTATGACAATGACTTTTTCTCCCAGGTTTCTAAACTTGTCAATGCCAGTCCTCTAGATTCCTTCTAAGTCCTTCAATCCTCTCCCCATCCGTCCTTACAGCTCTTCAGTCCCCTTCCAGTCTACAATTCCTACTTTGCAAGATACAAGTACCACCACATCGCCTGCCCTGACTCCAGCCATAGTGCAATGTTCTCAATAGGGCTTCAAAGCCAACACCACAACCAGACCTTTAATTACATTCTCTCACCTAGATCACCAACTCCAAAGCCCTGCCACCTCCCCACCAAGATCAATCAAGAAACTGTTTGTTGCTCTTGCAAATGTTCAAAGAGAATAGCAGGAAGTTGGCACATTTGTTGGCTAGACTTTACTCCCAAAACAATGGACAGATAAATGGCGCCTGCCTTTATTGTTGTGTCACTCATTCAACAACCTGTAGTGAGAAACAATTATCCCATCTCTTGTGAATTATCATAAGTTGATTGATGATTCATGTATTTCTATTGTTTGACTTCCAAAAAATGCAGCTGTCTCTCAACTGCACTATGAATTTAATTTGCTTTACTTGTGCATCAATGAACATGTCACAGTATGTTAGGCTAGGTAATGAACTGCAAGTGTACCTCTTAAATGAGGAGATCTATGTTCTGTAGGGATAAAATATATTTAATTTGAAATAGAAATTGGAAATTGGAGATTTGGACTACTACATTACAGGGAAAGAACCAGTTGCTTTTTGAACTGTGTAGTGTTCGCTTATTGGTTACACAAGAGCATATAACTTTTGCAGAAACTGGATTTGATACTTCTGTGAGACAAACCCGTATCTGGTATCTTTGGGTTGATAAAAAACCATCCAGCAACAGTTTTTGGATTGGTTCTAAGTAGCAATTTGTCACAGAACTGAGAGGAGAACAGGTATTTGGGATTCAGAACCTTAAAAGATTCAAGCAAGCAAGATTCTTTCTCTCTCTGTCACACGATAGGTAGAAAAAAAACACTGTAAGTCCCTGCAAAGAAAGATTGAGCATTGCCTTAGTTGACACCATAATGATACAATTGTCATAAGCCAAGAAACTCGAGAAAATCACCTTTTTCCCCTTTTGATTTGAAGTACTGGTTTTGTTCCTTTATCCCTCTATTTACCACCCACAATACCTTTAAAAAACTGTTTGTATTGTTTGGCTTGTCTGTCCTATTTTATGAATGAGTCTGTGCATGTTTGTATTCAAAGAGGATACAACTTGAGTTTATATATTAATAATTAATCATCGGTTTTAGCCACATGTTAGAGGATAAGATCTTTGTAATAAGTAAGCTTTTATTTTCTTGTCCATAATGGAATGTGGTGTATCTTTTATTCTACACAGTGGTCAGCCAGAGAACAACTATCCAAGAGATTAATTTGGCCATGTTGGGTCTTTGTGGTGACTGTTGGAATAGAGGAGCTTGATTTCCAGTGCCGTGTTCCTAGCATGGCCAGGACTGTACCTATAATGCCTCTGAATTTATATGGGCCAGAAAGACAGCAACTTAAACTGTGGCGTCTCAGTCCTACATTTAACAAAACATTGTGGGAAATTTTGAACATTTATTTTTGTTTATTTTTCACTTCTGTTTTTCTGGGTGGTGGAAGTTATGGATTTGAGAGGTGCTGTCAAAAAAGCCTTGGAAAGTTTTAGTAGTACACCTTATAAATGGTACACAGCTTAGTCATTTTCATCCACATTTTGTGCTGGAAGGAGTGAATGCTTAGGGTGGTGAAAAGTGTGCCAGAAAGTGAGCTGCTTTGTTCTGGATGGCAGGGCAGGTTCAAGGGCTAATAGGAGCTACTGCTCTTCATATTTCACTGTCCTTGAGATGTGTTTAGTGGAGTCTGGAGCTAGGATTGTGGGGATTGATTTCCCCTTTGGGCTAAGAAATAGATGTTGGCACCAGTTTTGGGTCCAATCATGTCCTCGTTGCACAGGAATGGGATTGAGTTATTTTTATTCATTCACAGGATGAGGGTATCACTGGCTAGGCCAGCATTCATTGCCCATCCCCAACAGCCCAGGACAGTTCAAGAGTCAACCACACTGCAGTGAGTCTGAAATCACATGTAGGCCAAACCGGGTCAAGTTGGCAGATTTCCTTCCCATTAGAGCCAGAAGCGGGTTTTCCCATCAATATTGGTTGCATCAATAGATTTTTAATTCCACATGCATTTTGTAAATTAAATTCAATTTTCACCATCTGCCCTGATGGAATTCAAACTCATGTTGACAAAACATTAGTTGATGCTGTGGATTAATAGTCCAGCAATAAAACCATCAGGCCATTGCCTCCCATAATTTCTGATGACAGACATCTGGGTATTCAACCTCCAGTAGACACTGTTGCTAAAGAGCTTGAAGGTTCAGGCTGCTCCTCAACATAGGACTCATATGTGACTAGGATCTCAATGAAATTTCAACAAGGCTCAGAACTCTAGTGCAGCTGAGGACTTGCTAACTCTGATACCTACTGCTTCCAATCTCTATAAGCTATTGGCATTGGCCATATAGATTAAGTGTATCTTACATTGATCTCTTTTGACCTTCCAAAAGAAAGGACTCATAAGACCTGAGAAGGTGCGCTAACAACAGAGCTTCCTGTCTGTACAGCATGACCATCACAGAGAAGAAAGCTATGGAGATTTCCAGTGTCAGTCTTACTTGCTCTCTGAAGTGGCCTAACAAGCTGAGTGGCACTTAGGGATGGGGAACTAATACTGGCCTTGCTATTGATACCCATATCCCATGAACAAATTAAAGAAAAAGTAATCTGCTTAAAGTGAGTTTCAGAGAATGACATTCTTCTGGTTCAGAAGGGCTCAGCTGACATTGATGGTACCCTGGGGAAACACTAAAATCCTGGAATTGCTCTATTCACCTCCCTCTACAGCCAAGCTACCATGGTGTTCTGCTACTTCCTCTTCCTTTGATGAGTTGTGTTGTTGTAGACCTCCACCCTTTTCAAGGTCCATAGGTGTCAGGGAGACCATGTTTTGGAAAGCACAGCAGATCAGTACAATTTGTGAAACCTTGCCAGGTGTCATCTGACTGACCCAAATATCGAACCTATCTTCAAAATAGCCGCTCAGTGGTCATTCTTGTGAGCAGATGCACTTTTTTTTGTGATATCTGTGTTATGAAGGATTGTGGCAGCTGCCATCAGAGTAACTGAGGATAGTCTCGCTGTGTTTGCAATCTAGTTGAGCAATGAGGAGGAAGAATCATTCCTTCTGATGAATTTCACTGTCCTGTAACTGATGCCCTTATAGCCACATGGGTGCCAGTCGATTGTGCCCTGCAGCTACATGAATCAGCGATGGAGGTGAAATTATTCTTTGTGGCTGAGAGGCCTTTCCTCTCTGCAATCAAATGCACTATCCAGCTCTTGATAAAAGATTAGCAGTGATCTGTGAGCTCCAGTGGTGTGTTGTCATATTCAAGATGCCACCAAGGTCCACACCTGATCCTTGGAAAAAGGCAGAGGTAAAGGACATGGTCAACAGTGATTCTGATGGCTACTGACTGAGACTAGTGAGCAGAACCCATATATGTGTCATCTTCCACCTGAAGGTTATAAATAACTGTTTCCAACTGACTTGAGAGGTGCAGACAGCTCCATTTTCAACAATAGTTCCATTTTTTTTTGTCTTAACATACTTAGAAACATAGAAGACAGGAGCAGGGGGAGACTTAGTAGCTTAATCCTGCTTTCTTCCCATAATGTTTGATCCCACTCTCCCCAGGTGCTATATATAGTCACCTGCTGAATGCATTCAATGTTGTGACATCAGCTACTTCCTGTGGTAATGAATTCCATAGGGTCACCACTCTTTGGGTAAAGAAATGTCTCCTCATCTCGGTCCTAAATTGTCTACCCTGAATTCTCATACTGTGACCCCTGGTTCTGGACTCACCCACCATTAGGAACACGGACCCTGCATCTAACCTGTCCAGTCCTGATAGAATTTTATTAGTCTCTGTGGGATTCCCTCTCATTCATCTGAACTCTAGCAAAAACAGCCTTAACCCAGTCAATCTCTCCTCATACGTCAGACCTTCAATCCCCAAAACAAGCCTGAAAAACCTTCGCTGCACTACCTCAAGAGCAAAATCATCCTGCCTCAGAAAAGAAGACCAAAACTGTTCACAATATCCTAGGTGTGGCCACACTAAGGCCCTGTCTAAACACAACAACAATCCCTGCTCCTGTTCTCAAAACCTGTCACAATGAAGGCCAACATACCATTTGCCTTCTTTACTGCCTGCTGCACCTGCATGCTTACCTTCAGTGACTGGTTCACAAGGATGCCCAGGTCCTTCTGAATACTCCCCTCTCCCAATTTACAGCCATTCAGGTACTAATCTGCCTTCTTGTCTTTGCTTCAAAAGTGAATAACCTCACATTTATCCAAATTATCTGCCATAGATTTGCCCTCTCACCCAACCTGTCCAGATCATGCTGAAAGTTCTCTGCATCTTAGTCACAGTTCACCCTCCTACCCAATTTAGTATCATCTGCAAACTTGGAGATGTTACATTTTCTTCCCCCATCCAAATCATTAAATATATTGTGAATAGTTGGAGCCCCAGCACCAATCCCTGTGGTACCCCATTAGTTACGGCCTGCCAATTTGAAAAGGGCCTATTAATTCCTACTCTTTGCTTTCTCTCTGGCAACCAGTTTCCTATCTGTTTCAATACACTTCCCCAGTCCCATGCCCTTTAATCTTGTACATTAAACTCTTCTATGGAACTTTGTCAAACACTTTCTGAAAGTCCAAATATATTACATCAAATGGCTCCCTCTTGCCAACTCTCCTAGTTACATCTTCATAGAATTCCAACACATTTGTCAAGCATGATTTCCCCTTCATAAATCCATGCTGATTCTGTCTGATCTTGCCGCTGATTTCTAAATGCTCTACAATAAAATTCTTGACAATAGATTCGAGAATTTTCCCAATGACTGACATTAGGCTCACCTAGTTAAAATTCCTTGTTTTCTTTGTACCTCCCGTCTTGAATATTGGAGTGACATTAGCCACCCTCAAATCCACAGGGACTGTTCCAGTGTCCAGAGAATCCTGGAAGATGATCACCAATGCATCTGTTATTTCTAGAGTTACTTCCTTAAGTACTCTGGGATGCAGATTATCAAACCCTAGGGATTTGTCAGCCTTCATTCCCAACAATTTTCCCAGCACCATTTCTTTACTAATATTGATCTCCCTCAGCTCTTCCCTCTCACTAAATCTTGCATCCTCCAACAATTCTGGTACTTGATTTGTGTCCTCTTTTGTGAAGACAGAACCAATGTATTCAGTTCCTCAGTCATCTCTTTGTTGCCTATTGTACATTCCCCCATTTCTGTCTGTAAAGGACCTACGTTTGTCTTTCCCAATTTTTTTTATGTATCTATAGAACATCTTTGCATCAATCTTTATCTTCTCTGCAAGCTTACTTTTGTACTCTGTTTTCCCCTTTTTAATCAATCCCTTGGTTCTTCTTTGCTGAGTTCTAAACTTCCCCCAATCCTCAGATTTATTATTTTTCTTGGCCAACCTACATGCTTCTTCCTTGGATTGGGTACTATCTCTTATTTCCTTTGTAAGCCATGGATTAATGCTCTTAAGCATTTTGCTTTGTGACAGACAGGAATAAACAGTTGTTGCAGTTCCCCCATGCATTCCTTGAATGTTTGTCTTTGCCTATCCACTGTCATCCCTTTAAGTAACTCTTCCCAATCTATCAAGGCCAATTCACACCTCATATCCTTTTTGTTTCCTTTATTAAGGTTCAGCACTCCAGCCTCTGCATCAACACCCTCACTCTCCACCTTGATAATTTTTTTATCATGTTATGGTCACTCTTCTCCAAGGGGACTCACACAGCTGGATTGGGAATGATTTTTTTACACTCAGATTCCTAATAATGTGTGGAAGTCTTTTCCCCTCCTCTGATGTTCCTCTGACACTCAAATGGTACCTACTTCCTGCATAGCCCAATGCATTTTCAATAGTTTTCTCACAATTTGCGCATCTTGGCATATGTATGCCAGTAACTGTGTATTTCTCACTGGAGAGGTCCTTTTAATGAGCCCATCTAACTCTTGGGTGGCCAGGACTGGGTCCCAGCCGTTTTTACTAACTCTTCAACTAGTGTCCCTTGGTTTAGGGTGTAACCCAGGCACTCCCACCAAGTCATAAACTGACCTGCTATGTGCTCCCAATGAACTCCTAATTGGCTTAATTGAATAATTGCCAGGCAGGTTTCCAAATGGAAGGGTCAGAGTTCCTAGCCTGATGAAAGTCACCAATTGCAGGAACTGTAATGAGAAACTGATTGATCAGTGCCACTATTTTCAGCACCTGCCTTCTCCATTTCTAACACCTTTAAAAATATCAGGTTCATTGTTCCAGAACAAGGAAGCCCAGGCAAGGATATTTATTTTACTATAATTACAATCCCAGCTAGGATGCTCCAAACTGTCAAGTGCCTGGGTGCAGAGTGATGATCTCCTCCTCAGATAGTCAGAACAAGACTGACTTACAATGGATCCCTTCCCTCGTAGATGCCTTTCTCCCAAAGCTTGCAGAGTGCAAAAGTCAATAGCTATCCCTCTGGGCCAGGGACCTGCATTGAAATGGATTGTTACTTCAGAGCAGGTGCCAGCAGCTGGGGTTTAAAAATGGCATCTGCTGCTCGAATGCCATAAGGTCTTGGCATCGGCGAGCACTTCTGCTATGTCTGGGCACAAAATTGCATAATTAATGAGGTGAACAGCAAGAATTGTACTGTAAAAAACCAACAGGGCTCACAAGGTGAAACCCTCCATGGAACATCCCGCAATTGACATTTAGCCAAAATATGGAACATGCAGCCCTATATCTTTGGAATAAAAATATGTAAAGTTGCCACAGTTCTACCATATCACTGGGCTGCTCTCTTATTTGAGAGAGAGAGAGACATGACCCTAGTGGTGGTTTAGCCTGAGGGTCACCACACCTCAAGCAATTGAGAAGGACAGTCCTTTGTAGTAATGTTGGCTGCTGTGGCAACTGAGCCCACAATATCAGCATTACTCATCGACTATCTAACCATCTGTGCGAACCAATCACTTACCCACTTACCCACACCTGGTATTTTTGGAATACAAGTACTGTGGACAAAAAAAATCAAAAGGATCACATTTTCATTAGAGGTAAGAAGCATTGGTTAACCTTTACACAAAAAAGTCAAAAATAAACCATTTGTTGTAGGCCAGTTCGCAGAGAGTCACTGAAACACATTCAAAGCAATCAGTGCATTAACTGCTTAATCAATAAAATCAATCGCTACATTTACTTATTTGAACTCCATGAGTTCTTGACTGACACAACTGGATAAGGTAGAAGGATGAAGTAGGTAATGTAATTGTAACTTGGAGTAAAGTGATTTCTTATTAAGTATAAAATCGTTACAATTTTAAAACCTTCTATGGAATGAGTAACATATAATTAAACAATGTACCTATATTAACATCTGCAGTTTGTGTAAATCTAACACTGAGTTCTGTAATGTAATAGATTACGTGACTGATCAGATTGCAGTACAAGAGACCATTTTACCGTTAAACCCTCACGTCTCAGGAATCAATCAGAGTGTAGAATCATGTCATTGGGGACCATAAACTTGACCATCGGACCTCTAATCATTCCCAACAAATCCCAACACACATCCCCTTACTACATGGCCCAGTGTGCCTCATTAGGCCTATATATAGCTTTTACATAAATGAGGTCCTCTCTTGACACCTTTGTGGCATCTTAGACGAACTGTTTTTGTACTAGTCCAGCATTCCACTGAGCAACCAATGACAGTCAGGTCAAACGTTAAAAGAAATATCGCACTTTATGGAAATAACAATAGCTTATTTGGAAAGCTTGGTGATACTTATCGAGCTGCAAGCATTATTTATAGCAGTCTCACAAGAATATTTCACAGCACTTTATTGAGTTTAAATGACTTCAAGCACTATGTTAATGTTTTGATCAGCTTAGCATACTAGTGCTCTCTTTTAACAATGTCGTGAAACTAGTCCGATAAGCCATGATGGTGTCTTCTGACTCTGTGCATTTCTAAGTTAATGACTTTATCAAAATACTGTTTTTAGGCAGATCATTAAATGTGGTATTTAATTTCCAGCCTGAAGTAGGCTTACTATTTTCTGCCATTCTAAATCCAATCTTCTTCAGAGCTAAAAGTACAATACGAGTGCCAGATTTAAGACATTAATTCAAAACAGTCAGATTATGAAATGCACCTCCTAATACATTCATTTACTATACTTACACCAAACATTAGATGTAAAAAAAAGGTAATTGAGTCAAAATATCCAACAATTTAGTTCCTTAGCTACATCCTATCGTGCTTTGGCAATTTAACCAACATGTTGCAGAATGAGTAAATTGCTGTCACATTTCTGCAGCAAAATTTTCACATTTAATCAACAATGTCAAAGTGGCTTTAAAATGTGCAACTTATATATTGCATGAATACACTTACTTGTACTGAAGGCGTGTAACTTTCTCCTGTGACTCTATTGTTCTATAGAAGGTGATTATAAGGTGACTGCAATATTCATAAACACAGATATGCCAGTGAGCAGCACTGACAAACCTCACCCCCCCAGGCCAAATTCTAAGGCCAATGAGTTTCTAAAGATCTCTTTGCCTTATCCCTCAGGCAGTTCTGCTCATTAATGACACCAGGGCTTCATAAACTAATTAATTGCAAAGGGAGCAGATAAGAAGCAAGCTTTCTATTTAGACACCTGGACCAGCAAAATTAAAAATGTTCCATAACTCACAAAAGGACAAGGTTATTGACCTTCATAACTGGAGGTTCTTTGAACATAGTTCTTTTTCTGCTGACTTTCTACATTAGCTGAAGCTTAAGAAATTCATCACAAAAGTTTAGCCCTATTTAATCTGATTGTATAGTCAGCAAATAAATGAAATAATTTCAATAAGTTTGATGCAGACTGTGTGATTTTTATACATTTTTAATGCCAGTTATTTTAAGTTGGGATTTTTAAAAATTTTGAGTGATTTTTCTTTGCATTTTTTGTGAAGAGTTTAAAGATTAACTTACAGGTATTTGTACAGCCATGCTGAATTCTTATAAAACAGCTTAAGGGAGTAAGCTTTCAGAACTAATGGATTTTTGTGTACATTAGGAGTACTCATGATTGAACATGTAAACAATTGTATGTCGTAGTTACTGTTAAAAATTTATGAATTTGTTTTAGCTTAAGAGAAAATTCTGTTTTTTTTTCATTTTGGGGCAATTCTGCAGAAGTGCTTGGATGAATACGGATGTATGAATCAGAGTTATTGAAAAAAGCACAAAATAGAAAAATAAACTACCTTAGAGAAAGGAGTTAAGTGATAGTTTTAGATCAGAAGTACTTGGATAAAACCTTGAAGGGGTTATTTGACGCTGAGAATTTTAAAACCCAAAAGTGTGGAAATTCCAGGAAAAAGCCATCACACTTACTAGACTAAGACTTGAAATCACTGTTAACTTATGCATTTGAGCTGTTGGAAAAAAATGTATTTATTTCCTGGATTGAATATATACCGGGTTTTTGGTACTGTACGGGGATCTCTAAAGCAGATTTTGTTGGGCGGATAAATAGGACTGTATGTTACTGCGTATTTTTTTAAAATTAAGTTTGTATTAAATAAATAGTCTGACTTATTCCATTTTATCTTCATTTCTTTTGTTTAATAAACTTCTGATTTATTGTTAAAACCGAATCTGCAATACTACATGCTTGTGTTTCGTTCGAGACAAAAACAAAACAAAATATTATTGATCAAGCCTGATTTCAGCCTAGGAGCTGACTTGTCTGGTAATAACATCAGCTGGTTTCATAACACAAGCTAAATTAAACTAAATGGCTCAATGTTTAAATTTTAGTTTGTTCATAGGATATGAGCATTGTTGGCAAGGCTTCATTCCTAATTTCCTTTTGAAATGTAGTTTGGCGAGTTGCCTTCTTACAACATTGTAGTCCATGTGCTACAAGTGCACCCCGGTGCTATTGTGAAGGGAGTTTTAGGATTTCCTGTGCTACTGAAGGAGCAGCAATGTGGTTCTAAGTCAGGATGGTGGGTGACTTGCAGAGGAACTTGGGGTGGTGGTGTTCCTATGAATTTACTGCTTTTAGTGGAAGTTGCATGTTTGGAAGGTGATTTTGAAGAAAAGCTGGTGAGTTGCTGCAATGAATCCTGTGGATAGTTCACACTTTATTCACAGCTGGATTTTTAAGTTGGTGAGGGGGCTACCAATCAAATGGATGCTCCGTCCTGGAAACTTGCATTTGTTGGAGCTGTATTTACATTCAGTACAGTGTACAGTATTAAATTATACTCCTGGCTTGTACCTTGTAGATACCGAACAGGCTTTGCTAGCCTCTGACAAGCTCTTGTAGAGAAGGATTTATGTTGGTGGACCATTTATGTTTCTTGTCAATAGTAACCCCTTGGATGTTTAAACTGGGGAATTCAATGTTGGTAATGCCATTGAAATCAAGAGGTGACAGTCTCTTTGTCTCTTACTGGTCATTGCCTCACAATAATAGTCATTGCCTGTCACTTTTATGGTCTGAAAGTAATTTGCCAAAGTCTGAATGTTGTCTTCGTCTTGTTTCATATGGAAATGGACTGGTCCAGTATCTGAGAAGGTGTTAATGCTGAACATTGTTCAATCTTCAGCAAACATCCTCACTTCTGACATTATGATTGATGAAAGGTCATTAATGAAGCTGCTAAAGATGGTTGTGACTTAGACAATATCCTCAGGAACTCCTGCAGAAAGATCCTGGGACTGGAATAATTGATCTTTAACAACCACAACTATCCTTCTTTGTGCTAGGTATGTCTCCAGCTAACGAAGATTACTTGCCATTTTTTAAAAATTTCATTTGATTTATTATTGTAACATGCACAGAGATACAACAAAAAGTATTGTTTGCATGCTATCCAGACAAATCGTAAGTACATCAGGTTCATAGAACAGAATGCAGAATATAATGTTACAGCTACAGAGAAATATCAACTCTAATATATGAAAGGTTCATTCATAAGACTGATAACAGCAGGGAAGAAGCTCTTCTTGAATCTGTTAGTATGTGTTTTCAAATTTTATATCTTCTGCCTGATGAAGTAGGGTGAAAGAGAGTATGAACAGGGTGAGAGGGGGCTTTGACAGAGTCAGTGGAAGGAAGGCTGGTTTTCATGATGGGCTGGGCTGCATTTACAACTCTCTGCAATTTCCTATGGTCAGGCAGAGCCGTTGCCATACCAAGCATGATGCATCCGGATATAATGCTTTCTATGGTGCATCTATAAATACTGAGTGATTGTAAGCATGCCAGATTTCCTTAGCACTCTTAAGAGGTAGTTCTATCATTGACTCCAGTTTGTTAGGTCTCCTTGATGTCATACTCAGCCAAATGCCACCATGATGTCAACGGCAATCACTCTGGAGTTCAACTTGTCATAATCTCCAGGCTAGTACATCTGGAATTAAGGCCCATTATACAGGAAGGATGTTGTAAAACTTGAAAGGGTTCAGAAAAGATTTGCAAGGATGTTGCTAGGTTTAGAGGGTTTGAGCTATAGGGAGAGGCTGAATCGGCTAAGGCTACTTTCCCGAAGTGTCAGAGGCTGCGGGGTGAACTTATTCAGGTTTATTAAATCATAAGGGGCATGGATAGGGTGAATAACCTAGGATAAGGGAGTTCAAAACTGGAGGGCATAGGTTTAAGGTGAGAGAGGAAATATTTAAAAAGGACCTAAGGAGCAATGTTTTCATGCAGAGGGTGGTGCACATATAGAACGAGCTGCCAAAATAAATTATTGAGGCTAGTATAATTATATCACTTAAAAGGCATCTAGGTGGGTAGATGAATAGGAAGTGTTTAGAGAGATATGGGCCAAATGTTGGCAAATGGGACTAGATTAATTTAGGCTATTAAGATATATTTGGACAGGTACATGGATGGGCAGGGAGCAAATGGACACAGACCTTTAGAAAATAGATGACAGGTTAGACAGAGGATCTTGATCGGCGCAGGCTTGGAGGGCCGAAGGGCCTGTTCCTGTGCTGTAGGTTTCTTTGTTTCTTTGCTATCCGGTCAGCATGGGTGAAATGGTCTGAGGAGTCTGGTTCAATGCTGTGCAACACTGACTCTATTCTTGGAATTATTACAAAGGTGAAAAGGTTGAGTCAAACTATCCAAAGACTCCAAGTTACTTGACTGACAAATTCAGGTTGAAAGAAAACATTCACCAAGTTTCTATAACCTAACTCTACTCCTTTTATATCCCTCCCTTCACTAACACAAAAACCACACATAGGCAGTCAAGATATGATATTAAGGATGGGAAAGAAAAGATAAAGATCAGTGAAATACCAGACTGGACTACAGAATGCTCCTGTGTGCTCCTGAGATGCTGCTGGGCCTGTTGTGTTCATCCAGCCTCACATTTTATTATCTTGGACTACAGGATGAGTTGTTTGATGAATTGGATGACAATTGTTTTTCATTTCTTCCATTCCCTTTTAATTCTTTGCTGTTTGGTACACCAATACTCTCTTTTATTCACTATTCGAGAATATGTCTTTCTCCTGTTATTGAAGATATTTCATTCTTCCTTCAAGAGAAGATTTGTGATGAAACATGAGTGGAAAACAGTTAGCTGTTACTGCAAACTTTCCCATTCATCAGCAATTGAAAGAAAGACGCTAATTTTTAAAATGCTTTCTTTTTGCAGGCTGGATGTTTCTCCTCTGCATTTTTCCACAAAATCAATTGTCACCTGGTCAGGAACCAATCAGAACATTGTTGTCAAGCAGTTTAATTCAGATATCATTTGGTCCATGGTGTCTGCTTTGCCCTAACTGTTTCAGGAATTAATGGATTATTGTATGAAACTCACAAGATGTTCCAATAAACATGATTTCTAAAACTATAGCCATTAGGACTTGGTTAGTTTGGTTAGCTGCTGTTCTACCAAATTACTCTTGCTGATGGACTTTTAAGTCCCTCAATTGCACTGCATTCTTTGTATTTGTCACCCTCAGTGGTTCTTTCAAATGGTGTTCACCATAAAAGAATCCTGATTCATTAGCCAAGGGTGGTGTGATAAATGGTAATCAGCCAGAGTTTCCCCTTGCTCATGTTTGACCAGATGCCATGAGGCCCAGGGTCAATGTTCGGTACTCCCAGGACAATTCTATCTTAACTGTATGTTGTTGTGCCACTCCACAGGTGATGTTGGTGGTATTGGGACATTGCTTCTTAAGTTTGATTCCGAGATTTTGACTAGTTTAGGCTGTGAACTTATCTGTGGGGGACAGCTTACAAACATTTGACCTAGATGTTAGAAAGAAGGACTTGTAAGGTTAACAGGGCTGGGTTTGCCACTCTCATTTTCAATATATAGGTTTTTGCTCAGTAGTCCATCTGGTCTCATTCCTTTCTTAGGCTTTGTAGTGGTTTGAAACAACTGAATGCCAGCTGGGCCTTTTCAGAGGGTGGTTAAGAGTCAACCACATTACTGTGAGTCTGGCATTACTAGCAGGCTAGACCAGCTGCTGATTTATTCCCCTAAAGGACATTGCTTTTCACAACAATCAACAATTATTTCACAGTTACCATTAGACTAGCTTTTAATTCCAGATTTTCTATTAAAAGAATTCAAATTTCACTAACAGTTATGGTGGAATTTGAACCCTGTTCTTTAAACCATTAGCTTGGGTCTCTGGATTACTGACCCGGTGACACTCCCACAGCACTAACACCTCCTTATTTACACTTATATAGATGAAAGGTTATACAAGGAACCATCCTACCGATTTTAGGAAGTCTGAACCAAGCCAACTTTACAGCAGGGATTATTAATATGTACTTTCAGAGTGAGAAAGAAAATAGTTTCTCTTCCAAGGTAGCCTTATGCTGCGCATATCATATTCTTAAAAGCTTAATTTATTCAAGGTCACATTTTACAATCCTCAGAGGTGTTATCCCAGTGCTCCAAGTACTGATGTCCACCTGACAAATGAGCAACACTCCGAAAGCTCGTGATTTCAAATGGACTAGAACCTGGTGTCATGTGACTTCTGACCTTGTCCACCCCAGTCCAACATCGGCACCTCCACATCGTGGCTCCAAGTACTTAATAGTTTCACTCTCAGAATCAGTTAATTTTAATTTTATGCCTCTGTGTTTAGGTTTTCTGGCAGTCTTTGGCCATGCCTTGGCAGCACTCACTTGTCTCAATGGGGCTGCTGAGGCTCAGGAGCTACTGGTCTGTCAATTGGCATTGAGATGGTGACTGCCATTTTACTAGAGCAGTGAGCAATAGTAACCATTTAGGAGGTGAAGGGCATGATCTCCATTGAACTGCAAAATAGTAAAGCCTAAAAACACCAAAACCCATGGATGTAACCTTGAACAATAAAATATGAAGGGCCAAACCTCAACACAATATACAGAGATGAACTATAGCGATATGAAGGGGTGAACCGTGATCTTGCAAAAGTGTGAGGCAATTGAACTGTGGGTCATCAAAAGATTGATTAACATTATCACAGACAATGGAATTGTCATTGACTAATACAATTAAGAGTCTGTAAGGGGCATTATTATAAACAATGACACAGAAGGAGCATTCACAAATCTATCAATCCCGGAACCAAGTATCTCCACTAGAGACACCAGTGAGTGTGTTGCTTTCTGTTAAGATTATGTTTATACAATTCAGTCTAGGCCTGGCCACAAAATAAACCAATGATCAAAGGGAATTTAAATAATGGATGATTCAGCCGAATCACAGCAGAAGACATATTCATGATATTTGTAACGCAGACTTATAAAACAAAGGGATATAGCAGCATTGCTAAGGTATCCGTATTGATAATCATACTCAGAGTATGACAAGAAGGATTAGAGTGTACAAACTTATAAAAATAAAGCAGTAAGTATAGTCAAAGGGAGATAAATATTAGAAAGGCAAAATTAATGGCTCTTAAACACATGGAGTATTTTGGAACATAATATATCAATTAACAGCACAAATAGAGGTTAGTGGATATGATCTTTTGGCCAGTACAGAGACATGGTTACAAGAAGATCAATGCTGGGGATAAAATATCCAGAGGTGTGTGACTTCTCAAAAGGACAGATAGGAAGGAAGAGATGGTGAAGCAGCTTTGTTAGTACATGATGGAATAAGTACAATATCAAGAAATGGTCTTGGATTAGAAGATGTGGAATCCATATGGGTGAAGGAAAGAACAAGGGGAAGAAGACATTGGTGCAAGTTTTTTGTAAGCCCTCTAACAAATACAAATACTTTTCTTTTTATTCTTCTTTTGTATCCAAGATTCATACCTAGCTACTTATACCTAATATAGTGCTATAGGAGGTGACATTGCAAAACCTTTCACTGTACTCCTATGCTTGAATACATGTGACAATAAAGAATATTCTTCTTCTTCTATACTGCGGGACAGAGAATAGATCAGGAGAAAATGAAGGCATGTACAAAAGGCAATGCATGAAACATGAACAACTTTAATATTCATGTAGCGTGGGAAAGATCAAACTGATTAGCCAAGAGAAGAAAATCATAGAGTGTATTTGGAATAGTTACCTAGAAGAATTTGCTGTGCATTCAAAGCTATTTTAGTTTCTGGCAATGTGTCATGATGCAGGATTAATAAATAAACGTAGAGTAAAAGATAACTCAAAAACAGTGACCATAACACGGTAGAATTTAGCATTCAGTTTGAGAGTGAGAACCTTGGGTCAGCAACAACTGTGCTAAACTTGAATAAGGGTTATTATAAAGAAAGGAGGCCAGAAGCAGCCTGGAATGGGCTGGAAAAAAAAATTGGCAAAGGGATGGTTGATAAGTAATGACAGACAATTAAAACAGACAGATAGTCAAGGGGAGGTGATAGCCCAGTGGTATTAGTGAACTGTTAATCCAGAGACCCAAGTAATGTTTTGAAGATGCAGGTTTGAATCCTGCCATGGCAGATGAAGGTTTCTGAATTCAATAAAAACATGGAATTAAGAGTTTAATTAATCCATTGTCGATTGTCAGGAAAAATCCGTCTGCTTCACAAATCCCAGTGATGTCTCCATTCCATGAATAAATAAAAAAATTAATTCATGACTCATAACAAAGACACACCCCAGTGAGGAAGACAGATTCTCGTAAGGGGATAAACCAACCATGCCTAACCAAGGAAGTTAAGATTAGCATCATGTCGAGAGAAAATAAACAATGTGGCAAAGTTTATTAGTAATATGCTGGAAGATTGGGAATTTTTTAAAAGTCAACAAAAAATAACATAATATTGAGAAAATAAATTTTGAAAATAAACTAGCAAAAAATTGAAAATGAACAATATGAGCTTTTTAAATATATAAAGAAGGAAGAGAGAGGCTCAACTGAAGGCCTCCTTAAAGAATGAGACTTGGGAGATAATAATGAGGATGCAAGAAATGGCAGAGGTGTTGAATGTGTAATTTGCATCAGTCTTCATGGTGGATGATACTAACAACATTTCAAAACTACAAAATAATAAGGGCAAAAGAGGGTTGGGGATGACATAAACACAATAACTGCTACTAGAAAAAAGGTGTTGGGGAAACTATTAAGTCAATATGTCCCCAGGACCTGATGGGTTGCATCCTAGGATACAAATAGAAACAGATATTGAGATAATGGATACACTAGTAATAATCTTCCAAAAATCTTTAGTTTCTGGAAAAATCCCAGAGGATTGGAAAATCACCAATGCCAAGAAGAATTACACTGAATACAAACATTAACTTTTTCTCTCTTCACAGATGCTGTCAGGCTTACTGAGTTTCTCCAGGATTTCTTTTCTCAGATCTTCTGCAATTGCAATGTTTTGCTTTCGTTTTAAAGTTACATATTTTTAAGAATATTTTGTTTTCTATTCTTATGTAGGAGTAAGAGTATAAGCAGCTATAGGCCAGCTAGCATATCTGGCATTGTGAAAATGTTTGAATTTATTAGAAATGATGCAATATCAGAGCATTTACAAATGCATAATATAATCAAGCAGAGTCAAGATGGCTCCATGAAGGGGAAATTATGCCTAATAAATTTATTAAAATTCTCTGAGCAAGTAAAAAGCAGAAAGATAAAGGGGAGCCAATGGACATAATAAATCTGGGTGTCCAAAAGGCATTTGATCAGGAACTGCACATAGGGATATTTAATTAGATAAAAGCACATGGTATTGAAGATTGTATATTATCAGGATAAATGATTGGTGAACTAATGGAAGACATCATTCGGACAAAGGGGAGCATTTTCAGAATGGCAACATGTAACTAGTGGAGTGCCAAAGGGATCAGTACGATCAAATGGATCAACACATCATTAGAATATATATAATGATGAATTGGATGAGGGAAATGAATGTAAACTGGAATGTCTGCAAGAAGAGTTATACTGAACTCAAACATTAATTCTTTCTCTCTTCACAGATGCTGCCAAGCCTGATGAGTATCTCCAACACTTTGTTTTCTTTTTTCAGACGTCCTGCATCTACAGTATTTTGCTTTCGTTCCAAAGTTACAGATTTTTTAAAAAATCAGGTTTCTTTTCTCACTGCACCAAATAGCCTCACGCTTTCCCATATCATACTCCATCTGACAATTTGTTGCTCACTCAGTTAATCAGTCAATATCGATTTTCACCCTCTTTGTTGCTGACCTGACAATCCTTAGTCCATATGGCTTTGCATCTACTGTTAGCAAACTTAGGTACATTACTCTCAATCTCTTGATCTACTAGGAGCAGGAGCAGGAGGCCATTTGGCCCATCAAGTCTATTCTGCCACGCAGTATGATTATGGCTGATCCTTTATCTCAACACCACACATCTTTCCCCATTCCATAAGTCGAAAATCTATCTATTTCTTTCTTAAATATACTCAGTGACTTGGCATCCATAAATAAATCAACACAGCAGAGAACTGAGCATTCGTCCTTGAAGCACTCCATTAGTTACAGCCTGCCAACTTCAATGTATCCCATTCAACCTTACTTTTTGCAACCAGTCAATTTATTAATTCTCCATCCATGCCCATAGATTACTCTCCAATTCCTTGAGTCCTTATTTTATGCATTAATCATGTTGGTTGTGGATAATCATGTCAGCCGCGACTTAGTTGACAGCCTTTGGGCAAAAGTCCTGTTGCAGGGTTTAAGCACAAGGAAAAGAAATTCAAGTTGATACTCCATTGCATTAGTAACAGAGTGCTAAACTGTTCAGGATGACAGCTTTCAGATTAAATGTGAAACCTAGGTCCTGTATTTTTGGCCCTGGATGTAATAGATCCCATGGTACTTCTTCCAAAAAGTGCTAGCTCCAGTGTCCTGACCACTATTCCTCCCTCAATTAATGTCACAGAATAACTTATTTAGTCATTAGTACCGTTTATCAAATAACAATGACAAACCTTATCAAACATGATTATCCTTTCATAAAGCCATGTTGACACTACCTGATCATATTATAATTTTCCAGATGTGCTATCTTAATAAGACTCCCTTTTTAAGAGACATTTTAAAAATTTCTGCACTTGGACTTCCAAAGTTTTTGGGACTTCCAATTTTTCTAGGTTTTCACCACTTATGAAGTATCCTGTCATATCCCAGTACAATAACATTACATTTGTCAGATTTTTATCCATCCACTTAAAGTGTTAAGATCTCTTCAGTGATATTTTGTTCTGTCACTGACACTTAACAACAAACAGGAATGAATGTTTTCAGTGTGTTGAAATAAATTAAACTATTTTATTAAAATATTTATCAATTTAAAGATAATATTTGGCTTAAAATGAAATGATTATTTTGACAAGAAAGCTGTAAATTTTCTTCTTTTGTGGCCATAATATTTTTAAAGCTGGTGTCATTTGAACATTTTTTTCATTATCATTTTTATATCATCAAATAAAATTCATTCAGGAATCCTCATCTTAAGTTATTGTCTGTGAAACTAGATGCTTTCAGAATTTCCCTTTGATTTCAGACTAATCCCAGAAGCCTCTGCGTGATTAACAGAGTCCTGCGATATTACTTTACACCAGCTGATATTAACAAAATTGGAACTCACATTAATATGCAATGTTTGTTTTCTTAAAAACAGAAGCAATTTAAAATTCACTCTTAATTCAATTAAACAATACGCTACAGCTATTATTCTGACAGTAGAGACATGAACAAGATTTCCCCAAAAAGTTTGAATGTTTACAAATCCAGTATAAAAACTAAATTTTAGTTTCTCTTCCAGTTACATGTATGAAGAGAGTTTTCATTCTCAGCTTGGTGATATTTTATGAAATGGTTATATTAGATAATTTTTTAAAAATTTACCTATTGTATATGTTATGTTTTTAATACCAAATTAATTAGCTGAAAATGTCTATTTATTAATATTTTCATTATCTAATCCGAACCTTTACGATTTGTTTATTTTTCTCTCTTCTATCTGACCAAAATGGAGCAATTTGGTAAGCCACATATAGGCCTTTCCAGTACTGATGTTGCTCTCTAACCAATTTTTTGGTGTGTAAAGATTGCAATACTAACCATTTTTCCAGCACCAGCAGGAGCAGTGAGAGCAAGGACTGGGGACTGGGGGAAGGTAAGTTAATCCTTTAAAAACTTACCTCATGAATAGGCGGAGCACAAGCTGAGCAGGAACAGACACGGGACAGCGGAGTAAGTGAGGTAATATATTTTGGCGGTTGCTTTACCCAAAACGCTACCTAGGTAGTGTCTTCCACCCATTCTCCCCATTCTCCTCTTCCAAGCAAAAAAAATGGTCCTGAGTGCCAATTTTGTAAGGTTATTAGTTTTTTTTCAAAGGTCTGTTTGGGAATTCAGAACAGTGGGAATGGATGTTAGAGCAGTTGCATGCTCCTCCTATAGAATGTGGGAGGTAAGGGTCACCACTAGTGTCCCTGCTGACTACATCTGTGGGAAGTGCACCCAACTCCAGCTCCTCGGAAACCGCGTTAGGGAACTGGAGCTGGAGCTGGATGAACTTTGGATCATTCGGGAGGCTGAGGGGGTAATTGAAAGGAGTTACAGGGAGGTAGTCACACGTCAGGTACAGGAAAAAGGTAGGTGGGTTATAGTCAGGGGACAGAAAGGGAACAGGAAGACAGTGCAGGCATCCCCTGTGGCCGTTCCCCTCCATAACAAGTATACTATTTTGGATACTGTTGGGGGGATGACTTACCAGGGGTAAGCTATGGGGTACAGGTCCCTGGCATAGGACACCCTCCTGCACACATTGGACAAAAGCTGACCTGTCTAAACTACTTGAACTATAGCTGGCATGGGGTACATGTCTCTGTCCCTGTTGCTCAGAAGTGAAGGGGGGAGAGGAGGAGAGCATTAGTCATTGGGGACTCCATAGTTACGGGGACAGATCGGATATTCTGTGGGAAT
Organism: Stegostoma tigrinum; assembly: GCF_030684315.1. NCBI lineage: Eukaryota > Metazoa > Chordata > Chondrichthyes > Orectolobiformes > Stegostomatidae > Stegostoma > Stegostoma tigrinum. The sequence continues at coordinate 29,719,877 of NC_081371.1, read as the reverse complement.
GAGAGAGACTCGCGGTTGGTATGTTGCCTCCCAGGTGCCAGGGTCTGTGATGTCTCGGATCGTGTTTTCGGGATCCTTAAGGAGGAGGGGGAGCAACCCCAAGTCGTGGTCCACATAGACACCAATGACATAGGTAGGAAAAGGGATGGGAAATGTAAGGCAGGAATTCAAGGAGTAGCGTGGAAGCTTAAAGCTACAACAAGCAGAGTTGTTATCTCTGGCTTGTTACCCATGCCACATGCTAACGAGGCGATGAATAGGGAGAGACAGCAGTTGAACATGTGGCTGCAGGGATGGTGCAGGAGGGAGGGATTCAGATACCTGGATAATTGGAGGTCATGCTGGGGCAGGTGGGACGTCTACAAATGGGATGGTCTACACCTGAACCAGAGGGGTGTCAATATCCTCGGGGGGGCAAATTTGCTAATGATCTGCGGGAGAGTTTAAACTAATTCAGCAGGGGGATGGGAACCTGAGTTGTAGCTCCATTGTACAGGAGGTTGAGAGTAGTGAGGGCATGAATGAGGTTTCAAGGTCAATGGAGTGTACCAGCAGGCAGGAAGGTGGTTTGAAGTGTGTCTACTTCACCACCAGGAGCATCTGGAATAAGGTAGGTGAACTTGCAGCATGGGTTGGTACCTGGGACTTTGATGTTGTGGCCATTTCAGAGACATGGATCGAGCAGGGACAGGAATGGTTGTTGCAGGTTCCGGAGTTTAGGTGTTTTATTAAGATCAGGGAAGGTGGTAAAGGAGGGGGAGGTGTTGTTAGTCAAGGACAGTATTACGGTGGAAGAAAGGACGTTTGATAAGGACTCGTCTACTGAGGTAGTACGGGCAGAGGTTAGAAACAGGAAAGGAGAGGTCACCCCGTTGGGCGTTTTCTATCGGCCTCCAAAAAGTTCCAAAGATGTAAAGGAAAGGATTACAAAGATGCTTCTGGATAGGAGCGAAAGTAACAGAGTAGTTGTTATGGGGGACTTTAATTTTCCAAATATTGACTGGAAACACTATATTTGAGTACTTTAGACAGGTCAATTTCTGTCCAATGTGTGCAGGAGGGTTTCCTGACACAGTATGCAGATAGGCCAACAAGAGGCAAGGCAACAATGGATTTGGTACTGGGTAGTGAACCAGGCCAGATGTTTGATTTGGAGGTAGGTGAGCACTTTGGTGATAGTGACCACAATTCAGCTACATTTACTTTAGCAATGGGAGGGATAGGTGTATACCACAGGGCAAGAGTTATAACTGGGGGTAAGCCAATTATGAGGTGATTAGACAAGACATAGGATGCATAGGGTGGGGAAGGAAACTGCAGGGGCTGGTCACAATTGAAATGTGGAGCTTGTTAAAGGAACAGCTACTGCGTGTCCTTGATAAGTATGTACCTGTCAGGCAGGGAGGAAGTGGTCGAGCGAGGGAACTGTGGTTTACTAAAGAAGTTGAATCTTTTCTCAAGTGGAAGAAGGAGGCTTATGTAAAGATGAGGTGTAAAGGCTCAGTTAGGGTGCTTGAGAGTTACAAGTTAGCCCAGGAAGGACCTAAAGAGAGAGCTAAGAAAAGCCAGGAGGGGACATAAGAAGTCTTTGGCAGGTAGGATCAAGGAAAACCCTAAAGCTTTCTACAGGTATGTCAGGAATAAAAGAATGACTAGAGTAAGATTAGGGCCAGACAAGGACAGTAGTGGGAAGTTGTGTGTGGAGTCCGAAGAGATAGGCAATGCACTGAATGAATATTTTTCATCAGTATTCACACAGGAAAAAGACAATGAGGTTGAGGAGAATACTGAGATACAGGCTATTAGACTAGATAGGATTGAGGTTCATAAGGAGGAGGTGTTAAAAATTCTGGAAAGTGTGAAAATAGATAAGTCCCCTGGGCTGGGTGGGATTTATCCTAGGATTCTCTGGAAAGCAAGAGAGGAGATTGCAGAGCCTTCGGCTTTAATCTTTATGTTGGTCACTGTCTGAAGGAATAGTGCGAGAAGACTGGAGGATAGCAAATGTTGTCCCCTTGTTCAAGAAGGGGAGTAGAGATAACCCTCGTAATTATAGACTAGTGAGCCTTACTTCGGTTGTCGGTAAAGTGTTGGAGAGGATTATAAGAGATAGGATTTATAATAATCTAGAAATGAATAATTTGATTAGGGATAGTTAACATGGTTTTGTGAAGGGTAGGCCGTGCTTCACAAACCTCATTGAGCTCTTTGAGAAGGTAACCAAACAGGTGGATGAGGGTAAAGTGGTTGATGTGGTGTATATGTATTTCAGTAAAGTGTTTGATAATGTTCCACATGGTAGGCTTTTGCAGAAAAATATAGAGACATGAGATTGAGGGCGATTTAGCAGTTTGGATCAGAAATTGGCTAGCTGTAAGAAGGCAGACGGTGATGGTTGATGCGAAACTTTCACCCTGGATTTCAGTTACTAGTGGTGTACTGCAAGGATCTGTTTTGGGGCCACTGCTGTTTGTCATTTTTATAAATGACCTGGATGAGGGTGTAGAAGGATGGGTTAGTAAATTTGCGGATGACGCTAAAGTTGGTGGAGTTGTGGATAGTGCGGAAGGATGTTGCAGGTTACAGAGGAACATGGGTAAGCTTCAGAGCTGGGCTGAGAGGTGGCAAATGGAGTTTAATGCAGAAGAGTGTGGGGTGATTCACTTTGGAAGGAGTAACAGGAATACAGAGTACTGGGCTAATGGTAAGATTCTTGGTAGTGTGGTTGAGCAGAGAGATCTCGGTGTCCATGTGCATAGTTCCCTGAAAGTTGCCACCCAGGTTGATAGGTTTGTTAAGAAAGCATATGGTGTTTTAGGTTTTATTGGTAGAGGGATTGAGTTTCAGAACCATGAGGTCATGTTGCAGCTGTACAAAACTCTGGTGCGACCGCACTTGGAGTATTACATACCGTTCTGGTCGCTGCATTATAGGAAGAATGTGGAAGCATTGGAAAGGGTGCAGAGGAGATTTACCAGGATGTTGCCTGGTATGGAGAGAAGGCCTTATGAGGAAAGGCTGAGGGACTTAAGGCTGTTTTAGTTAGAGAGAAGAAGGTTAATAGACTTAATAGTGGCTTAATAGAGACATACAAGATGATCAGAGGATTAGATAGGGTGGACAATGAGAGCCTTTTTCCTCGGATGGTGATGGCTAGCTCGAGGGGACATAGCTTTAAATTGAGGGGTGATAGATATAGGACAGATGTCAGAGATAGGTTCTTTACTCAGAGAATAGTAAGTGCGTGGAATGCCCTACCTGCAACAGTAGCAGACTCGCCAACTTTAAGGGCATTTAAATGGTCATTGGATAAACATATGGATGATAATGGAATAGATTAGTTTAAATGGGCTTCAGTTTGGTTTCACAGGTCGGCGCAACGTCGAGGGCCAAAGGGCCTGTACTGTGCTGTAATGTTCTATGTTCTATGTTCTAACCGTTCTATGGGGAAGCACCTTTTCAGCTAAAAAGCAGCCAAAGTCCTAGAACCTGTTATGTTTTTAACCTTTATTTTTCTCATCAACATTTCCTTTATATGTTAAATGACAGGGCTATCCAGTGACTTCTGCTAGAAACTGTGGATATCCCCGACCACATGACCATTTAAATTGCCCATGCCTTACATCAAGCCTTATAAGGAAAGAATGAGCAAATGGATAATATAACAAGGATAATCCTTTTTGAAATTGACACTGAAGGAGATTATAGCATTCTCTTTGCCCTGTATAAAGTGGGCAACGGCAGAATTAAAATGATGGAAGATTGATCACCTGATTCATGTTTTATCGTTGCTTTCCAAAGTGAATTTTTTGGGTGTTGTAGTAACTGAATTCTGGTGGCAAAGACCAGGTGTGGGAATAAACATCACAAAGCAGCACCATCATTCCAACAGGCAATGAGGCAGAAATGGTGGCTCCAGCTAAATTTGGACTTAGAGAATGCTGACAGTGCCAAAAGCTTTCCTCTATTTCTCTGAGTACCCAGGGGCTGTCTTAATCCAGTTGGAAGGCAACTGTATCCTTAGCTTGACAGACACATAGCAGTCCCAAGCAGAGGTTCTGTTCCAGGGTGCTCCTTACGCTACATATTGGTGGCAGTCCTGCAAAATACAGCCAAATGCAAAATACTGTGGATGCTGAAGTTCTGAAATAGAAGCAGAAATTACTAGAGTGAGTCAGCAAGCCTGGCATCAACTGTGTAGAGAGAAACGTAGTTAGCATTGACTCCAACATGACATTTCTCCAGAACTAGATTATTAGTTTTTTGATGGGTCTTGAAGAGGAGGAGTGATCCTCCAGGCCCAAAAAGTAGAATGTGCGACACTGCTGTTGTCCTTTGTTAAATATATCCCTGGACCATCTACTTGCCTGCCTTTTTCTAAGCTGACATCTAGACTGCCTGATATTGCATTGTCCCAAAGACAACAAACAGCTGCAACAGTTCACCGATTTGGCATTTATGGCTTAATGAAGCCACAATCTGAAGATGGATCAAGTGGCTGGCCAGACTGTTCTACTGATTAGCTTCTTGGTGTTTTGTTTTTGCGCTACTGTTTGCTAGAAATTAAAAAAGAGAAAATCAGTGGTTAACAAAAAAATCAGCACATCATATTTATTTACATAGGCACTAATGAATGTTTGGTTCTATGATATATGACTGCCATCTTCTGGTCATAGTCAACCGTAAAAGACCTGTCTACATTTTAAACAGAATAGTACTTTAAAAGATCAAAGACATTATCCATCCAAGGAAAGTGTTATACTGGACCTGGGGTTATACTGGACCTGATTTTGGAAAATGCGCCGGCCAAGTCAGTGAAGTATCAGTGGGGGAGCATTTTGGGAGTAATGACCATAATACTGTGAGTTTTAAGATACTCATGGACAGGGATAACGGCAATCCTCAGGTGAAAGTGTTAAATTTGGGGAAGGAAAGCTATGACAATACTGTGCAGAAACTGGAGAATTTTGATTGGAGGTAGCTGTTCGAGGGAAAATCCATATCGGACATGTGGGAGTATTTCAAATGGCTTTCAAAAGTTGACTGGAGTACACTGTACACAGGTAAAGGGGTACCTTTCAAGAGTATGATGACAAGAGTTCAAAGGCATTATGTTCCTGTTAGAATGAAGAGTAGTGCTGGAAAAATTAAAGCACAATGGATGAATAAAGATATTGAGGTTCTAGTCTAGAGTAAAAGAAAGTCTTATTTTAGATACAGAGATAACAAAGTGTGGAGCTGGATGAACACAGCAGGCCAAGCAGCATCTTAGGAGCACAAAAGCTGACGTTTCGGGCCCAGACCCTTCATCAGAGAAGGGTCTAGGCCCGAAACGTCAGCTTTTGTGCTCCTGAGATGCTGCTTGGCCTGCTGTGTTCATCCAGCTCCACACTTTGTTATCTCGGATTCTCCAGCATCTGCAGTTCCCATTATCTCTTATTTTAGATACAGACAACTTGGTTCATTTGAATTTCTTAATCAATATAAAGAGTGTAGGAGCATTCGTAAGAAAGAAATCAGGAAGGCAAATAGGAGATATGAGATAGCATTGCCAGATAAGGTTAAGGGTAATCCACAAAGATTCCACAAACACATTAAGATCAAGAGGATAAACATAGAGAAGGTAGGGCCCCTTAGAGATCAAGGGGGTCATTTTTGTGTTGAACCCCAGGAGATGGGAGAAATACTAAATGAATATTTCACATAAGCTTTCACTGTGGAGAAAGAAATGGAACCTAGAGAATGTAGGTAAATAAATTTTGATGTTTTAGAGGTAGGTAACATTACAGAGAGAAGGTTCAGGAGGTCTTAGAGAATATAAAGGGACATAAATCTCCGGGACCTGATCAAATGTATCCTATGAGTCTGACTTTGAGGTGGGTAAAATGTTGGATATGATTATAAAAGATAGGATTTACGGACATCTGGAGAGGCAAACATTGATTAGGGATAGGCAGCATGGTTTTGTGTGAAGAAAATGGTGTCTCACAAACTTGATTGAGTGTTTTGAGGAGGTTATCAAAAAGACTGATGAGGGCAGAGCAGTAAACATTGGTTACTTGGATTTTAGTAAAGCCTTCGTCAATGTTCTTCATGATAGACTAATTAGTAAAGTTAGGTCACATGGGATTCAGGATGAGCTTGCCAATTGGATACATAATTGGCTTAACAGCAGGAGACAGAGGGTGGTGGTGGCAGGTAGCTTTTCAGAGTGATGGCCTGTTACCAGCTGTGCTCCACAGGGACTGGTTGTGGGTTCTCCTTTGTTTGTCATTTATATAAACAATGCAGATGAGAATATAGAAGGCACAGTTAGTAAGTTTGTGGATGACACCAAAATTGGTGATATAGTAGACAATGAAGAAGGTTTTCTAAGATTACAAAGGGATCTTGATCAAATGAGTTAATGGGCTGAAAAATGTCAGATGGAGTTCAAACTTAATAAATGCAAGGTATTGCTCTTTGGTACAACAAACAAGAGTCAGAGTCATACAACTATTAGTATGGCCTTGGGTAGTGTTGTACAACAGACAGGCCTAGGGGTGCAGGCACATAATTCTTTGAAGTTTGCATCACATATTGACAGGATGGTTAAAAAGGCATTTGACATGCTTGCTTTCATTGCTCAGTCCTTTGAGTATAGTTCAGAAGTCATGTTGAGGTTGTACAGGAAATTGGTGCGGTCCCTTCTGGAATACTGTGTCCAGTCTGGTCGCCTGGTTATAGGAAGGATATTATTAAGCTGGAAAGGGTTAAGAAGAGATTTACCAGGATGTTGCAAAGCATGGAAGGTTTTGAGTTATAAAGAAAGTCTGTACAGGCTGGGACATTTTTCACAGGAGCATGGGAGGTTGAGAGGCATCCTTATAGAAGTTTATGAAATAATGACGGGTATGGATAGTTAATGGTAGTTGTCTTTTCTGTAAGATGGGGGACTTCAAGACTAGGGGTCACATTTTAAGGTGAGAGGAGAAAGATTTAAAAAAAGGCATGAGGGACAATTTTTTTTACACAGAGTGTGGTTCACAGGTGGTATGAACTTCATGAGGAGGCGACGGATGTGACACAGTTACAACATTTAAAAGACATTTGGGTTAGTAGATGAATAGAAAAGCTTTGGAGGGATATGGGCCAGGAGCAGGCAGTGGGACTAGTTAGTTTGGGATTATGTTCGGCACAGACTGATTGGGCAGAAGGGTCTATTTCCGTGCTGTATGACTCTATGGCAGTTGATAAGAGTTCAGGGGTAGCACTCTCCTGAGAGAATGAAGGTTTGCCAAGTGATGTGGCCGTTATACGTCTCAAAAAATATTAAGGTAGATATGTCCCTGGCTCCTGATGGGCTCTATCCCACAATATTGAGGGAGGAAAGGGAACTAATTGCTAGAGCATTGGCAGACTTCTTTGTACCCTCGTTAGTCACAGGTGAAGTTCCAGAGGACTGGAGAATAGCCAATGTTGCCCCATTGTTTCAGGGTAGCAGGGATAATCCAGGGTATTACAGGCCTCTGAGTCTCACATTGGTGGTAGGGAAATGATTGGGAAAGATTCTCAGGCAAGATCTATATACATTTAGAAGCAAATGGGCTTATTAGCAATAGACAGGATGGTTTTGTGCGGCGGGGGGAGGGGGTCATGCCTCACTAACTTGATCGAATATTTTGAGGAGGTAACAAAGATGATTGATGAGGGAGAAGTGGTTGATGTTATCTACATGGACTTCAGTAAAGCCTTTAACAAGGTCCTTTATGGCAGATTGGTACAAAACGTGAAATCACATGATATCAGTGGCAAGCTGAAAAATGAATACAGAACTGGCTTAGTCATAGGAGACAGAGGATAGGAGTAGAAGGATGTTTTTCAGAATGGAGGGTTGTGACTAGTGGTGTTCCACAGGGATCTGTGCTGGGACCTCTGCTGTTCATGGTCGACATAAATGATTTGGAGGAAAATGAGGCTGGTCTAATTCTTAAGTTTGTGAATGATAAAAGATTAGGTTGCAGATTGTGAGAAGGATTGTCAGAGGATATAGCAGGGCATAGATCAGTTGGACAGAAAAATGGCAGATAGAGTTTAATCTGGACAAATATGAGGTGATGCGTCTTAGAAAGTGAAGTAATGGCAGAACCTTAGGAGTATTAATTTGCAGAGCGACCTGGATGTGCAGTCCACTGAAAGTAGAGCACTGGTAGATAAGGTAATAAAAAAGGCCTGCTAGTCTTCATTGGAAGGAGCATTGAGTATAAGATTAGACAAATTATGCCACAGCTTTATAAAAGTTTAGTTAGGCCACACTTCCAATACATTTCTGGCCGCCACACTACCAGAAGGATGTGGATTTGGAGAGGGTACAGAAAAGGTTTACTAGGATGTTGCTGGTATGGGAGATTTTAGCTGTGAAGAAAGGCTGGATGGATTGGGTTTCATTGAAATGTAGGAAGTTGAGGGGTAACCTGATAGAATTTTGTAAGATTGAGACATGAATAGAGTAGAAAGTTTGAGGCTTTTTCCCAGGGTAAAGGGGTCAATTATGAGGGCACACAGGTTCAGTGTGTGTGTGTGTGTGTGTGTGTGTGTGTGTGTGTGTGTGTGTGTGTGCTGGGGCCGGGGGGGTGGGTGCGGGGAGGTGGGGGCAGCAGTTTAAGAAGAGATGTGCAAGGCAAGTTTTTCACTCAAAGGATGGTGTGTATGTGGAACACACTGCCAGAGGAGGGGGCGGAAGCAGACACAGGAGCAGCTTTCATTGAACATAGAACATTACAACACAGTACAGGCCCTTCGGCCCTTGATGTTGTGCCGACCTGTCATACCGATCTGAAGCCCATCTAACCTACACTATTCCATGTACGTCCATATGCTTATCCAATGACAACTTAAATGTACCTAAAGTTGGCGAATCTACTACCGTTGTATACTTTCAAGAAGCACCTGGGTGAATACGTGAATGGGAAGGGAATAGAGGGTTATGGACCCTGTAAGTGAAGACAGTTTTCGTGTGGAAGGGCAAGGTATGTTGGCATAGGCTTGGAGGGCTGAAGGGCCTGTTCCTGTGCTTATTGTTATTTGTTCTCTGTTTTAGACACATCACAATGGACAGATTCTATTTGATCCATGCGTTCTTACTATATTCCTCAATGAAAAATTAGATTTCCTGTTGTAATAGTTAGTTTTGTTTATTTGAGTGTACATACTTCTCAAATTCCAGCATGTACTCATTATCCAATATATTTTAAGGAGTCCCATGTCTGTACTGTAGAAGGTGTGCTCGCCACATGCCTGTTGAGACTTGATTATCTCCTTCCCTTCTGAACAGAGCAATGTATTCTTAACAATTAGTAATAAAGTGATAATGGAAGACCTCATTAAGACTGTGAAAAAATTAGGACATAATATGATTTTTAAATAATTCAACCATTTAAAATGTAGAACTCCCAGCTGGATTTTTATCATTTATTCCTATGGTTCTGGGTCACTTTTGGATTTTTATTACTGCTAGTGATGTCTCCTTCATTATTCCTGAATGCATTTATACAACAACATACAAAGTGCTAAGGAAAGGCATTCCTTCCCAGGTTCTGGCTCCACTTGATGCCTCAGTTTCCAATGTACAAATATTGACCTAACAAAGCCTCAGCCATTCTGCCACCACCTCATGATTCTTCCATATGCACGCCATCATGCCCAAGAGAGTTGTTGCTGCTTCAGCTTCACAAGACAGACAAGAAATGTACAACCTTCTCCTTCAATGCCTTCTCTACAATGCCTTCTTGACATTATTTGGAATAAAATTACATTAGGGCTTTGGAATAGATTTGTAGCTCAGTTGTGGGTGTTGTGGTTGGTTGGCTCGCTGAGCTGGTTTGCTGTTCCGCAGTCTGCAGAACGACAAACCAGCTCGGCAAGCCAACCAACCACAATAAAATTGGGGGGTCTGGGCCCGGGGCGTCGGCTTTTGTGCTCCTGGGATGCTGCTGGGCCTGCTGTGTTCATCCAGCCTCACATTTTATTATCTTGGATTCTCCAGCATCTGCAGTTCCCATTATCACTAAAAATCAATACATATAGTTAAGAGGAAAGAATTTACATCTTGAAAATCATTTGGAATATTGTGTGCAGTTCTGGTCGCCCCATTACAGGAGGGATGTGGAAGCATTGGAAAGGGTGCAGAGTAGATTTACCAGGATGTTGCCTGGTCTGGAGCGAAGGTCTTATGAGGAAAGGCTGAGGGACTTGGGTCTGTTCTCATTGGAGAGAAGGCAGCTAAGAGGGGATTTAATAGAGATATACAAGATGATCAGAAGATTAGATAGGGTGGACAGTGAGATTCTTTTTCCGAGGATGATGATGTCGGCTTGTACGAGGGGGCATAGCTACAAATTGAGGGGTGATAGATTAAAGACAGATGTCAGAGGCAGGTTCTTTACTCAGAGAGTGGTAAGGGTGTGGAATGCCCTGCCTGCCAATGTAGTTAACTCAGTCACATTAGGGGCATTTAAACAGTCCTTGGATAAGCATATGGATGATGATGGGATAGTGTAGGGGGATGGGCTTAGATTAGTTCACAAGTCGGCGCAACATAGAGGGCCGAAGGGCCTGTTCTGTGCTGTATTGCTCTATGTTCTATGTTCTATAACAGGAACTGCAGATGCTGGAGAATCTGAGATAGCAAGGCTCAGAGCTAGATGAACATTGCAGGCCAAGCAGCATCAGAGGAGCAGGAAAACTGACGTTTCGGGCTTAGATCCTTCTTCAGAAATGGGGGAGGGGAAGGGGGTTCTGAAATAAATAGGGAGAGAGGGGGATGCAGATAGAAGATGGATAGAGGAGAAGATAGGTGGAAAGGAGACAGACAGGTGAAAGAGAGATAATGGGAACTGCAGATGCTGGAGATTCCAAGATAATAAAATGTGAGGCTGGATGAACACAGCAGGCCAAGCAGCATCTCAGGAGCACAAAAGCTGACGCTTCGGGCCCAGACCCTCTGATGAAGGGTCTGGGCCCGAAGCGTCAGCTTTTGTGCTCCTGAGATGCTGCTTGGCCTGCTGTGTTCATCCAGCCTCACATTTTATTATCTTAGACAGGTGAAAGAGGTGGGGATGGACCCAGTAAAGGTGAGTGTAGGTGGGGAGTTAGGGAGGGGATAGTCAATCCAGGGAAAGTCATCCATGAGGAAAGTCTTCTTGGGGACTGGGATGGAGGTGAGGGGGGAGGTGTAGCGGCAGGTGTAGCATTTCCTGTGGTGGCAGGGAAAAGTGCCAGTTGAGGTGGGGCTGGAGTGGAGTGTGGAGTGGACAAGGGAGTCACATAGAGTGTGGTCCCTCTGGAAAGCAGATAAGGGTGGGGAAGGAAAACTGTCTTTGGTGGTGGAGTCGGATTGCAGATGGCAGAAGTGTCGGACGATGATGCGTTGAATCTGGAGGTTGGTGGGGTGGTACATGAGGATGAGGGAGATTCTGTTTTAGTGCAAAACACTTTCCCCCGCAATCGCAGAAAGTGTTACACTTGCCCCTACACCTCTCCCCTCACCCAATCCCAGTCCCCAAGAAGACTTTCCACATCAAGCAGATGTTCACCTGCACATCTCCTAATGTGGTATACTGCATCCGTTGTACCCGTTGTGGCCTCCTCTACATTGGCGAAACCAAGCAGAGGCTTGGGGACTGCTTTGCGAAACACCTACGCTTGGTTCACACTAAACAACTCCACCTCCCAGTTGCAAACCATTTCAACGCCCCCTCCAATTCCTTAGATGACATGCTCCATCATGGGCCACCTGCAGTGCCACAATGATGCCACCTGAAGGAACAGCACCTCACATTTCACTTGGGAACCCTGCACCCCAATGGTATCAATGTGGACTTCACAAGCTTCAAAATCTCCCCTCCCCGATCACATTCCCAAAACCAGCCGAGCTTGTCCCCGCCTCCCTAACCTGTTCTCCCTCCCACCTATCCTCTCCTCCCACCTCAGGCCCCACACCCATCTCCTATCTACCCGCCTCATCCCACCCCCTTGACCTGTCCATCCTCTCTGGAATTATCTATTTTCTCCCTAACTCCCCACCTACACTCACCTTTACTGGGTCCATCCCCACCTCTTTGACATGCCTGTCTCCTTTCCACCTATCTTCTCCTCTATCCATCTACTATCCACCTCTTGCTCTCTCCCTATTTATTTCAGAACCCCCTTCCCCTCCCCCATTTCTGAAGAAGGATCTAGGCCCGAAACGTCAGCTTTTCTGCTCCTCTGACGCTGCTTGGCCTGCTGTGTTCATCCAGCTCTGCACCTTGTTATCTCACAATAAAATTACATTGGAATATATGTGTGCTTATCTAGCCCATTTCATGTTACAGTAGCTACAGATAACCATTTTTCTTTTAATTTACTCAGGGGATGAGGACACCTGCACATTCTCAGTTGCCCTTCACAAGGTGGTGGTAAGCTTCCTTGTTGACCTGCAGTCAAAGTATTGTAGGTAGACCTACAATGCGAGTAAGGAGAAAGAACCAGGATTTTGACCCTATGACATTGAAGGATTGGCTATATATTTCCAAGTGAAAATGGTGACTGGATTGGAGGTGAAAGTGCAGGTGATGTTGATCCCATGTATCAGCTGCCTTTGTCTCTTCAGATGTCAGTGATTCTGAGTTTGAATTTCTGCAGCACACGTTAGAGATGGTACACACTGTTGCGACAGAAAATCAATGGTGGAGCGAATGGATATTTCTGGATATGGTACCAACTAGCAGCCTGCTTTGTTTTGGATGGTGTCAAGCTTCTTGAGTATTGTTGAAGCTGCACTCATTCAGATAGGTGGGGAATAGCTGACTTGTGCCTTGTAGATGGTAGACAGATTTTGGAGAATCAGGAGTTGAATTACTCACAGCAGGATTCCCAGCCTCTGAACCGCTTTTACAGCCGTTATATTTCAATGGCGAGACCAGTTCAGCTTCTGTTCAATTGTAAACCCCAGGATGTTGATAGTAGGGGATTTGTTGATGGTAATAACATTTAATGTCAAGTGCTGATGATTAAGTTCTCTCTTGATGGAGATGGTTATTGCAGGACATTTATGTGGGCATTACTTGCCATTTTTCAACCCAAGCCTGCTCATTGTCTAGGTCTTGCCGCATTTGAAGATGGACTACTTCAGTATCTGAGGAGTCACAAATTTTGATGACCATCATGCAATCATCAGCAAACATCCTTATTTCTGATCTTATGATGGACGGAAGGTCATTGATGAAGCAGCTGAAGATGTTTGGGCCTGGAACTGAGGAACTCTTACAGAGATGTTCTGGAACTGAGATGACTGACCTCCAGCAACCAAAGCCATCTTGCTATGTGCCAGATATGACTCCAACCAACGGAGAGTTTGCCCTAGTTCCCAATGACTCCACTCTTATTAGATCTCCTTTACATCATACTCAGTCCACGTGCTTCTTCTGTATGATCATGAACAATTTTTTTTCATGTTGGGCAATTATACACATTACAATTACAACAATATATTTGTGACTACACTTCCTGGATTTCATCAGCTATAAAATAAAAGGCATGATTGTTACAACCTCAGTAGGGATAGAGATCTGTATTTTTATCAAATTGAACAAAATTTGAAATTTTGGATAACAAAGTGTGAAGCTGGATGAACACAGCAGGCCAAGCAGCATCTCAGGAGCACAAAAGCTGACGTTTCGGGCCTGATGATCTCTGATGAAGGGTCTTGGCCTGAAACGTCAGCTTTTGTGCTCCTGAGATGCTGCTTGGCCTGCTGTGTTCATCCAGCTTCACACTATGTTATCTTGGATTCTCTAGCATCTGCAGTCCCCATTATCTCTGATCAAAATTTGAAATTCTGGTTATTTTGCAAGAGAATGAAGCCACATGATTTCACCACTTAAAACCGAAGTCCTTCCTCATAAGGAACTTCAGCCGTTACCCTTCTAGGAGTGAGTCAGGTCTCCAGTCAATAACAGCACAACCAATTAGAGTTCCACAGGCATGGCCTTAGCACAAATGGAACATATCTGCAGAAATTTCTCAACTCAACCTGAATGGGCGAGACCCACTAATGTTAGCTTTCAGGGATGGAAATAGCTTCAGAAATTTATTATTATTGTCTGGCAGCCTTGGGACCCTCTACTTCAATCTTGTTCAGCTTTCTTGTACTGCACGAATGGATTGAACAACTGTTACTGCACTGCTTGTGTCATTTACATATTCTGTTCCAGACAGAGGAGGATAGATGATCTGAAGCCCTTCTGAAACCCTCAATTGCTCTCACTTAATGCTAATAGTCAGTGTTTTTCTTTGTTTTTTGGAAAGGAAGGAGTGTAGATTCTTCTGGCTTTTGTATCAGGACGTCTAGTTTCTTTACTGTTAAATTTGGACTTGAAAACAAGTGCCGGGAGAGTTTTAAGACTTTACAGCCTATACATTCTTAAAAGATAGCAGTTTTTTTAAAAGTGTTTTCTGCATTTTTCCCAGGTCTTACCTGGCCTTTTGAATCAAAACCCGTTATTGCCAAAAGCCTTCAGTCACGTGACCAATAACATTCATATCTAACCAGAATGGTTTGGAAGTCTAAGAGTATCACTATACAATAGGAGGTAGATGGTGATCTTTCACACTTAGCATGTGAATAACTGGTGTTGTTGGCTCTTTTAGATCAGTTGCCCCAAATGGAGTCATACAGTCTAGAGGCAGATTTCAGAAAGCTTCAAACTATGGCAGTTGTGTGATGTACAGTCCAGGCATGTCTATTCAAGGAGCTGCCCCCTACTCAAGACGACTCAACTAGGAACTTTCTGAAAGTTTGAGACAGGTTGTGTTGAAGTCAAAAAATTTGCCTGACCACATGGCAGCCATCTTGTGATTGTACATTTTGAGAAATAAAATGTCAGCTCCAGAGGGTTATAGTGGAACACGGTATTTCTTTGAAGTTTTGAAGAGGACGCGCCTTTACTGGGGAGAACATTTTCAGCAACATTTCGGTTTCAATTTCCCAACCTGTTTGTTTTTAGTTTCCTTAGGAACTGATTGTTCAGTTTCATTGCTCAGTTTACCATTTCTGTTTCCCCTTCAGTTTCATTTTCAATTTAATTTCAGTTTTGAGGTAAAGTCTGCTTCAAAAACATAAACTTAAAAGCATAGGTTTTCCCACATGGTATATATGTGCAGGATCCACCTTCCTGTAACGTGCAATTTCTATGTTTGTGTTCTACCTTTTACATGTAAAAGAATCAATAATACCTGCTACAATAATGATAACTTACTTACATGTAGCATGTATAAGACTACCCATGACACCTCCATGACTTTCATATCAAGCCATACAAAAATATATTAATAAAAAAAGGGTTTTTAAAAAAAAGATTTTGAAGGACCAACTTAAGGATGGAAAGTTGGAGTGACAGAGATTTTGGTGTCTAGATAGAATCCTTGAATCCCTAATTACAGAAGCAGGCATTTTTAATGGGCTGAAAAATGGCAGATGAAGTTCAATCCGGATAAATACGAGGAACTGCATTTAGGCACAACAAATAATGTTAGCGCTTACACAGTTAACAGTGGACCTTGGGTAGTGTTGTAGAACACAAGGTCACGGGGTGCACATATACATCTCTTTAAAGATTGTGTCAAAAGGATGGTTAAAACGGTGTTTGGTACGCTTGACTTCATTACTCGATCCTTTGACTACAGGAGTTGGGAAGTCATACTGAGGATGTACAGGTTACTGGTAAATCCTTCTTTGGAATACTGTATCCTGTTCTGGTCACCTAGTTGTAGGAAGGATATTATTATACTAGAGAGGATTCAAAAGAGATTTACAAGAATGTTGCCAGGTAGGGAAGGTTTGAGTTATTAAAAAAAGCTGGACCAGCTGAGACTTTTTTCACTGGAGTGTAGGAGGTCGAGAGACAACCTAATACGAATTTATAAAATAACAAGGGGTATGGATAGAGTTAATAGTAGTTGTCTTTTCTTCAGGATGAGGGAATTCCAAAAGTAGGGGGCACTTTTGTAAGTCAGAAGTCAGACAAAATCAGGCCGTAGTCCAACAGATTTATTCAAAAATCA
This sequence comes from Stegostoma tigrinum, assembly GCF_030684315.1. Taxonomy (NCBI): domain Eukaryota; kingdom Metazoa; phylum Chordata; class Chondrichthyes; order Orectolobiformes; family Stegostomatidae; genus Stegostoma; species Stegostoma tigrinum. The sequence goes on along the minus strand of NC_081371.1, from coordinate 29,703,794 downwards.
AGCTTTCCAAGTACCGCTCCTTCATCAGGCGAACACGAGGTAGTCCACTGAACCTGCATATTCCTGAACACTATGGGTAATTTAGCCTGGCTAATCCACCCAACCTGCACATCTTTGGGTTATAGGAGAAAACCTGAGCACCCTGAGGAAATTAAGGCAGCAGGACCAGCCACAGAGCCAGTCAATGATGGCTAGTTGACATTGTCCAACCAGCTGTCACCACCGACCATTCACATTGCCCCACCAGCTGATATTGCCTGAGAAACACAGCAGTTGCTTACAAAGAACCAACGAGCTGCAGCCATTACAGTCCAATAAAAACCGAGGTTCTCAGCCCCTTTGTTCTCCGGTATTCTCGTTAGGCGGGGCCAAACGTCAGGGAGCTGTGACAATTGATTGCCGGCAGGCGCGGGCCAATCAAAACTCACTCGTTAGGAGGTCGTGACCAACCACAGCCTTCAGAGGCGGGAACCGAGGGTCATGTGGCTTTTAACGACCAATGAATTCCTACCGATTGCCATCGCCCTGCCCCTTATAGTGACGCTACCAGCTACAGCCAATAAGATTGCGGTGAAGTGGTGACTGTAACATCTTTATTGATGGAAGTTTATCCTCTGTTTCTCTGGAGACTGTTAAAGGAACAGTTGCAGATAGATATCTATTAACGCACCAGGCTCTGCAGTAACGCATTACCCACAATATCAAGATAATGAAATGTGAGGCTGGATGAACACAGCAGGCCCAGCAGCACAAAAGCTGACGTTTCGGGCCTAGACCCTTCATCCTCCGGAGGGAGGAGGGTAACTTCTTCAGGTTAGGCATCCCTGGAAGAGGCTTCGCAGTGAAAGGGTCTAGGCCTGAAACGTCAGCTTTTGTGAGGGTCTAGGCACGAAACGTTAGCTTTTGTGCTCCTGAGATGCTGCTGGGCCTGCTGTGTTCATCCAGCCTCACATTTTATTATCTTGGATTCTCCAGCATCTGCAGTTCCCATTATCACCCACAATATCAAGCCTGGATGCAGTTTCAATGGGAAGGGATTCCAACAGTTTGATATTGCAGAATCCGATGCGTTATATATGATGAGTGATAATGGGAACTGCAGATGCTGGAGAATCCAAGATAATGCAGTGTGGAGCTGGATGAACACAGCAGGCCAAGCAGCATCTTAGGAGCACAAAAGCTGACGTTTTGGGCCTAGACCCTTCATTCCCCTCTCTGATGAAGGGTCTAGGCTCGAAATGTCAGCATTTGTGCTCCTGAGATGCTGCTTGGCCTGCTGTGTTCATCCAGCTCCACACTGCGTTATATACGATAATATTTTGTCCCGGCTGATAAACAGCAACAGCGGGAGCAATCCCCGGTTGAAATGAAGGGCTTTTATTGGCCATAGCTGAAGTAACGTTTTCAAGGAACTGTAAACATGTAAAAGGAGATGAAGCAAGAAAAACACTGGAAATTTGAGAAAATTTTTGTGTTTATTGAGGATTTCTGGCAAGTTCTGCGGTATTATAAGAGTCCCTACCGTACGGAAACAGGCCATTTGGACCAACACCAACCGGTGACTCAGTGATTAGCACTGCTACCGCACAGCCCAAGTGACCGGAGTTCAATTCCCCCTTCCCGCCACCGTCTCTGTGGAGCTGGCATTCTCCCCATGTCTGCTCGGGTTTCTTCCTCCACGCCAAAGATGCGCAGCTTAGGAGGATTGGCCAGGCTAAATTGACCATCATATTCAGGCATGTGTAGATTAGGTGTGCCAGCTATGGGAAATGCAGCGTTACAGGGAAAGAGTAGAGGGATAGGTCTGAGTGGAAATAATATCAAAGCTAGGAAACAGCAAGGACTGTAGATACTCGAAACTAGGGCCAATAAACGTGGGGCTGGAAAAGCACAGCTGGTCAACAGCGTTAAAGGAGCAGGAAAGTCAATGTTTTGGACCTTTAACCAGGGCTGGGGAGGGAGGTTAGGTGAGACAGAGGTGGGTAGACAGTGGTTGGTCACTGGGAAGGTCGGAACAGGTAGGTGTGTTAAAGGATGAATAGGTGGTGACAGGAGAGATTTTGAAGCTAATGAAGTCAATATGTGGCCATTGGACTGTAAGTTCCTAAGGCAAAGTATCAGGTGTTATTACTCCAGTTTAAATTTGGCCTCACTCTAACAGTGGAGAACGCCAAGGATGGACATGTCACTAGGGGCGTGGAATAGGGAGTTAAAGTGGATAGCAACCAAAATATTGAGTTGGTTTGTGCAAAAACTGCAAACTGGTTCCTGAGTCTGTGTTTCTCCCCACTATAGAAGGAGCCACTGCAGGTCCTACAGACACAGTCGATGGTGTCAGACAAAGTGCAGGTGAATTTCTGCCAGATTTGGAAGGATCATTTGGGACCTCGGATGGATGTGAGTGGAAGCATAGCAGCTTCTAAAGTTGCATGGTGTGTACAAATGGCAGGGACTAAATCAACATGAACTTATGACCCAAGACAACAAAATGTGGGGCTGGATGAACACAGCAGGCCAAGCAGCATCTCAGGAGCACAACAGCTGATGTTTCGGGCCTAGACCCTTCATCAGAGAGGGGGATGGGGTGAGGGTTCTGGAATAAATAGGGAGAGAGGGGGAGGCGGACCGAAGATGGAGAAAAGAAGATAGGTGGAGAGAGTATAGGTGGGGAGGTAGGGAGGGGATAGGTCAGTCCAGGGAAGACGGACAGGTCAAGGAGGTGGGATGAGGTTAGTAGGTAGATGGGGGTGCGGCTTGGGGTGGGAGGAAGAACAGGTTAGGGAGGCGGAGACAGGTTGGACTGGTTTTGGGATGCAGTGGGTGGGGGGGGGAGAGCTGGGCTGGTTGTGTGGTGCAGTGGGGGGAGGAGACGAACTGGGCTGGTTTAGGGATGCAGTTGGGGAAGGGGAGATTTTGAAACTGGTGAAGTCCACATTGATACCATTAGGCTGCAGGGTTCCCAGGCGGAATATGACCAGAACTGTATGCAGTACTCCAAAAGTGACCTCACCGACATCCGCACAACCTCAGCATGATGTCCCAACTCCTATACTCAATGATCTGAGCAATGAAGGCAAGCTAAATGCCTTCTTCACCATTCTGTCTACCTGTTAGACAAGCTTCAAGAACTATGTACCTGAACCCCTAGGTCTCTCTGTGCGACAACACTACCCAGGGCCCTCCCATTAACTGTGTAAGTCCCACCCTTGTTCATTTTACCAAAATCATGCAGTATCTCCTCTCCACCTATATTCTCCTCTCCATCTTCGGTCCGCCTCCCCCTCTCTCCCTATTTATTCCAGAACCCTCACCCCATCCCACTCTCTGATGAAGGGTCTAGGCCCGAAACGTCAGCTTTTGTGCTCCTGAGATGCTGCTTGGCCTGCTGTGTTCATCCAGCCTCACATTTTGTTGTCTTGGATTCTCCAGCATCTGCAGTTCCCATTATCTCTGAACTTATGACCCATACTGACTTGGAATTCCTCATTCATGGGAAAAAAAACTGCAATTCCCAACCCATATCATGATTGGGGTTCAACAGGTTACCCATATCTGGCAGCGTACGGTAAGCTAGGGAACCAGCTTTAGAACATATGAGGACTGTGACTCTTGTCAAAGCAATCCTCAAAAGACTAATATATAGAGCTTCCCAAAGAGAGAGTGCTGCATTGCAATTACAGAAAATACCAGAATGTTGGAGGGAGATGACATTCTGTAGAGATTAAGATCAAAATTGAGAAGCAATGGTATCACTACCGACATGTAATGATAATGAAGGATTCAAATTATCTGAAGACAGACTATGACAGTATTAGTTGGAAGAAGAGGGAAGAGTTTCTAACTATGTTATCAAGCATAGAAAGATGCCCTTCAGCCCAACACGTGTATGTTGACTAACAAACTCCAAATTACACTAATCCCGTTTGCCTGCCTAATGTAAACTGCCATTTTAAGTATTCATCCAGATACTTTTTAAATGTTGCGAGCGTACATGCCCCCACCACACTTTCAGGCAGCATTTGCCATAAATCTACCACCCTCTGGGTGATTAAAAGAAAATTCTCATATGTCCCCATAACCACTTGTTCCTCAACTTAAATTCATGCTTTCTGATTTAAGAGAATTTTCTTCATCAGTAAGTCCAACCCAATGAGCAAGGAAGCATTGCTAAATCAGGCTCTGGGGCAAGAAGTGATTTGAATATCTGTAACCAAACAGGCAAGAGACAATTATTGCACCAGGAACATATATATGCAGATTTATAATGAAAGAACCAGTCAAGAAGCAACCAAACATTTTTAAAAAAGTCATATTATGAGGATCAATGCCGGGTCTCCTATTGAGATATTCATAAACAATGTAGATGAGAATGTGAGGGAGCAGATAAGCAAGTTTGCAGGTAACAGAAAGGTTGAATCATAGAGTAAAATCCCTATTGCAGAAAGAAGCCATTCAATCCAGAGCCAACACTGACCCTCCAAAGAGCATCCCACCAGAACAAGTCTCCCATCCTATCCCAGTAAACCTATATATAACATGGTTAATCCACCTAGCCTGCATATCCCAGGATGCTACAAAGTATTTATCATAGCCAATCCACCAAGCTTACACGTTTAGGCAGTGGGAGGAAACAAGCACTCGACAGAAATCCATGCTGACAGTCACCCAAGGTTGGAATCAAACCTAATGCTGTGATGCAGCGCTAACCACCAAATCACCATGCTGCCCCTAACTGTCAACCACCCAGTGAGGAGGAAGGGATTAGGTTACGGGAGGATATGAGTGGATTGATCTGATGGACAGATTAGTTACAGATGGAAATTAACTCAGAGGTGATGCACTTATGATGAAACAAAGGAGTACACAGTGAATGGCAAGATACTGGGAAGCTCAGAGGAATAGAAATCTTGGGGTTAAAATTTACAGAATACAGAGAGACCTGGATATATTGGACACGGGGATGATATTTCCACGAGTAGGAAAGATTAGGACCCGAAGGCACACAGTCTCAGAGTGAAAGAATGACCCTTTAGAACTGAGATGACGAGGAATATTTTCAGGCAGAGGGTGGTTAATCTATGCAATTCATGGCGCTACAGGGCTGTGGAGGCCAAGTCACTATGTGTATTTGAGAGATAGATAAGTTCTTGATCGGTAAGGGATTAAGGGTTATGGGGAGAATAGGTTGAGAAACATTATCAATGATGATCAAACAAGAGCAGATTCATTGGGTCAAATGGTTTAATTCTGCTCTTTTATGGTCTTGGGTTGCTTGACCAAACATCCTTGAAGGTGTCAGGTTAGTTAATAGGTAAGAAGGGTCTACGCCCAAAACATCAGCTTTTGTGCTCCTCAGATGCTGCTTGGCCTGCTGTGTTCATCCAGCTACACACTGTGTTATCTTGGATTCTCCAACATCTGCAGTTCCCATTATCTCTCATCCCATATGCTTTACTATCAAATGGTGGCATAGATTATAGGAGTAGGGAGGTCATGCTGGGCTGTGCAGAACTTCAGCGAGGCAACAGCTGGAGTACTGTGTGCAGTTCTGGTCAACACTCTAGGAAGGATGTGATGGCAGTGGAGAGCGTGCAAAGGATATTCACCAGGATGTTGCCTGGCATAGGACATTTCAGATATGAAGAGAGGCTGTATAAACTTATGTTGTTTTCTTTGGAGCAGAGAGGTTGATAGGGGAAACCTGGTAGAGATGAAAAGATTATGAGGGGTATGGGCATGGTGAATAGAAAGCATCTGTCCCCCTTAGTTGAAGGGTCAATATCAAGATGGCATAATTTTAAAACAGAAAGGCAGGAGGTGGAGAGGAGATAGGAGGAAAATCCTTTTATTCAGAGGGTGGTGGGTGTCTGGAATGCATTACCTGGGAGGATAGTTGTGGTGGGAAACCTCAACCTTTTAAAAAATTAGTGGAGTGAGCACTGGGAAATGTTATGAGATTTAAGGCCACATACCCAGTGGAAGAAAGTAGGACCCAGCGTAACAGTAAATACTTCTGGCAGTACAAACTTCATGGGCTTGAAGGGTCTCTTCTGTACTGTATAATTCGATAAAGTCTTCTATAAGCTTGTAAAGAATAGATAGACCAAATGAGGATCTACATTTCGAGGTAGAACATGGCTAGTTAAATGACTGAATTAATATTTGCATCCATCTCTACCTGAGATCATGATGCTGCCAAAGTCATATTGAAAAAAAGGTAGTTGAGATATTGAATGATCTAAAGATCAATACAGAATATTAGAGAAAACAAAGTCACTATTTAAAGTTGATAAGTCCTTAGGACTACATGGAATGCATTGGAGAAAACTCAGAATTAAGTAAGGAAATTGCAATGGTATTGGCCCATAAATCTTCCAAACCTCTTTAGATACAGGGGTCACACGAAAGGACAAGAAAATAGTGCAAGGATAAGCACAGCAACTATAGATTAGTCACTTTAATTGCAGTTGTGGAAATGCTTTTAGAAGTAACGATCCAGGACAAAATTAAGTTACTTGCATTTGAGAAATCAAGCAGCTTTGTTAGAAGTAAATCTTATTTAACCCAATTGAGTTTTATTTTAAAAAGGAACAAGGAAACAGGATTGAAAAGGATAATGACGCTGATGCAGCATACACAAACTCCAAAAACATGAGTGAGTTCAATAAAGGGGAACTTGAGGTAAAAACAGCACAATGGTTGATTGTTTAGCCAGACCAGGTGATTATAGTGGGGTTTTTCCAGGGGTCAAAAGACTGTAACTTTGGTTATTATATGCGATGTAGATAAGGCACAACCTCAAAATTTACAAGAGATAAAGTTTACAATACTTCCAAGTTTTGAACGGATAACCACTAACTGTAAGAATATATAGTTTGGTGAAATGGGTGACAAAATGCTGTGACAAATGAAATTTCATAAAGTGAAGTGTAAAATGATAACATTTTGGTGGGAAGGACAAGGAAGTGCAACAAAAAAGGGACAATTTTAAAGGCTACACGAGAACAGATCTGGGATAATGTCGAAAAAAGTGTAGGTAAGCAAAAAGGCATTTGAGTTCATATGAAACAAAGTTATGAAGCATCTTTGTAAAATACTTTTCTTTTGGCCTCATGCGGAGCATGTCTCCAATTTCAGGCAGTGAAACTTTTAGGAAGGATGTGAAGGCCTTGGATAGACTGCAGGAAAAGATACTCAAAAAAAAACTGTTCTACGGAAGGATCTCCAGTTACATAAGCAAGTTAGCAATAATATGTTTGTTCTCCTTCACAAAGAGAAGAGATGATATAAAAGCAATCTAGATAATCGATGGTGTGAAAGGGTCAAGCCAACTGGTCATCAAGATGTTTAAAGTGTCACAAGCAATGACAACAGGTTTTTTTTAAATGCACCAAGAGTTCAGGATTTCACATTTAAATGCCTGAAAGTGGAGGAGCCAAATTCAATTGTGTCTTTCAATAGTGAAGTAGACAACCATCTGAGGAGAAAGGTTTGTAAGGCTATTGGGAACGGAACTCAATTGTTCTTGCAGAAAGCTGGCCCTTGCGCAGAATGTTCTTCTGTCCTTCAACTGTTCAATGATCTATAACTGAATAGTATAGAAGTAGCTATTAAAATAAAAAGTCAAATTCCACTATTCATGTTTGAATTAATTCTAAAAAATAACTAATGGAAGAGCGCTCATTTTAAACAATGAGGTTTTAGCGACTGAATTTATTTAACAAATGCTTTTTGGAAAAGTGCAAGTCATTCTGGACACAGGTTTCACAAATTTTAATAAACTAACGGAATCTACACATCCGCAATGCAAAAACAAGTCTGCAAAATAATATTGCACATATGACAGTACACAGTGCTTTACCTGTAATTTTAAGACAATGAAATGAGGTAATCAGATCTTACAAACTTTACAATAATCAAAAGACAGGAGAGAGACGTATGGCAAGATAAACAAGTGATCAGAATATAACAAAAAAGGAATTGTGTGGAATACCTAGAGTATAGGTTAGTGGAGAATAATTAATCATTAATCGTTTAGAAACATTTAATTCTGTTAGTCTTGCAATGTTAGTTGCTGAGTGTTACAGAAATCCAAAACGAGCGAAGGTCTAGTGCTTTTCCTCATGTATCATATTTCAAAAGTAGATTTTTATAGTTGTAAAGAATTTTAAAAAATGCTTTTATCACTAAACCTAAGGTGGTTTAGGGACAGTTCAAAAATAATTCAAAGCACTAGATTAATAAAGCAACCTTACATAGCACCAAATAGAATTATGAACCCTGCATTTTGATAAACAGTGCAGGAATTAAGCTTTTAAATATTTATCTTCAACTATATATCACAATATCTACACAGAAGTTAACAAACTTTAATTAAATTTTGAGAATCTCCACACAAAATATACAATGTTACAATTCTGGTTTGAACTTGAAGCTAATCCTTGTTAAGTGTGCTTTTCACAACCTTCTTTTAAACCAAAGTCCAACATCTTATCCAAACACAAAGCCAGCTAAACCGAAAAAAAAAACCAAAGCAATAAATAAGGCATGGACCTATCACTCATACTGTTGAAATTGAATTACGATGAATTGTAGGATACCATGTAGATTGTATTAAGGAAATTAATAGATAATCTTGTAAGATTAGCTATCAGAGTACAGCATTCTGCCTTCATTAGCCATGGCAAGATGCAAGATCTGTCCTCAAACGAAGTTAAACAAATTTTGAACATCAGGATTAAACAAATACATAAACAGCGTAAAGCATAACATTTTACAGAATAACCTGTTTCACCATTATTTTATCCAAACTTGTTGGTTTACCTCCTGTGCTAGCTCATACATCATTACTATTGCTTTGTATTTATTAAGCATATGCTTGAAATTACTAAGCTAGAAAATGGTGACTGTAAAGGCTAAATACAGTTTCTAGCTGAAATTAGCCACAGCACGCAATAAATGTCTGGAAGGTTTACAAAGACGGAGAGGAAAGCTTTTTTTTGCGCAACGTAACTCATATTGCCTTTCTTGACACTTCTGCCCAGGAATAGGCCATGACAAAGATGTCAAGCAAACCATGCTGATATGATTATGTACATTTAGCCAATTTATGGCACTGAACAGTCTGTGTATGTGGTCACCATGTTTCCTCTGCGCTGTGTAACAGTCTTGCAGTGCTGCTTGCTAGAGCTTTGGAACTTCTCAGTTCTCACTGTGTGTTTGTGTGTGCTGCCAAAGCTGGTGAATGAGAACATCTTCTCCATGTCTTCAAATACATCATCGAACAATCCACCTCCAAAAGGAAACTGCCTATCTCCAAAGGCAAATCTGTGCGCATTGTGGCCCTCCTGCTGTGCCCTGAAGTGACTATCAAAATGTTTTTTGTGATGTGTTCTGTGGCCTAAATCAAAGTCAAAATCTTTAAGAAAGTCATCAAAGTTGAAATTGAAAGAATGGGCATGTTGGGCACCATTGCCTGCATTAAAAAATTGATGACCCATGTGATCGTATTCTTTCCTTTTCTTCTCATCCGAAAGGACTTCATATGCTGTAAAACAAAATGCTAGTCTTATCTAAAGCAGACAAGTCACAATAACAAACAGCAATGTAATAAAGAAAGCAATTTTAAAGGTGACCAAATTATTGCTAAAAGACATAGATTTGATGGAAGGTGTTAAAAGGGAAGAGAGGAAAACAAAGTTACTAAGTAAGAGAATTTCATAGCATGAGATTAAGCTGCCAAAAGGCACAGCCAACAACAGTGAGGTGAAATGACTCGAAGAAATCATGTTTGGGTGGGGTGCGCGCATGTGCACGTTGGGGAGGTGAGGGTTAGCTGACAGGTTACAAACGATATTAATAAAGCTACTGAAAGATTCAAACTCAGATAGAAGGACAATCATTTTTAAATGGATGCATCCGGGAACTAGTAGCTGAAGTAGATCAAGAAGGACAAGAAAAGGAAGCAGGTCCTAGAATGGGTCAAATACAGCAGGATATGACCTATAGCTTATGAAGAGGAGGACGATGCAAAAACCGGTTAGATCATTGGAGATTTCATGCTTGGGAGATAACTAAAGACATGGAAGAAGGGTTCAGGAAGAGGTAGCTAATGTGGTAGATTACAGTGGCGCACATGAGCTTTCCCACCACACCCTCCTGTCAAAGTCAGATGCTTGATTCACTATTAAGTAAGATGCCAAAATATTGAAAATTCTGGTGCACCTTGAGATAGTAGCTAAAAAGGAGAATTGCTGAACTGGTAAAAGGTAATATTTATGGTAGGAGCTAAAGAAAATAGCTGTAGTCTTTTCCAATAACCTGAAACTATATAGACAGACCAATCAGAATAATCTCAGAAGTCTAACGCACTTACCTTCAGCAATTTCTCTGAACTTTGTCTCTGCATCTGGACTTTTATTTTTATCTGGATGGTATTTCATTGCAAGCTTGTGAAATGCTTTCTTTATTTGACGGTCAGATGAATTTTTTGGCACACCCAAAATTTCATAATAATCTTTCTTTGCCAGTATAAATTCAGATATCATTAGAAAACAGACAGCAAAAGCAAAAACAGAGTGTGCTGCTGCCATTGTCAATATTTCCTAGAAAACACAAAGATATACATTAACACTATGCTGTAAGCATGTGTGTCTCAAATATTCCAAACTTCAGTACAGCAGAGATCCTCTTCAGTAAGGCTTAGAATTTCGACAATCTCATTTATATTGCCTTCCATACCAATCTGAATATATATGTTAAATTTCTTGGGAGACTCATTTGCATTTGGAATATTAAACAAAGCACGAAATAAGGTAAACAGTGGGAGGGGAAGTACACAGCAGCATCTGACCACCTGGTCAAGCATCATGCAGATTTCCCTTGTTAAAAAAAAGAAATTTTTACATGAAAATTGTTATCGGACTCTCAAAACTGCAATATCAGGGGACCTTGCCCTACATTTTTAAGCCTAAATTTACATCAATCCAGTAATCTATATGTGGAGAAAAATCAGAGTCAACATTTCAGGTCCGGCGACAATTCTTCAGATGCTGTCAGACCTGCTGAGTTTTCTCAGCAATTTCTGTTTTTGTTTCTAATTTCCAGCATCTACAGTTCAGATTTTTATGTATCACATGTATGCAAGGGAGGGACGAAGCTGTGTTAACAAGTGCCCAAGGGTTTTGACAGAGTGCACCTTGGAAGTTCACAAGTACCAATACTTCAGCAGATATCAGTTACTTGCAAGTTACCTTCTAATGTCACTTATACTACCTATTTCCAATAAATTCTCAAATGTCATAAATATGAATGCAACATTCACCTGTATATTTCCTGGTACACATTCATTTCTGTCAGTGAGAAATGATCTTGATTGCATGATTAATTATGCCAAAATACAACATCTACTTTAAAGTAAGCCACATAGATCATTAACCCACAGAATTCCAAAAAAACAATCACTAGCCCAATCACAGAAATAATATTCAATAGTGCTAAGTACATTGTCTGTGAAAGAACTTTCATGCTTTACCATTTGTCCCAGAAAACTTTCTTAGTTCAATTTTTAGCATTTTTGTAGCAACCTCTGATACAGGAATTTTTTTTTTAAAGTAAGGTTGGTACTGACTAATATAATTCAAAGTGAAATGCTCTTATCACAGACTTCACTGCATACATTGTTCTATTGAATAACAATGTGGTGTCTCAGTGAGGGGAAAGCGATTTCGTTGATTTTTCTGCCTTGCATTCTCCAACTGGTTTCAGGAAATACTGATAAGGCCACAAGTCATTACATATCCCTCCTTATCTCAAGGCGGCTCTGCTGGGCCTGATTATACTTTTCTATCATTGGACACTAAAAAGCTCCCAGACAGTATTTTATTTTTTAAAAAGTTGTTCACATTTGTTTCAGTATTCTGTCGTCAGTTACACATCTACCTCTCAAAACATGAGCAAATTTTCACCTACGCCCTGAATAAATCACTGACAACTCAATCAAATTGGTTTCAGTAATCTGCACTGGTTCAAAAGCAAGTACGGCGACATCGGTAACATTTTGACGACTATACAAAGGGCTCAATGTAAAACAAATACATCTCCTGCGTAGTGATAAAATCTCAACCTGTTTTGTAACTGATCATTGTATTGACAGAATCGAGTTTGTTGCAAGCGAAGGCCATCGAATACAATATGACATCGATAAAGTGCAAAAAAATTCACATCTCAAAAGAACCAAAGGTCAGTGGGCGCTTCACGTTTTGTTTCGGGCTTCGGTTAAGGTGAGTTAATTTCTTTACAGAAGTATAGTGTGAAATTTGGCAATAACTCTCATTACCCTCAGAAACTAAAAGATTTTAACCAAAGTAGGAGACAGAAAGTGCTTTTAGAATTAATTTTCTTCACTTTTCATGTCGCGAAAAGACTGGCAAACAGAAAAGCTTCGCTTTTCAGCAGCACAACCGGATGATGCCACGGAACCCGCTTTATTACTCAGCTAATGCGGCGACACACTCAACCTAACAACAAGCCTGATGCCAGCCGTGCAAATTCGCCACTATCCGTTACCCCTCCATTACCAGGGCTTTCTTACAACAGTCTTACGCACAGGATAGAAAGCACACGAAAGCGAACGCTCGTACGACTCACAATGAAAGCTGTAAAAAACATTTAAAATAAAAATAAATACAAAGAAAGCGAAACCGATTTTGATTACAGTTAGATAGCAGCAGGATCGACTGTGCGGGGAAATCTGGGCCTAGTCTATTTGTCAGAAGCACTCACCGGTAGCAGCCTTTCCCAAACCGCACACAGCAGCAGGAAACACCCTGAACTGTTACACCGTGTTCTAGAACCCCTTCCACCACGAATCACTCACTTATTGGCTGCCTCCACGTCGCGTCGCTGATACAGCGTTCTTTGTGATTTCACTTCCGCATTCAGGGTTCCTGCGCGTTGCACTGTTCGCCACTACCTTGGTTCTGTCGCAAAGAAATGCCTAGATATTGCGCGGTTGCCTGCTGCTCTAATCGAAGTGGCCAGTTGTCATCTGATAATCAGAAATTGGGCTTCTACCCGTAAGTAGAAAAAGGCTGAAACATCACCGTCCATGGTGCCGCTGAAAATCAAGAATCCTAAGGTCCAACGCACATAATAACACTAAGCTTCATAAGATCAATTAAGAGCAGTAATTAAGATACGGCAACTTTGTTTTATTGAAGTCTAAAAGGAAAGAAAGCTAACGCTTTTCGAGTAATGCATGCACTGAAAAAGTAGGAATTACAAGGTTAATCCAGATTGCACATCTGCAATCTATCCTAAATATTCCATGCATTAGCAGATTGCCTTGTCAGCAATGCCACAGTCATTGTCCCTTGCTTTATAATGAATGATGTTATCAATAATCTGAATCTCATATGTCAATTGTTTATTATTGAGTATTGGGATTTGGGGGCTGGAGATCTACACGTGAATGTTCATATGAGGAGGAGTGGGCATTTAGGGCAATAGCAGATAAGTTAAATAGCACCATATGAAGGAACAAGGGTTAGAGGTATGAAGAGCAAAAAAAATTGCAGAAGAACACAGCAAAGTACAAGCACAGAAGAGGTCAGAATGCAAGGTATAGGGAACAGCAAGAGAGCAGACAAAGGAGGTAGCAGAAGAAAGTATATCATCTGGGAACAGAACTCAAGCTCCAAATTCCAACTAACTTTCTGAGGGTCACCGGACCCGAAAAGTTAACTCTGTTTTCTCCTCCACAGATGCTGCCAGACCTGCTGAGCTTTTCCAGCAACTTTGTTTTTGATCCAAGATAACAAAGTGTGAAGCTGGATGAACACAGCAGGCCAAGCAGCATCTTAGGAGCACAGAAGCTGACGTTTCGGGCCTAGACCCTTCATCAGAGTTTTTGATCCAACTAACTTTCCCAGTACATAACTGTGGCTTGTACTTATTCTTCGTCAAAGGTGTAATATATTCTCAAGAATATGAACAAAATTTCACACCAAGCCATATGTCAGATAGATAACAAAAAGTCTAATCAAAGAGATAGCTGTAAGATATACCTTGAAGAACAATAGAGAGGTTTATTGAGGAATTCCTCAGCTTAAGGCCATGGCAGCTGAAGATACAGCCACAAATAAGGTTGTCGACATGTTCACAGCTGGTGGGTTTGGTTGCAAATGTTTCATCACCCTGCTAGGTAACATCGTCGGTGTGCCTCTGGCGAATGTGGTATGCTCAAGAGGTCAGATTTGGAGAAAGACAAACATCTTGGACGTGAGATGTCAGAGAAAAGGTTGACCTCAAGTCATGGAGGCTTTGAAAAGAAGTATGAAGACATTTAAAATCAAGGCACTGCTTAAACAAGCACCAGTTTAGTTGAGTAATAAAGGGTTGATGGATGAATGGGATTTAGTAAGAATCAGCACTCAAGAAGAAAATGTTGGATCAGGTTTAAGGTGAGTAGAACATAGGAAGCTGCCCAGTGTGCATTGCAATAGTTGATTCTAGAGGCATTAAATCACAGATAAAATTTCAACAGCCAAGACATGAGCAAAGTCGTACAACATATACATTCTTGCAAATCAGGAGTCGGAAAAGATGATAGAAAGGGGTCGTATCTGGTCAGGACATGGGGAGCAGATAGCCCAGTTGATTGGCTGACTGAGACTCAAAATCTAGTAGGATGAGGAAGTGTAGGAGTTGTGATGGAAGAGATCATATAGCCAAGACAAATTGCAAAGAGGAGAGCTCAAAAATTCATTGCTAACAGAGGCAGTTACGGACAAAGATGAGAAAATCAGTGTGTCATAATCAGAGATAATGGGAACTGCAAATGCTCGAGAGTCCGAGACAACAAAGTGTGGAGCTGGATGAACACAGCAGGTCAAGCAGCATCTTAGGAGCACAAAAGCTGACGTTTCGAGACATGTTTTGAACTATGTTCTGAAGTTGTTTGTGCTGGCTGTATTGCTAGCATAACTAGAAGAACCAACAGTGTAAGATAAGAGATAATGGGAACTGCAGATGTTGCAGAATCCGAGATACAAAGCAGGCCTAGCAGCATCTTAGCTTCTGCAAGACATACTAACAATATCACATAGTGAAAACCCCACCAATGTCACTTAGATCCTCATTCACTTGATAGTCAACTGCCGTAAATTGAAAAATGAAACTGTAAGAATTAGATTTGTTTTTTATACATATGCTGTGTGCCCTTAGGGCTCTGCTATGGCCTCCACAGCATTATGGCAGGTACTGTATTGGTGTAAAAGTTAGCTTACATGCAGACAATAACTGCTATAATTGTGCAAGTCACAGAAATTATGATGTCAAACAGCATGCAACAGTTTGGAGATTAATGTCCCAGTCAACTTCTCGCAGTTCAATATTTGACCTGCAGAAGATGTTCTCACTGAAATGTGCCATGTGCTGCATTCACAACTGCAACCTCACAGCAGGACAAAGAATACAATGCCCGTGGCAATGAAGGTGATCTTCGTGAGAAGCTGTAATGCATCTGACTCCCTTCAAGCTAATGGTAAAGATACGGCATCTCACAGTTTTGTATCCACTGTTGCATAAAGGAAGTGACTGAGACTGTCAATTTAATGACAGCTAAATAAATATGTTCCATTCTCTTTTACCAAAGGCAAGCATCTGATTTGTTAGGATTACAGGCTTCACCATGATGCAGGGTTCCACTTAAAGCAAAACACTTTGTGGATACAGCATGCCAACTTTGCGCTGTACTGGAACAATAATAAATTACGCAACCTCAATGACTGTCAAGTATGTGAACAGGTAGTGTAACATTCAGGTCAATATCTGATAGTCTGGCAGTGGCTATGAGATCTTTATTCTGCATCAGTTTGCTGTGCTAGTTGCATTGAGCCAACATCTAAAACCAAAGGGTGGCTGCTAGATAATAAGAGCTATCCATGAGCCATTGACTCCTGTGTACAACCAATGCACACATGCATGGCACACAGTGAATGCCCTGCTGCCAAATGAAATCTGATAAGAGCAACACGGCGGCATGATGGAACATTAATTTTGTTGCTTATACATGTTCCAGTTTTTCTCTACTAAATATGTACCCAAACAATTGTAATTGTCCTTTGGTGATCATCTACAAAATTTCTTCTTACGTGCCTGCTTTTCCTCAAAGGTTCCTCATTACCTGTGTGTGGTCCAAGTAATTCGTAAATGTCTCAGAACTGACATCCATTCTATTATCTCGTTTATACTTCAATGTCAAATCCATATGAAAACATTACACACGTGAAGCATTTTGGCCATCTCATTTTTCTATGGAGGTGCTCATATTCTAAGAGGTCTCATTTTTGTTTTGCAAGTGTTATATGCTTCCTGGTGTCTTTATCTCTTTTCCCATCAAAATTAAGCCACCCAAGCAGAACAAAAATTCCACTTGTTTCATTTATTTTGATTTCACCAATATTTTGTATTTAGAAATAATCCTTGTTTCATAGATTAATGACAATCCATATCTGTTACTATTACAATTGCATCTAGAAGTCTATAGACTTTCCTTCATAACTGCTACAATTATTGCGTAATCAGCTTATCTCAGATTATTTGTATTTGTTGCAATTATTGAAATTCCTGGTGATAGTTTGGGTCAAACTCTTGGAATTCTTTCCTGAACTGCATCGTTGGTTTACCTACACCAAACAGATTGCAGCATGTAAGAAGGCTGTTCACCATTAATCTTTCAATGGCAATTAGTGATGGGCAATAAATGCTGGCCCAGCCAGTGACATCCACTTGCCATAAATACATTTTTAAAACTCCTATAGATGCTCTGTAGTAATTTCATAAGACTTTAACGACTAGAAGCAGGAGTTGGCAATTCAGCCCTTCGAGCCTGCTCTGCCATTTAATTCAATCGTGGCTGATCTCATCTTGGCCTCAACTCCACTTTCCTGCCCACTCTCCATCACCCTTCAACCCATTACTGATTAAAAATCTGGTATATTCTCCCTAAATTTACTCAATGTCCTAGCCACAATTTGGGGTAACAAATATATGACCCTTACAGAAGTAATTTCTTCTCATCTGTTTTAAATCAATTATCCCTTATCTAAAATATGACATCTTGTTCTAGATTGCTCACATGAAGAAAACATCCTTTCTATATCCACTTTATAGATCCTCTGTAGCATGTTATATCCCTCAGTTAGATCTCTTCTCAATCTTCTAAACTCCAGAGAATATAGGCCTGAATACTCAATCTGTCTTCAGAAGATAAACTCCCCCATCTGTGGATTCATTTTCATCAATCTCCTCTGAACTGCCTTCAATGCAACTACATCACTTCTCAAGTAATGGGGTCAACATTGTTCCAAATTTCACTATAAAGACTGGAAAGTTCTGCAAACAGAAAACAACCTTGTCCAACTTTTCTTTTAGCTATCCATTCTCTGTGTTCATTGTTTGGTCTGACTGCTGTTTCACTGTATAAGTATTGATTGATTGATTGATTTATTTATTGTCGTCACATTTACCAAAATACAGTAAAAAGCTTTGTTTACGAGTGGTACAGGCAGATCACAGTAAGCAAAGGATATACAGATCATAAAGACTTAGACAGGTTACATTGCACAAGGCGTGTACTAGGCGAGATCAAAGTTAGCAAGATCAGCATTATTTGAGGCTAGAGTTCCATTTATCATCCGATAACAGCCAGGAAGAAGCTGTTCCTGAACTTGCTTGTGCGTAAGTTCAGGTTTCTTTATCTTATGCCTGACGGAAGAGGTTGTAGGCGATTATTACATGGGTGCGATGGCTCTTTGCTGATGTTGGTAGCCCTTCCTTGGCAGCAAGCTGTGTCAATTGAGTCCATTGGATGGAAGGTTGTCTTCCATGTTGGTTTGGGCTGCGCACACAATCTTCTGTAGTTTCTTACGGACCTAGGCAGAACAGTTGCCAGGTTATTTTGCACCTGGACAGTATGCTTTCAATGGTGAATCTGTAGAAACTGGTGACGGACCTTATGAACACGCCAAATTTCCTGAGCTGCCTGAGGAAGAAGAGGTGTTGTTGTACCTTGACTGTCACAGCTACGTGGGAAGTCCAGGACGGGTTTCAGTTATCGTCACTCCAAGGAACTTCATGCTCTTCACCCTCTCAACCTCTGTCCTATTGATGTAGATGGGGGCATGTTCTCCTTTCTCTCTGAAGTCAATGTTCATTTTTGCTGACGTTGACAGACAGATTGTTTTCATTGCATCATGTCACCAAGCCCTCTATCTCCCTTCTGTAGTTTGGCTCTTCATTGTTAGATATCCATCCGATTATAGTGGTGTGGTCAGCAAACTTGTAGATAGCGTTCATTTGGAACTTGTCCACACAGTCATAGGTGTAAAGGGAGTAAAGCAATGGACTGAGGATGCATCCTTGGGGTGCTCCAGCGTTGAAGCAGTCTTTAATCTTCTATGTCAAAAAACATAAATCAAAGATATCTAGTAATAGAAAATGGGCGGAGAGAATTGGGATCTTCTTGCCATGATTCATTGTAATTAAAAAGAAAACTGCAATTTTGTAGTAAAAGCTCATTTTTCTCTAAGCCCAAACTCTGATGATCCACAGATATTTGTTACTAAACAGCATAGGCAGCTGTGCAAGTTCACTGCTCCTTTTTTTACTTCCCACATAGTAGCTGCTGTCTCACTTCATCCCACTTTAAGAAGTACCTTTGATTTGAATTTTTTTCCCAAAATTATAAAACAATGCCACAGCTTATAAAACAGTAATTACTGTTCCAAGAATTTGAGGAAATGAGCTCCCACACCGAAAACAAGTGAAAAAAGGAGCAGCACTTACAGCCACAATTTTGTCCCATTGTCTATCTTGGATCACTATAGGAAAAGATGTTGTGAAATTCAAAAGGGTTAAGAAAAGATTTACAAGGATGTTGCCAGGGTCAGAGGGTTTGAGCTACAGGGAGAGGCTGAATAGACTGGAGCTATTTTCCCTGGATGCTGAGGGGTGACCATATAGAACTTTATAAAATCGTGAGGGGCATGGATTGTGTAAGCAGCTATGGTCTTTTACCCAGGGTAGGGGAGTCCAAAACTAGATGGCATAGATTTAAGACGAGCAAGGAAAGATGTAAAAGGGACTCAAATGGCAATCTTTTCGAGCAGAGGGTGCTGCAAGTATGGAACGAGCTGCTTGGGGAAGTGCTGGAGGCTGGTACAATTACCACATTTAAGAGACATCTCAATGGATATATGAATAGGAAGGGTTTAGATGGATATGGGCTAAATGCTGGCAAATGGGACTTGATTAATTAAGGATATCTAGTCCCCATGGCTGAAGGGCCTGTTTACATGCTGTACATCTCTATGACTATGACTGTAATGTTCCACATGTACATCACTTGTCATTAAAATCTCTATTCCCATTTACAGAACGCAGTAGCTACACTGGAGTAATGTTTCATAAATGTCGGCAGATTTTTTGTATCTCACTGGATGACCAAGCTTTCTTCCAGTTAGACCAGAAAGAAAAGCAAGTGATCTTGTTCTGACCTTCATGCACATACACAACTGTCAACAGACTATTGTTACTTTGAAGATTGAAACTGGACAGTAATTGACAGGAAATGGAAGATGTAACATTAGAATTGACTGTGATGGTCAGCAGGGCACAGCACTACAATGGCTCAAGCAGACCGCAGCATATCACTTAAATTGTTTCATGTCATGTTCAAGCATCAGGGTATGCCCATATGTCCACAAAGACTAGAATGTCAGAGACTCCTGGAATCAAGTACCACCCATTTAGAAAATAGAAACTACTTAACTTGCATCACAAATGTAAAAGATTTTATTAAGAAATGTATGTATTCATGATTACAAGTTTTATAAGTATTATTTAAGTCGGAGATAGTAGGAACTGCAGATGCTGGAGATTCTGAGATGTACAAGGTGTAGCGCTGGATGAACACAGCAGGCCAAACAGCATCAAAGGTGCAGGAAGGCTGACGTTTGGGGCCTAGACCCTTCTTCAGAAAATCTGAAGAAGGGTCTAGGCCGGAAACATCAGCGTTCCTGCTGCACTGATGCTGCTTGGCCTGCTGTGTTCATCCATCTGTACACCTTGTATACCCCTATGAAGTCAGCTTCATTCTGCATGAGGATACAATTCAACTGATTTATTAAACATTTTCAAAAGGACATTCCTATTACCCAGCCCCTTAGGTTTTGATTCACAGGAATGTTACATCCAACAATAATGCTAACATATTTGAAGAGCCTTGAATTCATACACATTAAAGACAGAATTTGTATTTCAGTTATACTAATTTAGAAAGTTAATCTTTTACAAATATAAATTTACCACCCTAATGCTGGCTCAGAGTATGTAGAAGAGAGATTAATGAGCAGATTTAGGAATACATATCTAAATATTGCTTAATATTAAGCCTAACTTAATACTAAGCAGCTCAAGAATAAACTTCACAATACAGCATGTATAAACCTTTAATGTAACAAATACATTTTGTTTTCTCTTTAAAAAAAGGTTTCCATTGCAAAACAAAGAAAGACTTAACAAATGGATCAAAAATATGAAACGTGACAACTGGTTCCCCACTAAGCATCAATGCATATGTAGTGAACATTTTACTGCAGATTCATTTGAATGGCGCTGGGGTATCCGTTATTTGAAGCCGCAAGCTATACCAACTGTGTTCTCATTTCCAAATCATCAGCAGGTAAGATTATCTCTGACTTTGAATTGGGGTTGCGGACATTATAATGCAATAAATATCCACTTTATCAAATAAAAAGCCCAAAACTTTATCTTTCAGAAGAAAAAACTGTGTTCTCGATATATTCGTAGGAAAAATAAGTTTCCAAAAGAAGCATCAGAAGCAAACCTGCAAATCTTTGGTCCTGCTGCAAGAGATGAAAAACCAACCAAAGAAAGACTAGAATCGTCAGTTCCTAATGCAGAGCGCAATGAGCAATCCAAAAGGAATTCGGAAGTTAACACTGCATCTGAGTCACTTGGAAATCCAGAACAACCTTTCAACATCACATCAACTGAACCCTTCACAACAATAAAAGAGCTTGAAACAAACCAACTGTTCAGTGATCAACAACCCATAGTCCCTGAAAATGTTCTACAAGTTGAGCATTCATATTGTAGACAGGATACTGGTAAGGCCCAACTCTGGGAAAAGATTTTCAGATTACAAGAGAAGATAAAAAAACTTCAGCAACAAGAGCAGGGAACTGCAGCAAAGCTTAAAAAAATGGAACAGCTGATTGAGCATCTGAGAAAACAGGATCTTACTTCCGAAGGTAAAATGAAGGTTATGGACAACTCTTTGACAACATTTGAGTTAGCAGTGTTACAATAAATGTAACATTTGCTTATAATTAAGGAAAATTATTATCATGGGCATTGTGCTCTCCTGGACAGCAAAAACCTACCTTAAAAATGTAGTACCTTCCACAATCTTCAAAATAGTTCTGGAATTTGCTGTTACTTGGGTTACTCAATAAGGAGTTTGATTTGCAGAAACAATCAAAAGGTATAAATGATGACCAACAACTAATGTAATGCTAACAAAACTTTAAGGTAATCATCATGAAGTCCTTCTCGATTTTATGATCGTGTAGTGACTATTAAAGTTGAAAGGAGAAACATAAATGCCCACCAGTTAACCACAGAACTACATAAGATTTCTTGTTTTTAAGCAAAACTAAACTTGGTTGTATATTTAAAAAAATTAAACAAAGTAAACACTACTAATACAAGATAATAAAATGTGAGGCTGGATGAACACAGCAGGCCCAGCAGCATCTCAGGAGCACAAAAGCTGACGTTTCGGGCCTAGACCCTTCATCAGAGAGGGGTGACAGCTTATAAAGACTTTTCTTTAAACTATTTTTCAGTTCCTCCCGCACGAATTTCCTTAACTCTTGAATGGTTATTCATTTTCCCTGTTACCAAACAAATGTATATATCAACCCTCTAGAATTCACTTTGTTTTCTCTTCAGTGTTCCAGCTATTCTCTAAGGTAAAATATTTCAAGGGCTCGTTTCATTCATATTTGGCTAAGAAACCCTCTAAATTGCTTTTAACCCCCAGACCTCCCTGCAACTCCTATGTTTTCTGATGTTTTAAGGCCTGCCATCTTGATTTCTCATACCCTGCTTCAATGATTTTGAACTAAAATCATGTTCATCCCCAGAACTGAAGTGACTTTACCTGACAAAGGAGCAGCAGTCTGAAAGCTCGTGATTTCAAATAAACCTACTGGATTATAGCCTGGTGTTGTGTGACTTCTGACTTAGTCAAGTAAGATCTCCTGCAGATGCTGGAATCCAAGCTGGACAAACAAGAGTCTGGAAGAACACAGCAAGCCAGGCAGCCTCTGGAGGAAAGGAGCTGTCAACGTTTCGGGTATTCCCTTTCTTCAGGGCTGACAGTCCTGAAGAAGGGTAATACCTGAAATGTTGACTGTTCCTTTCCTCCAGATGCTACCTGGCTCGCTGTGTTCTTCCAGATCCCATTTGTCTAAGTAAGATTTCCTGTTGTTTTATGATCCTCACCGTTTCATTCTAACATCTCTTTTATTCTTTCTTGGCATGTGACCATTGCTGGCATGGCCAGCATTTGTTGCTGATCCTTTAATTTATTGGATGTGGGTGTCACTGGCTAGGCCAGCATTTGTTGCCCTTTCCTAGTTGCCCAGAGGGCAGTTGAGTCAATCTTCTTGCTAGTTCTGGAGTCACACATAGGCCAGATCACGTAAAGATAACAGGTTTCCTTCCCTAAAGGATATTAGTGAACGTGATTTTTTTTGTTTTTGACAATTGACAATGATTACATGGTTGCCATTGGGCTTGCTTGCTGATCCCATCGTTTTTTTTAAAATTTGAATTCAAATTAATATTTCATCTGCCATGGTGCGATTCAAACCCATTACACCATAAGATATAGGAGCAGCACTAGGCCATTCAGCCCATCGGTCTGCTCCTCCATTCATTCAAGGCTGATATGTTTCTCAACCCTATTCTTTGCCTTCCTTCCATGACTCTTGATCCTCTTCTTATTAATCAAGATCATAACTAGCACATTTAGTTACTAGACTTCCATTGCTTTCTGTGGCTACGAGTTACACAGGTTTGCCACGCTCTGGCTGAACAATTTCCTCCTTATCACAGTTCTAAAGGGTCATGCCTTCACTCTGAATCTGTGGCCTCAGGTCTTAGTCTTTCCTATTAGTGGAAACATCAGTCATGAGGATATTTTAGAGATCTTGGGATGGTTCTCCTTGAAGAGAAGTTTTCAAAATTATGAAAGATTTGTATTGATTACAAAGGAAAAAAACTGTTCTCATGCAGAAAACAATCAAAAATGAGAAGACACAGATTTAGAGGGATTTCCAAAAGAAGCAAATGTGATGTAAAAAAAAAATTCACACAAGTGGTTTGGTGTCTGGCATGCACTGCGTGGGAGTGGGGTGGAGTCATGTTCAATTGAGGCATTCTAAAGAATATTAAATGGTTAGTTGAATAGAAACACTATGCAAGGGCATCAGAAAAAGGCCGAGTGCACTAAGTCATGATTCTCGTTTTGATAGCCATTGCAGACATGATGGGTTGAATGGCCACCTTCTGCAACTGTAACAGGTCTGTGGTTCTGTGGAAATTTTTTTTTGCCAATGTCTGACTTTAGTCCCTTGTACTGGTCAATACTTATTCTTTAACCGATACCAGCAAAACATCTGCTCACCTAGCCATTTGCTATTTGTAAGATATTGCTGTCTGCAACTTCATGCCGCATTTCTTGTTTTACAATGGTAATATTTCAAAGGTACTTCATTAACTATAAGTGTTTTGGGAAGGCCTGAGTTTGTAAAAAAAAGTACTGAATGAATGCGTATCTTTCTTCTGTCCTTCAACAGACACTTTTGCTCCATCCATCCATGTAATCCTCAAATTGTATCAGTTTCTTTGGATTAATTATACCTTGTAAATCCTTGGGATTTTTTTTTTCTAAAGCTGGCTTCAAATGCAATATCCTACCTGTTTAGGAAGCCACTAATTTCCACCTCTCAGTATTACCTGCAACTTCTCATACATCATTCCCACTGCTGCTAAAACCCTATCTCACCTTTATTACTCATCTTTAGACACAATTTCTCTAACATTTCCCTTATCAGACTATCATCTGCATCTGCTTAAAAGCCCTGGTGATGAAAGGTCATCCATCTGAAATGTCAACTCTGCTTTTCTCTCCATAAATACTGCTCTCCTACTTCTACATTGTGCTGCGTAAGTCTCACCATTCCTTTTCCATGGCTTCACCCACTTTTTTTCTATATTTTTACTTTCTGCTTAATGTTTCATGCTGCATTCTTTAGCCCCCATAGTGTTGGTCTTCTGTTCATCTCATCAGTTTTTTTTTTGTTCCACTAATAGTAGCAAACTTTCAATCATCTCAACCCTCTCCATGATAATTGCTTCTAAACCTCTCCATTACACTCTTCTATTTGAAAACAATCCTCAAAACTCCTGTTTCTGGACAGATCATCTGTAATTTTGCTTAACTAATGCACCAGAGCCAGTTATCTATTCTTTCACCCCTATATTTACCTTTTTTTTCTGTGAAATACTGGAAATGTTTCCTGTCTAAAAGATGCTGTATAAATACAAGTTCTTGTGTGCAATTTAGAAGATCCTTTGAATTTTCAGCCCGATGAAGGAAAATTAATGGAAAAATCATGGTTCATCTAAGATCACAAGGCTAAGGGTGGAGGATCATGAGATTTTTGTCAAACATTTAAAGGTCATTAGGCTTTATCACACTAATTAATGGGTGATCTGAATTGTTTTGCTGACTGACTACTAAGCAGTGCCATTGTCGAAGGAAAACTCAACAATAGACTTGGATAAAACTTTATACGTCAAAAGGTTTGTCTCATGAGTTAGAATATAGAAGTTATCACAACAGCTGATGAACCTAACAGTATTGCATGTGTAACATTGTTAAAGCAACTAGTAAATTATTATTTTACTGGTTTAAAAGATTATCTTAAGTTCTGAAATGTTCGTTGGTTAAATGTGAATTTAAAAGTGAAAAGCAGTGAACTGATTTTTGATCATTATTAGATATACCATGTCTATAATGTATACTAGATTTGGAATTTCCTTATCATTCAAAATTGTAAGTAATAACTATTGTAATTAATAATTAAACTTCCTTCTGTCAACCATGTAGTGATTGCTATTCTTTGGCATGCTGGTGGAAATTTTACCACTGAGTCAGAAGATTTTGGGTTCCAGCCCCATTTCAGAGACTTGTACGCTTAACATAGGCTCTACCTTCAGTGCAGCACTGGTGTAGATTTTTAAAACATTCAACCGACATTCTGTCTGTGCTCTCAGGTGGATGTAAAAGATTCTGTGATACTACACTGGAACCTCTCCAGCAGGGAATTCCATTGTTCAAGAACACTAGTTGTTCAGAAACATTTTGAGCAGGCCCAAGCAAATGATCAACATGCCATTCAATTGTTCAAGCACTGTCTTAAATCATGAAGACATGGATTCACCTCGTCTATAGATGCACAAGTCTTCATGAGCTGAATGGCTTTTGTAACCTTGTTTTGTGTTTTTGCACACTACACAATCATCACATCCTCTCCATTACATGCTATTTTCTACCATCCTTCCTTTTGCAGCAGTACTTTTGGACAGACCCAAGCATTCTCAGGGTAGACTAATTTCTTTTAAACAATATCCATGAAAAGTGCAACAAAACGCAAATATGTTGTGCTTACATTCTTGCAAAAGGTACAAGTCATAAAGAAACTATACAAAAATGCTTCAGTGAAAAAAATGTGTGTGGCATATGGTATGGGTGGCTCAACAGGTTATGACATCAAGAAGCAGTGAGAATAACTATTTGTATTCTATGCAGAAAGTGACACTATTAAAGGAATTGGTCAGTGTAAAACACCATATGGTACTAAGTATGCTGACCATGACAATTTGCTGTATGAATGGTTCTGACAATGTCATAGTGAGGGGAGTCCCTATGTCAGGGACAATGCTTATGGAAAAGAATTTCATAAGGACTTTAAAATTAGTTGTAAGTGAGAGTATTCTTAAATTGCTTGCAAATGTTTAACTATGCATAGGATCCATCACTCAAAGGCTACTGGTGAACAAACTTTGGCTGAGAGGTTGTCAAATGTTACACAACCAAATGTTCAAAGTTCAGTAATGATGATGAACTAGCCTTGAAC
Source organism: Stegostoma tigrinum (assembly GCF_030684315.1). Lineage (NCBI taxonomy): Eukaryota > Metazoa > Chordata > Chondrichthyes > Orectolobiformes > Stegostomatidae > Stegostoma > Stegostoma tigrinum. Next base: position 29,677,494 of record NC_081371.1, on the reverse strand, counting down.
AACTATATAATGCAGACTGGATGGGTGTTTGATATGGTATGCAATTGCTGATATAGTACAGGAGGTGGTGCACAGTTGCAAAAAGTCAAAGAAAGTATAATCTCTTAGTTGTTGGTGGAAGTCTTAAACCTAATGCTGTTAAAGGGATGAAAATTATGCCAGTACGTCACCCAAGTGGTTGAGAGTAACTGGTTGCATAACCATTTTGTCTCCAAGGCTTTTTCACACTGTTGAAAGGTTGGGTTGGTTGTGGACTGCAAGACTGTGCTTTTTTGTCAATTGTTCAACTCATCCCTGTGTAAAACAATTACAAGCTGACGCTGCCTTCCCTGTGTATTGATCTCAAGGTGCATATCTGTAATTCAGCCAATGGACAGGGCATTCTCAAATTAATGAAAAGTCAATATAGGATCAACACAATGCAGAGCTGGAGGAACACAGCAGGCCTGGCAGCATCAGAGGAGCAGGAAAGTTCATGTTTCAGGTCGGGTCCCTTCAGAAATGAGCGGTGGGAGTGGCGGTGTTGTGAAAGGGAGCTCAGAAATAAATAGAGGAGGGCCAGGGTTGGGGTGGTGACAGTTGAGTGCAGGTAGGGAGTGGCGGGATTGGTCAGTGAGGTGGGAGGAGTAGATAGGTGGGAGAGAAGATGGACAGGTTGTGTCAGGTCAAGGAGGCGGGGATGAGAAGGAAGGTTGGTCATGGGATGAGATTTTGAAACTGGTAAAATCCACATTTATGCCATTACGCTGTAGGATCCCAGGGCAAAATATGAGTGCTGCACCTCCAGTTTGCAGGTGGCCTCATTGTGACACCAAAGGACAGACATGTCACCTAGGGAGTGGGAACTGAAATGGTTTGCGACCTGAAGGTCTTGTTGTTTGTCACAAACAGAGCGCAGGTGCTCTACAAAGTGGTCTCCGAGCCTCCACTTGATCTCTTTGATGTAGAGGAGGCCATATAAAGGGCAGTGGATGCAACAGACCGCATTTGCAGATGCACAGGTGAACCTCTGTCTAATGTGGAAGGTTATGCCACCTGCAAACTGGAGGAGCAGCACCTCATATTCTGCCTGGGGAGCCTACAGCTCAATGGCCCAAATGTGGATTTTACAAGTTCCAAATCTCCTCATCCCCAGCTTCATCCCATGACCAACTCTCCCCTCATCTCCACCTCCTGACACAACCTGTCCATCTTCTCTCCCACCTATCTGCTCCTCCCACTTCACCGACCTCTCTCGATTTATTTCTTTCCCCCTGCCATTTCTGAAGAAGGGTCCCGACCTGAAACGTCAACCTTCCTGCTCCTCTAATGCTGCCTGGCCTGCTGTATTCCTCCAGCTCCACACTGTGCTATCTCTGACTCCAGCATCTGCAGTTCTTATGATTTCTCAATACAGGATCAGCTTTGGTACCAAAGATGCTATTTGATGTTTTGTAATTGCATGGACCTCCATTAGTCAGAGAACTATCCATGATGTAAATTGTAACCTGTTATTATGTTTAATGATGAAAATGCAGTGGATATTTTTGAGATCTTTATTGTAAGTGAAGCCAAAGCAATCATGTAGTAATTATAACAAGACGACATCGGTGAAACCAAATGTAAACTAGGTGACTGTTTCACTGAGCATCTTCACCTGGCCTGTAACAGCCAGCCTAACCTCTTGGTCACCACCCATTTCAACACCCCCATCTCACTCCCCCTACAACATGTCTGTCCTCGGCCTCCTCCAGTGTCGCAGTGATTCAGAATGCAAATTTGAGGAACAGCACCTTATCTTCTGCCTGGGCACCCTACTGCCCAGTGGACTTAACACAGAGGAATCTAATTTCAAATAACTTTCCCACCCAACCCCCGGCTCCCTTTCCAGCCCTGCTTCCTCCCTTCCATTCCAAGTACTGACCCTCCCTTCCAGGTACGAACCAAATTCATCCCTCCCACCAATCTATTAAGTTGTACCTACTACCGGTATCCACCTATCACCACTGTCCACCTACCACCACTCTATCTGCAGCTCCCCCTAACCCCACATCCAGTCCTGAAGGACGGTAATACCCGAAATGTTGGCTTCTCCTTTCCTCTGGATGCTGCCTGGCATGCTGTGTTCTTCTGGCCTCCTGTCTGTCTACCTTGGATTCCAGCATTTGCAGTTTTTTTTGCCTCTGATCATTGATTAATGAATGGTCCCACATCTAAATGTCAGCAACTCTTCTTTCTTTTACAGTTATTTATCTAGTGTGTATCCAGGATCTTATGTTTTATTTCAATCTAGGAAGGCACCAGGTTTGATTCCTAGTCCACGCTGAATAAGTTAATTTTAAACTAGTTGCTCCTGCAACATTTGGCATTAGTAAATCCGGTCCAGCAAACGGAAGAAACAGACCTGCTATACAACCAATTAAGTGAAGTACTAAAATCCACCCTTGGAACCTTAACTTACGAGAAACTCATTATGTGAATTGTAGAGAGGAGAGATGGAGAAAAAAATTACCGAGTATTAAAATAATACCGGTGATATATCCCGTTGCATTAGGTGAAACCAATAATATAAAATAATCCAATAAAAACACATTTTCAACTGAACAATCCAACCAAAAAGTCACATACCTTTAGTAAACATGAGTTCTCTACCCAAGGGTACGTCCTTGACTCATTACCTACTGATGCTTCATGATGAGCTGTTTTCTTGATAGTTTTTGTCAATACTGGTTTACCATTACCTTGTACTGTCAGTGGCAGGGTGGGGAGACAGGTCTCAAGTCTATCTCAGCTAGAATGGGAATTTAATCCATTTCATTAGTGCTATTCTGAACTTCACACTAGCTATCTAAGCTAAACAACAATTAATAATAGACCAGATGTTTCTCTTTAGCCTTGTAAATCAGATTGTAGCCACAAAAGAATGTACAGCAGTATCATTTGTCAGTTAAATGAAAGTTTGTTGGTATTTATTGCAGATTTAAAGTACAGTGTTTATTTTTGGATGAGACAGCTGTATCAAATATGAAACAAAGTACAATAATAAGTTGTAAAAATAAGCTCTTGAAACAGTCTACGGAAAGGATTCTGTCAAGTCCAGTAGACCAATGTGTATACACATATAAAATTATATACTTACAACAGTATAATCTTAATTTGTACACAATTAGAATGGAATCATAGAAATACATGATGTTTATATTTGTGCATGAATTGAAAAGAAATGAAAAGGATAAGGAATTATCGTAAGTGACTAAATAAATTATCAAAAAATTAAACAATTTAGCATCAGTAACATTTCATTTAGGAATAAAAACAGAAGCAGCTGGAAAAGCTAAGCAGGTCCGGCAGCACCTGTGAAGACAAAATCAGAGTTAACATTTCGGATCCAGTGACCCTTTCTCAACTGATGACAACTGGGAAGATGTTGGTTTACATGCAGAAAACAGGGAAGGGTATGGGATAGGGAGTAAGTGATAGGAAAGAGCTCAAAGAGAGAGAACAGCAGTTAGATAGACAAAAGAGTTGATAAAAAGGTGGCTATGAAGGGTGAATAACTGTTCATGGGGACTGTTAGTAACTAACAAGAGGTAGTGTGTAAGTGATAGGTTATGCGATAACAAGGCCTGGTATATGGGCAAGGGGGCTAATTCAATTATTGAACTCAATATTGAGTCTGCAGGGCTGCAATGTCTCCAAGCGGATGAGGTGGTGCTATTCTTCCAGCTTGCGTTGAACTTCGCTGGTACACTGCAGCAAGCCAGAGACCAAGATGTCGGCCAAGGAACAGGATGGCGTGTTAAAGTGGTAGGCAACAGGTAGCTCGGGGTCTTTTTTGTGAGTAGAACCTGGAAGTTCTGTGAAACGGTCACTCAATCTAAGTTTTGTTTCCCCAGTGTAGAGGAGACCACATTTTGAGCAGCAAATGCAGTAGACTAGATTCTGGGAAGTGCCACCTCGAAGGTCTGTTTGGGCTCTTGGATACTGGGGAGGAAGGAGGTAAATGGGCAGGTGTTGCACCTTTGCCGGTTGCAGGGGAAGGTGCTGTGAGGCTTTGGGGGGGACGCAGTTGTTGGGTGAAGTAAGAGTGGACGAGGGTGTCCTGGAGGGAACGGTCCATACAGAAGGCAGACAAGGGAAGGGAGGGGAATATGCGTCTGGTGGTGGCATTTTGCTGGAGATGGCAGAAATGACATCTGATGATCTTCTGAAGGAGAATGCTAGTGGGATGGTAGGTAAGGACAAGGGAACCCTATCACTGTTGTGGGAGGGAAGAAGTTCAGGAGACGGATTGGACCCGGTTGAGAGCTCTGTTGACAATGGCGCTGGGGAATCCTCAATTGAGGAAGCAGGAAGACATTTCAGAGGCTCCCTTGTCGAAGCTGGCCTCATCTGAACATATGCGATGGAGACAGAGGAACTGAGAGAATGGGATGGAGTCTTTACAGGAAGCAGAGTGTGAGGCTGCTTAGTCGAGATAGCTTTGGGAGTCAGTGGATATTAGTGGCCAGTCTACCCCAGAAACAAAAACTGATGGGAAGGGAGGAGTCAGAGATAGACCAGGTGAAAGTGATGGCAGGGTGGAAATTGGAAGCGAAATTGATGAACTTCTCCAATTGAGGACAAGAGAGGGAAGCAGCACCAATGATACCATCGATATATCGGAAAAGAAAGAATTGCGATTGGGGTCCAGAATTGGACTGGAACAAACAAAAAAAGTCCCGGAGCGACCCGTTGTCTGCCACTTTAACACACCACCCTTTTCCATGGCCAACATCTCCGTCTCTGGCTTGCTGCAGTGCTCCAGCAAAGTTCAATGCAAGCTAGAAGAACAACACCTCATTTTTCTCTTGGGGACCATGCAGCCCTCCGGACTCAATATCCGTAATTTTAGGGCCTAAACTGTCCCGGGTCCTAGCCTCCTACCCCACACATCAGGCCTTGTTATCACTAAGTCTGCCATTACATGCTACCTATTGTTAGTCACTAATAGTCCCCATTAACAGCTGTTCACCCTCCCAGCCAGATCATTATGAACGCCTTTGTCTATCCAACTGCTCTTCTCTCTGTGTGGGCGCTATCCTATCGCTTACTCTCTAACCCGTCCTCCTCCCTATTTTCTACATATAATCTGACGTTTTCCCAGCTACCATCAGTTCTGAGGAAGGGTTACCAGACCTGAAACAGTAACTCTGATTTTGTCTTCACAGATGCCGCCAGACCTGCTGAGCTTTTCCAGCAACTTCTGTTTTTGTTCCTGATTTTATTTAACATTTTATTTAGACAGACAATTTCAAAATTATCACTATGAAGATTTGAATGTTCTGGTTTTTTTCTGAAGTAAAACCTTAATAAACAATGAAGGAGCAAATTACTGCAAATGCTGGCATTTATACTGAAAACAACAAATGCTGGGGTTCACAGTGGGTCAGGCAGAGAGAACAAACTAATGTTTCGAGTCTAGATAGCTCTTCATCAGAGCTGATGTGAAGTGACAAATGCTGGCCTCTCCAAACTTCATGTCAGCTCTGATGAAGAGTCATCCAGACCCCAAACAATATAGCTTGCTCCCTCTCCATGGTGGCTGCCTGACCTGCTGTGATCTTAAGCATTTGTTATTGTCAGCCTTAATAAACAATGTCCTGTTATGCAAAGCTGCCTTTTTGGTGACATTAAGATTTGAGAACGATCCCTTGACAATTTCAAAGCATGAGCAAGATTACATTCTATTTTTATTATTTGTATTATACTTGTCTAGAAGACTATACTCAGAAAAGTCCTGAAGGTAAAACTTAAATATTATTCCACTGATACCTTAAAATTCAGAACTGCAACTTAGTTGTAACATTTATGTCAAATGTGAACACAGGAAATTAGAGAAGCTGACCTTAAAATTTTCGAAGTAGACATGTGAAAAATATAAGAGGAAATAGAGTGCTTTTTAGTAAAGAATCTAAACAGCAATCTTAATAACAGATTCTACTGTTTCTATTTCTTGCCAAGTACAACCCCTATCATGTAATCACTCCATTTACATACTTTTCAACCAGGTGGCAAGAGAATTGGTACTGAAAGCAGTGCAGATAAAAGCATCATTTTACCAAGAAATATTAATATGTTAAGTGAATGAATAAAACAGACAAATGGATTGCAATGTAGGTAAATGTACATCCTGTAAATAATCAAAAAGACAAATGGAATTAAAGCTTTTATACTGTTAGGATTAGAGTTCAAGTGAATAGAAGTCATGCTCCAGCAATGCAAAATTCTGATTCGATGACCCAGAGAATTGTGAACAGAATATTCTGCCACACCTTGAGAATGATATATTGGTATGACAATGAGTACAGCACAGATTTACCAGAATGAGACATGAAATCAAAGGGTTAATTACGTGGTGATATTGTACAACCTAGGGTAATATACTCTAGAATTTAGAGCTTTAAGCAGTAATTTCATTGACGGTTTTAGGAGGAACAGATAGGGTAGATAGAGATAAATTATTTTCAAAGGTTTGGGAGTCCAAACCTGGAGGAATTGGATAAATGTCAGAACAAGAATAGAAGACCTTTAGGGATCTTGACAGGATGGATGTGTTTGCTTCTTCTTGTGTGAGAATCTATAACCAGAGATCACTATTTAAAAACAAGGAGTCAAAGAGTGATGCGAACTTTTCTCCTTGCAGAGATTTGTGAATCCTTGGAACACTTGTTCCTCAAAATGTGGCGGACAGACCATCCTTTTTTTGTGGATAGAAGTAGATAAATTCTGGAGAAGCAATGGGATGAAAGGTTATCAAGGGTAGGTGGGAATGCGGAACTATCAGATGAGCTGATAACTTATTAAATGGCAGTGGGGTTCAATGGCCTTCCCCTGCTCTTAATTTGTATATTCATATTTTTGGGTGGTGTAAGAAAACACTTATTCACACAAAGGGTTTCTGAAACTGTCTTCCACAAACCACATAGTTGTTGAGTCAATTGTTAAATTTAAAAGAAGATTGATTGATAGGGAAAAGGTGGGTACTAATAGTTAGGTTACCAACAGATTAACAATGATCTGTTTGAACGACAATAGACTAAATTGTCTACCAATACATCCACTTGAGATGAGAACCAAGCTAATACAATTATTCAGGAGTAAACAGATCAGCAATAAAAGACATTGGTCTGGATTTTGCATTAAGAAAAATACTGGGACTAATAGCGTACAGTATTATTATGAAGTAAATTGGACAGCAACCAAAGGTATGCACATACACTTGGAAATTCAGAAGTTTGAGGTTCGAGCTACTCTGCTTCTCCACAGTCTGTCCTGTACTTGTATTTTTCTATACACTCATTGTTGAAATTCATGTAGCACATAAAGTTGCAGCACTTAACAATTAAAAGCAAAATAATGCACATCATGAAGATGTGAAATTAAAATAAAGCGATGGATAAACCCAGCAGGTCTGGCAGCATCCGTGGAGTGGAACAGAGTCAATGTTTCAAGTCCCACAAAGAGACCCATGATGTGCTGATTTTCTCTAGTACTTTCTGTAGTTACCTAATAGCTGCCCATTAAACAATACAGGGAAAGTTAGGACTGGTGAATTCATATTTAAGATTAACATTTAATGGCATGATCAATCATTCATAAATACTTAAAAATATCTTTGGCACTGAAAATTTAATTTCAAAAGTGTGGAGTTCTTGCTACTTCAGAATTTCATCACTGCTATAAATGTAATTGTTTTGTGTCTTTTTCAAACCCATATTTAATTCCCAATCTTTAATGTGATTTCTGCATATGATTTAAAACTTACTGTGCTGTAATGTTCAATGTTCTATACTTTGTGGTTTACACTATGCAAGTGTCAATGAGGTGTCATCAATCTAATTATAATAAAATGTGAAGCTGGATGAACACAGCAGGCCAAGCAGCATCTCAGGAGCACAAAAGCTGACGTTTCGGGCCTAGACCCTTCATCAGAGAGGGGGATGGGGGGAGGGAACTGGAATAAATAGGGAGAGGGGGGGAGGCGGACCGAAGATGGAGAGTAAAGAAGATAGGTGGAGAGAGTGTAGGTGGGGAGGTAGGGAGGGGATAGGTCAGTCCAGGGAAGACGGACAGGTCAAGGAGGTGGGATGAGGTTAGTAGGTAGCGGGGGGTGCGGCTTGGGGTGGGAGGAAGGGATGGGTGAGAGGAAGAACCGGTTAGGGAGGCAGAGACAGGTTGGACTGGTTTTGGGATGCAGTGGGTGGGGGGGAAGAGCTGGGCTGGTTGTGTGGTGCAGTGGGGGGAGGGGACGAACTGGGCTGGTTGAGGGATGCAGTAGGGGAAGGGGAGATTTTGAAACTGGTGAAGTCCACATTGATACCATTAGGCTGCAGGGTTCCCAGGCGGAATATGAGTTGCTGTTCCTGCAACCTTCGGGTGGCATCATTGTGGCAGTGCAGGAGGCCCATGATGGACATGTCATGGAACAGCAACTCATATTCCGCCTGGGAACCCTGTAGCCTAATGGTATCAATGTGGACTTCACCAGTTTCAAAATCTCCCCTTCCCCTACTGCATCCCTCAACCAGCCCAGTTCGTCCCCTCCCCCCACTGCACCACACAACCAGCCCAGCTCTTCCCCCCCACCCACTGCATCCCATAACCGGTTCTTCCTCTCACCCATCCCTTCCTACTAACCTCATCCCACCTCCTTGACCTGTCCGTCTTCCCTGGACTGACCTATCCCCTCCCTACCTCCCCACCTACACTCTCTCCACCTATCTTCTTTACTCTCCATCTTCGGTCCGCCTCTCCCTATTTATTCCAGTTCCCTCCCCCCATCCCCCTCTCTGATGAAGGGTCTAGGCCCGAAACGTCAGCTTTTGTGCTCCTGAGATGCTGCTTGGCCTGCTGTGTTCATCCAGCCTCACATTTTATTATCTTGGAATCTCCAGCATCTGCAGTTCCCATTATCTCTCATCAATCTAATTGGTTGTTCCTTTTGCTGCGCACTTACATCACTGGTCAACGCCCCATGACCCAATTCTCTAGTCAAACGAAAACAAAAACATTTGTTAACTGTCATGGCAGTGGATAACTAAGGTAGTGGCAGCTTGCCGTAGATACTTTTAAATAACCTGGTCAGGCATATTATGGCATAACTCTGAAGCAGGTGGGACTTACCTGGGTCGTAGGGACATTACCACAGGACCACACCTCCTTATTCAAATTTCGCTATTTGCCCATGGTGGGATTGGAAACTATGTCTCCGAACATTGCAAAGACCTTCTAGATCACCACATTCTCATAGCTCCTCGAGATTGCTGGATGCAAATCGACTCCTGAATTTCCTAGCAAGTTACTACAATTCAAAAATAGCTTATTGGGTGTCGAATGCTTTGGGACACCCTTTGATCACTATTGCTATATAAATTTTAATAACGTACATTAAGTATTAACATTAACTATATTTAAAGGGTATCTTTTTCTGCTGCTTTGATACTGACCACAAAATCTGGGCTTTTTGCTTAAATCCTCACACGCAGGAGCTTGCCAGTGCCGAATGCTTTACCCGTCCCAGAGCTGTTTTATCGCTAACGCCTCCTGCTCAGTCGCTGGAGTCCAACTCCATAATACATCAATGGTTTCTGATCGCCAGATGCTGAAACGCACTCTTTCTTCCTTTTGGGTGCTGCTTAAACCCCGACCTCTTTGACAAAGCACCAAGCTAATTTATGTTTTTTTTTCTTTGACCAGTTATGATTCCCCTTGCTTTTCTAAATGATAGACGTCCTCAACTCCATGGAAACAGGAGAGCCGGAAGCCGGAAGTTACCTTCCCGGAAACAGCCGCTCACTGGGGGTCGCGGAGGTCAGAGGTGAAAGGTCAGGATGTGAACGCGCTCTCAGAGCCGGAGGCTGAGCAACGGGGGAATGGCACACATGGCGACTACTGATAGGTTCTGCTTGTGAGAGAGAGGAAACCGGGGAGGCAACGAACGGCACAGGTACCAGCCACTGCTTTATCCCAACTCACCGCCTGCTTTATGATCCCGAAAGGCAGCGAGTACCTTCCCTCTCTCCCAGTTACACTCACTCTACAAATGCCCGTTTACCCGGAGGGAGCTGTGATGCTCAGTAAAATCCCAACCTACTGTCAGGTTATCCCGGGGCAGGGTGGTGGTCAGGTCGGAGCAGCTAACAGCCAGAACATGCGTTTAAATCAACTTGTAGTTGCCACCGCTAGTTTCATTCCATATTCTAGCATTTCCCTGGTGGTACTGAGTCCTGACAATGCTTTCGTTTCCATGTGGGATCTTTGCTTCTGCAATTTGTGTGCCCATTTCTTACGTTCGCTGAGACCGGTGCGTGACCACTATTATTTTCTTCAGTTTCCTTTATGAATGTCGAGGTTCCCCATTGACCGTAAAAGGGAGTGCAAGCAATGCATGTCGTCACCAGGCTGTTTTGACAAATTTTTTTCACGCCTAAGTACACTGAGCTGGTGAAAATAGTTCCCCAAACCGTTCGTTGTCTTTCGTACTTGCTGTTAAAATGAAATATCTCGCTTTCCTTCACTGAACGCATTCATTCAAATACTTGCCTTCATTCATCTATTGAGTGTCGATCCATGGCAATATTTGAACACTTAGGAGAAGTGTTCGCCATCTGTCATCACTTTATTGCATTCGGTGCTCTTGAATAACTTGTTGATTAATATCGTACGTAGCCCTCACATGCAGTATTGGGTACGAGTCAGGTCTCTCCCTTTGAAGCCTTTTCCCCCACTCTATCCTTCACTATACGAAAGCATTGTGGAAGGTGTGCCTTTTGCTCCCTTGATAACTCAATGGGCAAAACCGTTTCTGAGCTATTCGAAGTGTAATGATTTGGGAGCAACGTAGAATGTTCGAGTATATATTTGCTTCATTGGCAATGTTAATGTGCAGAGAATATGTTAATAAAATAATTCAATTCCATTAAATTGTTTAATGCCGTACAGCAATGTGACCTCCTTTTAATATATTTGAATTGCATAATGTTTCACATAACTTGTCAAATTTTGTATAAGACTTATGTAAGGAGATTTGAGGATTGTCAGAACAGTCTCATCAAATGGATGGTCTAAATGGCTACTTTCACTCCTTCATCTTATGGTTTTATGGAGATACTTTGTCAGATGGTTGGCCAGTGATAGTTTTAAGGCATGTCTTCAAAGAACAGGATAACCTGAAGCCAGGTTATTACCAACCCATCGGTTTACTCTAGATTACCAATGGAATGATGGAAGGGTGCCATCAGTGCTAACAAATGGCACTTCTTTGACAATAACTTGCATACTGATTTTCAGTTTCTATTCTGTCACAGCAACTCAGCTCCTGACCTAAGTACTACTTTGGTCTGAACATGGGCAAAGGCTGAACTTGAAATCAGATGAGAATTGAATTTTAGCTTAATTCCATTTTGAATAATATTTGTGGCTTATTCTAGGTGTGGACAGTTTCTGTCACTATTAAGGTCTGACTCTAGTAGATTTCTCAAAACTGCTTTTGTTACACTAATACATTCCATATTTTAGAGAAGTGTGTTAGGCTCTTATACAGGCTATTCCTTCTCTCTTTTTTTTTTCCAGAACACTTTACTTGATAGCTTGTGTCACTGCTTTTTTGCATTATGCTTCTCTATTTCATTACTATACAAGAGTGATTGATTGCTCTTTATATCAAAACAACTTTTAACTTTGTATGGCATCAATGAGCAGAACATAATTGCAGTCAGTGGAAATTGGTGAGGTGTTGTGGAATTTCTCCAATGTTTTGAGTCATATCTGGCATGAAGAAAGATGGCAATGATTGTTAAAGGGCAATTGTCAAACCCTCTGGATGCGGTGCATGACTTCCTCACAGTAGTATCTTATGCCTAAAGGTTTTGAGCTGCTTCATTGGTAGTCACTGTCATTTATGCCAGACAAATGCCAGGCAATGACCATTTCCAATAAGACTGAATCTTCCCATTCTTCATGACATTCAATCATGTTATCATCGCTATACTCTTCCATTCTTAATATCCTGTGGGTTACTGTTGACCTGAAACTGAACTGCATTAGACATATTATTTTGACTAGAAGAGCGCTACAGGGCCAAGGAATCCTGTGCTGGGAACTCACCACCTGATACTACAAAGCCGTTCCACCATCCACAGGATATAAATCAGGAGAGTGGCGCAATACAGTCAACTTGGCTATAATACTGCAGCTCCAGCAAGAAGCTTAACACCATCAAGGACAAGGCAACCGGCTTGTTAAGCACTCTTCCCACTGCTATGAGAATTCATTGACACAGTGGAGGCAATGTGTATCTTTTATAACTATGGTCTCCAATGTATAGATCACAATCAATTGGTGAAATGCAGAATCTCACTGTCTGCCTGCATTTCCTCGCCACGCACCCGTCGATTGCCATGCAGCTGCATGACTTCCATGAAGCAACAGGGATTGAGAAAAGTGTATGTTCTTAACAGGCTTTGCCTGCTCATTGCATCGTGTTTCAATTTGGTCCGGATGGACTAGCATTGCAGGGTAAAGTAACTTTTGTGGGAGAAATGCAAACAATTAAATAAGAAATATGCTGGAAACTGATGTGCGAAGCTGGTGTATTACACTACTGTAAACATAATACACAATTCTGCCCATCATATCTGTGTAAACTTTGCAAGAGCAGTTTATTCTGCTCAGTCTCCGTAGACCTGTAGTTTTCTTCCTTCAGCTACTTATCTAATCGATCAGTCCAACATGGACGAAAGCTACAGGAGACACTGCCATACCCCACATCCAGTACCTGAGCAACGCAAGCTGATCAGAGGCCTGGAAACAGTGGCTACAGTTGTGACCTGTGACATCTCTGTACTTGAAAGCAGCCCAGTAATGTTCTGGATATTCCAGATGCATGGAGATGCAGCATGATCACTAGTAAAGTGATGTCACAAACTGTAAGGTTAAGCAGTAATGATGCATGATAAATGTGAGCCATCTATAAGGAAACCAAAATGAGCAACTTACATGTGGAATAGAAAAATGAATTTCTGTTCACAACTAAAATACAACCAATAAAAAGTAAAACAGAATTTGGAATCATACCACAATGATTTACCGTAAATTTAAATTGTTTTCTTTTGGACAAATATTATTGACGAACTGAATGCCAATTCGAAAGCTGAACAATTTTTATTTCTAAACCAGCACCTAAAGTAAGGCCTGCACTGATCTATCATCTTATGTTTGCTGTCATCTTGTGAAATACAAGAAATCATGTACAGATAACTAAGAACTTAAACAGGCAAGACTGTGGGTGCAGACCATTCAGAGACTTTAAGAACACAGGCAACATACTAACAGCAATCCAGAGCATGTCAGTTGGTGTTTTCACAGCAGGAAATCAAGGTAGAATCTTTATCTGAAGACAACTTACAGCAACTAAAGCAGGATGTGAAGGATGGAATGCTTGTCATTGCAGGCCAATGAATTAATCTGTTAACATGAACAACACAGCTAGTTGAGCTTTTGTGTGGATGGTTTTTATGGAGAGGATCTTGTCACCCTTGTGCCCCTTAATGAGAAAGCAAGAAGTAAGAATAAGAACAAATTCAAAAGATACTTGCTTGAGAATAACATTCCAATTAACAAACTGGTTTCAGTCACAACTGAGGATGCACCAGCCATGTTTAATGTAGCTAATGGTGTTCCTCCATTCAAAAAGGGAAATAGGGATAATCCAGGAGACTACAGACAAGTGAGTCTCACATCAGTGCATGGGAAATTATTGGAGAGAATTCTTACAGTTAGGATTTATGCACATTTGGAAAAGCGTGGCTTTATGCGGGGCTTATGTCTGACTTGATTGATCACTTTCGTCAGCTCCTCAAAAAATTCATTGAGGGCACGGCTGTGGATTTGTTTACATGGATTTTAGTAAGGCCCTCAACAAGGTTCCTTCAAGGTAGGCTCGTCCAGAAGATTAAGATGCGTGACATCCACAGTGACTTGGCTGTGTGAATACAGAATTGGGTTTACCATAGAAGTCAGCATACTGGTGGAAGGGTGTTTTTCAGGCTTGCAGTCTGTGACTAGTGGTATTCTACCGGGATCCGTACTGGGGTCTTTGCTGTTTGATGCATATAAATGACTCAGATAAAAATGCAGAAGGGTGGGTTATAAGTTTGCAGATGGTACAAAGATCGGTGGAATTGTGGATAGTGTAGAAGATTGTCAAAAGATGCAGCGCAATATAGATCAGTCGCAGATATGGGCAGAGAAACGGCAGATGGAGTATAATCCGGGTGAATGTGAGGTGCTGCAATTTGGGAGATCAACTGTTAAGGAAGGTAGGTTTAACTGGAAGTGAGTTTGCTCGCTGAGCTGGAAGGTTAGTTTTCAGACGTTTCATCACCATTCTAGGTAACATCATCAGTGAGCCTCCGACGAAGCGCTGGTGTTATGTCCCGCTTTCTGTTTATCTGGTTAGGTTTCCTTGGGTTGGTGATGTCATTTCCTGTTCTTTTTCTCAGGGGATGGTAGACAAACCCAAACAAACAGACAAAACGGGCTCAGAAACCATAACCACACTCCCCTACGTCAAAGACATTTCCGAAATGACTGCCAGACTACTCGGACCCCTTGGCATCAGGGTAGCCCACAAACCCACCAACACAGTAAAACAGCAGCTAATGAACTTAAAAGACCCTATACAGACAACAAATAAAACGAACGTCATCTACAAAATACCTTGCAAGGACTGTGACAAACACTACATTGGACAAACTGGCAGGAAGCTAGCCACCAGGATACAACATCAACTAGCCACAAAACGACATGACCCACTATCACTCGTATCCTTACATACAGATAACGAAGGACACCACTTTGATTGGGACAACACATCCATCCAAGGACAAGCCAAGCAGAGACATGCACGAGAATTCCTAGAAGCATGGCATTCCAACCGGAATTCCATCAACAAACACATTGACTTGGAGCCAATCTACCATCCCCTGAGAAAAAGAACAGGAAATGACATCACCAACCCAAGGAAACCTAACCAGGTAAATAGAAAGCGGGACATAACACCAGCGCTTTGTCGGAGGCTCACTGATGTTACCTAGAATGGTGACGAAACATCTGAAAACTAACCTTCCAGCTCAGTGAGCAAACTCACATCCAGAACCTCCAACCTGAGCTACAAATCTTTTCAAAACTCGCTGGTAGGTTTAACGTATGATGAACGGCTAAGGATCCTGGGATTGTACTCATTAGAGTTTAGAAGGTTGAGGGGAGATCTAATAGAAACTTACAAGATAATGTAGTTTAGAAGGGGTGGACGCTAGGAAGTTGTTTCTGGGGAGACTAGGACCCGTGGGCACCGCCTTAAAACTAGAGGGGGTTAATTTAAAACTGAAATGAGATGACATTTCTTCAGCCAGAGAATGGTGGGCTTGTGGAATTCATTGCCGCGAAGTGCGGTGGAGGCTGGGACGTTGGATGCCTTCAAGGCAGAGATCGACAAATTCTTGATCTCAGAAGGCATCAAGGGCTACGGGGAGAGTGCAGGGAAGTGGAGTTGAAATGCCCATCAGCCAGGATTTAAATGGCGGAGTGGACTTGATGGAACGAATGACCTTACTTCCACTCCTATGTCTTATGGTCTTATGGAAAAGTAAATAGTTAATGGCAGGACTCTGAACACCATTGATGTACAGGAGGATCTTGAGGTTCAAGTCCTTAGCCCCCTGAGGGGAGTAGATAGGGTGATAAAGAAGCTGTATGGCATGCTTGCCTTTATTGCTTAGGGAATTGTGTAAGAGTCAGGATGTCAAGTTGCAACCTTATAAGACTTTGGTTAGGCCACACTTTTAATGGTATTGCATTCAGTTCTGCTTGCCACATTACAGGAAGGATGTGGAGGCTTTGGAGAGAGTGCACAAGAGGTTTATCAGGATTAGAAAGTATGAGCTATAAGAAGTGGTTAGAAAAACTCAGATTGCTTTCTCTTGAGCAGCACAGGCTGAGTGGGTGGGAGACTTGATAGAAGTCTATAAAATTATGAGATGCGTAGGTAGGGTTGACAGTCAGAATCTTTTCCAAAAGTTAAATGTCTAATACTAGGGGACATGTGTTTAAGGTGAGTGGGAGAAAGTTCAAAGGAGATGTGAGGGGCAAGTTTATTACACATTGTCTGGAACATACTGCCAGAGGTGGTGGTGGAGGCAGATATAATATGGGCATTTAAGGGACTTTTAGATAAGCACATGAATATGCAAGCAGTGGAGGGATATGGATCAATGGCAGGCAGAAGGGATTGATTTCATTTGGCGTCATACTCAGCACAACATTGTGGGCTGAAGGACGTGTTCCTGTGCTGTCCAGCTCTATGTTCTATGCTTAGCAGAAATGCAGCTTTGTTGCATTTTGCACTAGTGATCCTGATTTTAGTTGATTACCACTGTATAATCTGCAAACAAGCATTAGCAAGTAAAGTTATAAACTTTTCTCATGTAATGAAAGCTGTTTAAATTGTCAACTTGATTTGAGCAGGAGACCTTCGGCACTGTTTGTTACTCAACACGCTCAAAGCTGTTTGGAAGATGTTCTTGGAATTAGTATGTGACTGAGAGTTGGAGTCAGGGCTTGGAAGTTCTGGGGTATGAGAATGTAGCAAAGTCTCTGTCTTTTTGGAGGAAGCAATAGGCTCTTGGGAAAATTCTGTGGTCAGTAATAGTTCAGAGTAATAGAGTGGGCTTTGAAAAATCCCAGAAGCATTATTTGCTGCATACTGCTTAGCAAGATTAAAGCTCCAAAAAGCCCAGCGAGATGGCTTGGTGAGGCCAGCTGTTGGTGAAAAGCTGGATTTGTGCCAGTGATTATGTACTAGAAGTTTGAGTTGTGAGGAATGTGAAACTCGGACAGGACAGTGACTAAAACAGAAACAGCCTTTAAAGCAGTCCATGACAAAATGATTTGTGAAAGCAGATTTTGAGGCCTTGAGCAAAAGTGAAGAATCGAACAGGTGACGATTTTTGAGATTTGGTAACCCATTGTATTGTTAGCATCAGGTGAATTATTGGGAAATCCATGGGAGGGCTTGATCCTTTTTTCTGTATGATGTGCCCTGTGTTCAGTCATAGAATACTAACATGTTTACCACATTAATTCAAAGTGTTACAAATAAACTGGACATGTAAATTGTTTTACTGTTCTAGTTTGGAAAGTAGAGTTTATTGCTCAGTACCATAGTACCTAGTGGCTTTATTTTATTATTTGATCCTCTAGATCATGCCCTTTTGACAACTTTAAAAATAAAGTTTACTGGTTTTTAACCAGATCACAAAATAATGTTAGCAGCTTAGCCTGGGATCGCAACAATATCTTGGTCATAAACAAAGAAGAGAGCGGAGATGATAGGTTCTATAGGTACCATGTTGGTGGGATTAGTCTTGTGGCATCAGTATGGACTAATGGTGAACCACATGCCAAGTTGGAAGGCAGGCTTGGACGGTGAACTAAGTGTAAAAGCAGTTTGAAGGATAGATCATTGGAAAACTCATTAATGAACATAGTTCCACATGAATGAAGAGCCAAGAGGTGAGTATACTTAATTGCAGGGCAGTGGAGGGGGGGAAGAGAAAAAAGCAGTGACAAATTTCTCGATCACCATAAGATACAGGAAAATATACTTTAGCCTAGGAATGTGAATCTCTAAGCAGGAACTAAATTGTAGCTGAACCTGTGGAACCAGAAAATGATTCATAGACTCGGCATTTAATAGGACCAGTGGGTGTAGACTGATCCAAGTTACAACAGAACAGCTCCTTCTCTGGAGGTGTGCTCTAGTCTAAAAGAATAGTCTTGAGGCCCAGAGAATTCCAAGCATTTAAAAGCCAATGTTGTGAAAAGGCCCAATTCCCATGAGCAAATGATTAAGCTAATGCTTCACTTGCTGTTAAACAAGACTGAAATATTAGACACTGCTCGAGCCAGGGAGCTTAAACAGTGCAACAGAGGAGAAACAGGCCTCTGATCAAAGTAATTTTGTTTTCTTAATTCAAGGGATGTAGGCTTGCTTGCCTGAGTTAGCATTGATTGCCCGTCCCTAATTACCTTTGAGAAATTTGTGGTAAGCTGTCTTCTTTAACCACTGCAGACCATTTTGTGTAGTTAGAACCACAATGCTGTTAACAAGGGACTTCCAGGATCTTGATCCAGCAAAAGTGAAGGAACAGCAGTATGTTTCAAAGTCGGAGTGGTGAGTGGCTTGGAAAGGAACTTGCTGGTGATGGTGTTCCCATGTATCTGCTGCCTCATTGGTAGTGGCCACGTGTTTGGAGAGTGCTGTCTGAAGAGCCTTGGTGAACCACTGGAATGCATTTTACTGATAATCAACGCTGCTGTTACTGTGTGTCACTGGTGAAGGGAATTAATGTTTATGAATATGGTGCCAATTAACTGGAATGCTCTTGTCCTGGATTATGTCAAGCTGCTTGACTATTCTTGGAGCTGCTTTTATCCAAGCCTATGGAACATATTCCATTACATTTCTGACTTATGCCTTGAAGGTGGTGGGCAGGCTTTGGGAAATCAGGAGTTGAGTTACTCGCAAGATTTGTAGCTCTGACCTACTTGTAGCCACAGAAATTATGACTAGTTCAGTTTCTGGTCTGTTGTAACCCCTAGAAGGATTATGTGAGGGATTCAGTGATGGTAATGCCATTAAATATCAAGTGGTGATGCTTAGATTCACTTGTTGGAAATGGCCATTGCATGGCACTTGTGTAGCATGAATATTACTTGCCATATATCAGTCCAAGCTTGGGGATAGGGGAATGACTATTTATTACAAATAAATAAATTCCAGTTACAGCTAAACAGTTATTAACCATTGCATTACTCAACTAGTCAAAACTCTAATACTCTAACTCACTTGTAAATTACACTCCTCCACCTGATGTATTTGCACCCAGAAACAACACAGGCAGGAAGATAAAAATATAGGCACGATGCACAGAGATAAGATCGGGAAGGATATTCAATGGTCCCTATTCACAGGATTCATTGAAATGGGTCTTTTGGATTGTCAGTATGTCTTACACCTTGGCTCCCTGTCCAGATATTTACAGGGTGGCTAGTTCACACACAGTCTCTCGCTAATTGGTTAAGAGCCACAGCTTACAACAGCTGCTGAAGAAAAAATAACTGGCTTTCTTCAGGTTTAAGGTTTTTACAGCAAAGAAAAGAATTCCTGCTCTTGCAGAAATGCAGTGGCTCCTGACCCAAGTATTCTCACCTCCAAGAGGTTCAGCTACCTCGAAGCCAATTATTTAGTTGTTTGGAGGTGGAGAAGGCCTTTTTCATAGATATCTGGTCACTGGTCTGTGGATAAAAATAGCTACTTGCTGGTAGCCAATGCAGTATGGATTGCTTGGCACCAGTTTGTTTGAATGAGATGTTATTTTCTCCAGTATTGTTGCCTTTGAATCCTGCACAACTTAGTTACCCTTACCACCAGTTTCATTCCTCTTTCTGATTCAGTTACAGGCTGATTTTATTGAATCCCTTGCTAAGTTTCCAGCCCAATAATACTGCCTGCCTCCACCTCTGCTTCAACCAATCTGTAGCTGTTGGAACCACCATACTTTTGTCACTGTCAAACTTGATTTTTCCAATGTGTTTCTCACTGCCCTCCTGTAGTTCTTCCTATGTAGGAAATTAGTTGTCACTCAAACAGCAGTTGCTGTTCTGAGGTCAAGATTGTGCAAAGTTTAAATTATTTTTACCTAATCATGTTGACACTTCTGATTTGTTTCATCTTTTGGCGCTTAAAACTTTCATTTTCTGTGTATGGATGGTGCTCACATTACTTAGTTATTTCATGCATCAAATTTATTAACATCTTCTACCCCAGCTCAGTAGAGTTGTCAAACGTTTTTTGAGGCTTAACCAGAATTTCTTTATTGAAGTTAAATCAGACTTCTTAAAATGTTATCAATTGCAAACTTGATCAATGTAGGAAATAATTCCCACTTATTACACATGGTTGTAATTCGTACTGTTGGTGGCATCATTATTTACTTTGTTAATGTTCATGAAATTTCTTCAAATGCATAATCTTTCTATCTAACTTGCCAGTTAAGTGCTGAGATTTACTTGAAATCCTGCCTCAACGGTGAATAAGGTCAGAATAAAAAGATGGTGGAGGAACATTGTAGGTTAAACTAACCAGAGCTCAGCTGAACAGGGAGAGCTTGACTTTGATCAGAGTGATTTGCGCCTAATGTCAATCTGTAATTACTGTGTATTTTGTTATAATTAGTTGATTTCCTGTGGCAATGCTCATTGAACCAAAAAAGTTTGACCTTTTTCACTTCCCCAAGATGTAATTCTTTTTCTGAATGTCTGTTAACATTAACTGAGTCCACATTTAGACAAAAACGTCTGTCTGTAAATGAATCTTGCAAAAGTAATTCGTGTAGTGTAAATGCAGCTTATGTTTGTTTCTGCTTTTATTCATTACTCTTTTATTTACTATGTTTCTATAAACTACCAGAAATCGTGTCCAGCTGTAGATATATTTGATGTATATGTGTTGTTTTTGCCACAGTGGAGGTTGTACATTTTTATGAAGAAGTATGGGATAATGTAAAACTACTGCTTTGGGAAGAAAGCAGAGACAGTAACCACAACTGAAAGGAAAGCAACAAATAACTATTTGCAAGCTGTTGAAAAACCTGGTAGCTGACTTTCAGTCTCAGACAGAAATTGAAGTTGATAGGCAGTGCAAAGTACCCCTTTCTTTGATTTAAATGCTATCCTGCTGTTGCTTTCAAACTGGAAGGCCTTGAGAACTTTGAAGGCTTAAGAGAAATGCATTCTCTGTCATTAATTTTCCATTCTAAGAAAAATCACACTGACTGACAGCTTTCCACACAGGCTTCTAAACCACCCCAACCCCCATCTCCAATGACTGGTCAGTGCAAGCAGCAATTGCAGCAGCAACAGAGCAAAGGCCTCAGTGGTGTAAACTCAGGATTACCTCCTGTGCCACATGTCAGACTAGGAATAGGAAGGTAGTACATTTAAATACATGGCTAAAGAGCTGATGTAGGAGAGAGGGCATCCAATATGTGAATCATTGGGATGTCTTCCCGCCAGGGTGGGATCTATATAAGAAGGAGGGTTGCATCTAAATGTGATAGGCACCAATATCCTGGCAGGAAGTTTTGCTAGTGCCACTCCAGAGGGTTTAAACTAGTGTGGCAGGTGGAGCGGGAAGCGGAGCAGTAGGACAACAAGTCAAATGACCAAGGAGGAGTCAGACTGACGCCAGTAAGACTGATACCAAAAATGAGCAGGGAGAGGTTACTGAGCACAAATAGGACTGACAGACTGAGGTGTATTTGTTTTTAATGTGACGAGTGTGACAGGTAATGTAGATGAACCAGGAGCTTGGATTATTACATCTAACTATCATAGAGTTCTACAACATGTAGCCGGGCCCTTTGGCCCAAATTAGCCCATGCCGACCAAAATGTCCACCGTGATACCTCCATTTCCCTGCACTTGGCCCATATCCTTCTAAACTTTTTCTATCCATGTATTTGTCTAAATGCCTTTTAAATGTTGTTAATGTACCTGTGTCAATGACTTCCACTGGTAGCTCATTCCATATGCTTACCACCCACTGTGTATTAAAAAAAGTCGCCCCCTCAGATTTACAATTATTCTTTCTCCTCTTACCTTAAACTGATGCCTTCTAATCCTCAGTTCCCCAACCCTGGGAAAAAGTCTGAGTGCATTCACCCTAAGCATGCCTCTCATGATCTTATCCACTTCTTTAATTTCCCTCCTCAGTCTCCGATGTTCTAAAGAAAATGTCATAGTTTGTCCAACCACTGCCTATAACTCGGTACCTTTTGAGCCCTGGCAACATCCTTATAAATTTCTTTGGCACTCTTTCCAGTTTAATAACATCCTCCCTATGGCAAGGTGACCAAAACTGAACACGATATTACAAGTGCAGCCTCACCAACGTCCAGTACGACTGCAACATAACTTCCCAACTTCTATACTCAGCGCCCTAGCTGATAAAGGCCAGTGCGCCAAAAGCCGCCTTCACTGCCCTGTCTACCTGTGACTCCACTTTCAGAGGGAACTATGCACCTGAACTCCAAGTTCCCTCTGTTCCACTGCATTCCTTAAGGCCCTACCATTCACCATGAAACTCCTACCATGATTGACTTTCCAAAATGCAACACCTTACACTTATCTATACCAACCTCCATTTGCTATTTCTTGGTCCACTTCCCCAGCTGCAATTTCTGATAACCTTCCTCACTGTCCACAACACAACCTCTTTGTGTCGCAGACATACTAATCATGCCTTGTACATTATCATACAAATCATTGATATAGATAACAAACAGCAATGGACCCAGCACTGTAGTCTGAGGCACACCACTAGTCACAGGCCTCCAGTCTATCAAGCATCCTTTCATATTGCTGTCTGCTTCCAACCATCAAGCTAACTGTGTATCCAATTTGCCAACTTTCCCTGGATTCCAAGTGATTTAACCTTCCAGAGCATCCTACCATGTGCAATCTTATTAAAGGCTTTACTGAAATCCATATAGACCATATCTTCTGCCCTGCTCTCATCAGCTCTCCTGGTCACTTCATCAAAGAACTCTGACAAATTTGTGAGACGTGATCTCCCATCCACAAAGCTATCCTGACTACTCCTAATCGGACCATGTCTTTCCAAATGCATGTATGTCTTATCCCTCAGAATCTTCTCAAATAGCTTACCTATCACAGATCTTAAGCTTACAGGTCTATAATTCCCAGATTTTTCTTTGCATCCCTCCTTGAATAAGGAGACAACATTCACTACCCTCCAGTCTTCCGCGACCTAACCCGTGGCTAATGATGCAAGGGCAGGGCCCCCACAATTTGTTCTCTAGCCTCTTGCAGGGTTCTTGGACACATCTGGTCAGGATCAGGAGACTTATCCACCTTCATACATTCTAATACTTCCAGCACCACTTCTACAGGGATATGGACTGTTCCCAAGATATCACCACTAATTTTCTCAAGTCTTCATGTCTTTCTCCACAGTAAACGTAGAGGAGAAATAGTCATTGAGGACCTCACCGATCTCCTGCGGTTCCACACATACATGTCCACTTTGGTCCTTGGATTCTACTCTCTCTCTTGTTATTCTTTTTCCTTTAACATACTTGAAGAATCTCTTGGCATTCACCCTAATCTTCTCAGCCAAAGCCATCTCGTGTCCTCTTTTTGCTGCCCTGATTTCCTTCAGTGAACTCCTGTACCCACGATATACTTGCAGGGATTCCCTTGATCCCAGCTGCCTGTAACTGTTCCATGCCTCCTTTTGTGATCAAAGCCTCAATATCTCTTGTCATCCAGGGTTCCCTACTCCTGTTAACCTTGACCTTAATCCTCCCAAGAATGTACAGACTTTGAACTCTAACTATCACAGTTTTAAAGGCCTCCCCAGTTGACAAAGGTCCCTTTGCCTGCAAACAAACTACTCCAGTCAACCACTGCAGGCTCCTGTCTAATTCCATCAAAGTTTGCCTTGCTCCAGTTTAGAACTTGAACCTGTGGATCAGTTTTGTCCTTCTCCATAACTATTTTAAAATGAATAGAACTGTGGCCTCTGGTCCCAAGTGCTCCCCCACTGTCACCTCAGTCACATGTCCTGCCCTCGTTCCCAAGAGTTGGTCTAGTTTTGCCCCTTCCTGAGTAGGGCCCTTTGTATACTGTTTGAGGAAACTTTCCTGAACACACTTAACAAACTCCACCCCATCTAAGCCCTTAACATTATGGCAGTTCCAGCCTCCGTTAGGAAAATTAAAATCCCCCATGATGACAGTCTTATTTCCCCTGCGAGTCATTGCAATCTCCCTGTATGTTTGTTCTCAAATTCCCATTGACTACTTGGGGGCCAGTACTACAACCACAATTGCATCACCATCCCTTTTTTATTTCTTAGCTCTAACCACAAAGATGTTCCCTCAGTTATTTCATCTGACTTTTGCTGTGATACACCCCTTAATCAAAAATGCGACTTCCCCCTCCCCTCTTTCCTCCACCTCTGTCCCGCCTAAAGTACTTGTACCCTGGCACATTAAGCTGCCAGTCCTGCCCCTCACTTAGCCATGTTTCTGTCATGGCTATAATATCCTCCTCCCGCGTACCTATCCACACCCAGAGTTTATCAGCCTTACCTGTCAGCCCTCTTGCATTGAAATAGATACAATTTAATCCAACAGGCATCCCTTGCCTCCTGTCCTGTTCCGGCCTGACCTGTCTCTTCAGCTTGCTATTTCTGATTACTGTATCCCCTTTCAGACTCTTGCTCACCTCCCTGCTGTTAAGGATCCCAACCCACTGTAATTTAGTTTAAACCCTCCCTTGCAACACTAGCAAATCTGCCCACCAAAATATTGGTTCCCTCTCCAGTTCAGGGGCAACCTGTCTATCTTGAACAGATCACCTCTGCCCCAGAAAAGATCCCAATGATCCAAGAATCTGAATCCCTGCACCAATTGTTAGGCCACACATTCATCTGCCACATCCTCCAGTTCTTACCCTGACCAGCATGTGGAACTGGAAGTAATCAGTGTTTTTCATGTTTTAGCTGTTACAGAGACTTGGTTGAGAAAGGGACAAGACTGGCATCTTAACGTTCCAGGATTATATGTTTCAGGCATAATAGAGAGGGATGTAAAGGAGGTGGAGGAGTTGCATTATTGATGAGGGAGAATATATTAAAGCTGTAGGGAGGGAGGCCACCTTGGAGGGAGGCCATAAGGGTAGAGCTCAGGAATAGGAACAGTGCAGTCACTTTGGGATTGTGCTACAGGCCTCCCAATAGCCAATGGGTGACAGAGGAGTGGAAAGGTGGACAGACTATGGAAATTTGTAAAAACAATAGGATTGATATGATGGATGATTTTAACTTCCCCTATACTGACAGAGACTTGCTTAATGTCAGAGACTTGGATGGGGAGAATTTGTTAGGTGTGTCGAGGGTGGTTTTTTGAAACCGTTTGTAAGTAGTCTGACTAGCAAAGGGGCCATACCAGACCTGGTATTGGGGAGTGAGCCCAGCCAGATGATTAAATTTCAGTTCGGGAACTTTCAGGAACAGTATCCATAATTCTGTAAACTTTAAATTACTTATGGATGAGGATAAGGCTAATCCTTGGGTGAAAATTGTAAATTGGGGGAGGGCTAGCAACCACAATATTGGGCAGAAGCTGGGAAATTTAGATTAGGAGTGGCTGTTTGAAGGTAAATTCTCATCTGACAGGTAGGAATCTTTTAAAGGCCAGTTGATTAGAGTTCAGGGGCAGCATGTTCCTGTGAAAATGAAGGATAAGAATAGCAAGATTTGGGAACCTTGAATGACAAGAGAAATTGAGAGCTTAGTCAAAGAAAAATACATAACATTTATGAAACTAAAGACAAAGCTCTCAAAGAATATTAAGATAGCAGGAAAGAACTCATACAAGGATTAGGAAAGTTAAAAGGAGCCATGAAATGTCCTTGGCAAACAGAATTAAGGAAAATTGCAAGGTATTTTGTACATGTCTAAGGAGCAAGAGGATAGTTAGGTAAAGGGTAGTCCTCTCAAGGACAGTGGAGGGAATATGTGTGGTGCAAGAGGAAGTGAGTGAGGTCCTTAACAAATACTTTCCATGAGTATTTACAAAGGAGAAGGTCATGGTGAATGGTGAATCTTGGGAGACAAGTTGATATTCTGGGGAATGTCAATGTTAAAAATGTGGATGTTTTTAAAAAACATTCAGGTAGATGAGTCCCCAGGACCTGATGGGATCTGTCCAAGAATACCAAGGGAGCCAGATAACGAAATTACTGGGCCTTGTACAAAATCTTTGTATCTTTATTAGTTACAGGAGAGGTCCCAGAGGACGATGGAATAGTCCACGTGGTTCATTTTTTTAAAGAAAGACTGTAGTAGGCCAGTGTGCCTTATGTCAGTGGTAGGAAAATTATTGGAGACAATTCTTAGGGGTAGGAATTAGTCACATTTGGAAAAATATGGACTTATTAGGAATTGGCAGCCTAGCTTTGTGTCTCACAAACGTGGTTGAGTTTTTTGAGGAGGTGACAAAGATCATCATAAAGCTGTACCGCACAGAAACATACCATTTGCCCAAACCACTCTCAACCCTTCTGTTCATATACCCATCCAAATGCCTTTTAAATGTTGTAATTGTATCAGACTCCACCACTTCCTCTGACAGCTCATTACATACACTCACCACACACTGTGTGAAAAAGTTGCCCCTTAGATCCCCTTTCAAATCTTTTCCCCCTCTCCTTAAACCTATGCCGTCTGTTTTCGGACTCCGCTATCCTGGGAAAGACCTTGGCTGTTCACCCTATCTGTGCTCCTCATGATTTTAGTAACCTCTAAAAGGTCACCCCTTAGCCTCTGATGCTGTAGGCAAAATAGCCCTAGCCTATTCAGCCTCAAAGTTCAAACTCTGGCAACATCCTTATAAATCTTTTCAGAACCCTTTCAAGTTTCACAACGTTATTCCTAAAGCAGGGAGACCAGAATTGAATGCAGTGTTCCAGAAGCAGCCTAACTAATGTGCTGTATGGCCACAGGATGACCTCCATACTCCTTTACTCCATGCCAATAAAGGCAAGCATACCAGACACTGCCTTCACTATCCTATCTACCTAAGACTCCACTTTCAAGTAACTATGAACCTGCACCCCAATATCTCTTTGTTCAGCAGCACTCCCCCAGGACCTTGCCATTAAGAGTATAAATCCTGCCCTGATTTGCCTTTCCAAAATGCTGCAACTCACATTTATATAAATTAAACTCCTCAACCCGTTGCCCCGTCTAATCAAGATTCTATTTTAATTATTTTTCCCCAGGGTAGAATAGTCAGTTAATAGTGAATTTAGGTTTAAGGTAACGGGATAAATTTAAAGATGATGTGACAGACAAGTTATTTACACAGAAGGTGGTAAGTGCTTGGAGTGTGTTGCCAGAGGACATGGTAGAGGCAGATACAATCACAACATTTAAGAGACGTCTTGACAAATATATGAATACGCAAGGAAGAGAGGGATAAGAACCATGCAGAGGCAAGATAATAAAGTGTGAAGCTGGATGAACACAGCAGGCCCAAAACGTCAGCTTTTGTGCTCCTGAGATGCTGCTGGGCCTGCTGTGTTCATCCAGCCTCACATTTTATTATCTTGGATTCTCCAGCATCTGCAGTTCCCATTATCACCAATGCAGAGGCAGATGTTTTTTGGTTTAGAAAGGTATCGTGTGTTGGCACAGTCATGGTGAGCCAAGGAGCCTGTCCTTGGTTGTTCTTTGACAGTCTTCAGAAGCCTGTAGCCTGAAAATCTAGCCACTGATGACACGATGAAAGTGCAGAGCAATGAGCATAACTGGCAGGTAGTGGTGAGAGTAGTGCACGATGGTGGAAATGAGTATTCTGGCAGTTGCTCAAAAAGGTCTAAGCATATATTTCAGGATAGTACCCTGGAACTCACTGCAAGTGGCAGAAAAAGAAGAGGAATTTCAGGACAGAATGGAAAGATAGAGGGCAACTCTAGGAGTGCAGTGCAGTAGATAGTCCAGAGCAGCAAAGTTTAGGCATCTGGATGGCATCCAAATTCAAAGAACCAAAAAATGGGACGGTTGAAACAGGATCAAGAGGAAAATGAAAATAGTGAAAGGAATGGAGTAGAATGGAAGTTTCAAGAGGCATGGGAAAGGGAATGTATTTAGACTCTGATGCTGTAGCGGAGGAAACATAATGGAGCAAAGAGCCAGGAATGGCCTCGGGGAGAGAAACTGCAATTTCTGTTGTTCGGAGTTACATATCTACAATGAGAATACATTAACTGAGGGGAAAATAAAATTTGTAATTTTGTTCACTTAATAGATGTAATTTCCATGAATTCTGTGTTGAAACTGGTGACTCAGAGGGATGATCAGGTGAAGTCAACTGACGTTAAAATAAAAGATTTGGGGTGCAAAAAAGTTTCATAAATCAGATTTCAGAATATAAGACCAAGAATAAATAATACTGGGGTAACATTTTGAAGGAATGAAGAATGCATTTGAGACAAATAAGAGTAGAGATTTATTTAGAATTATTTTTGCTGCCTTATGGAGGAATTTTGCTGCTAAGATTCTCTGATTTGCTGAGTGATCATAGTGAACAGTTTTTGTTGCATAAGTTGGTAGACTCATAAATTTTCTTCATTGGTGTGAAACTTGGATATGTCATTCGAGTTTTTAAAGTTTGCAGGGAAAGCATCAAGGCATAGTACTCCATGTATAATTCCAACAATTTTTACTTTTTTTTTGCAAGTAGATTTTGTCCATATAACACAATTATAAACTGGATTGGAGGTAAATTGTTTAAATTTGTATTATGTTCATCACTCTAGGTTTTGGTTTACTTTTATTAGCTAAGATCAATGTTTTTCAATCATACCTGTGCATTTAAGTCATTGAATTTAAAATGTAAGCATTTTTACCCATTTGGAGATAGCAGAAACCTGTCCTTTTACATTAGAGGAGAAAAATGGTTAGTAAGTGGTGTTCAGTACAAAACATTGGCCCAGATTTCACCAGCATCAGTGGGGTGGTTGTAATTACCACTTATCTCAAAGAAACCTTCCTGCAAAGTCTAGCTGTCATTGCGTGAATTTCTCTCCTCTGATTGCTTGTTTGATTCTGGGATTTCCAGACGTGATGTCATCCAGCATAGTAAAGACTATCATGATAGTATAAAAAATGGACTATTGATCTTTAAATGAGTAGCTTAAAGCTTTGGACTTTGGATTGAGAGGAAACGATTAAAAATGAGCTGGAATACTAAAGACAGCTGACCTGAATGTAGCCAAGCTCAACAGGAATTTACAAAGGAACAATATTGCTGAAGCTGTTTATCACTCCTCCTAAAAAAGCATCCTAAGGTCCTTGACTAATAAAATTCAACATCTGGAATGAGACTTTCAAATGACTCTACTGGAATAAAACTTTTCAGCTACAGATATTGCTGGAACAAAGACTTAAATCTGAAACACGTTATGCAAATGCAATAGAAATCACCCTGATAATATCAAATGGTAGCAGGGAAAATCTGACAAAACTCTGTTGAAAATGAATTGATTCCAGTGTGGGCCAACTGCCAATTAACACATCAAAGCCATCCTCCTGTGAGAAATCATGATTATAAGCTTGTACTTTTTGCTACAGAAAGTGTAACATCAAGAAGGACTCTATCTTTGGAAGTGGTGTGCCTGGCTCCGCGAAAGCAATTGCAAATTGAGAGTTTTTAAAACATAGAAATCTGCTCCTGTACAACAACATTCAGAACAACTAAGCTATCTCCGTTTAAACGTTTGAACAGAAACTCAATATCAACATTGAAACACATGATTCCTTAATGTGAGAGCTCTAATTGTTTTTCAATTCTGCCTCTCCTCACTTTACACCTTGTTCTATTTACTTGCATTCTGGAGTGTGTATGTTAAACTCAGGATGGGTTCTACCTTTTTATAATGATTATATTTATAACTGAGTGAATTTGCAATAAAATTAATTCCTTAATTTTGATTGCCTAACAAGATCGGTCTCCCCTGTATCTTAACTCTAATACATGTCCAACTACACATTGAATTGGAGAAAAGAATATCTGTTTAAAAATTCAGAACTGTTATTCCAAGTTTGGGAGAGAAAAGAGAGGAATTTATTTACCTCTTTGAATGTGGCAGAAACTGAGCCAGTCAGATTAAAGTATTCACGTAGACAAGAAACCAGGCAATAAAATACACTGATTATTAGTCATTTTTAATAGATTTTACAGAGAGCAAAATAAATGATTGGGGTTATGCTCATGGATTAGAGTAGAAGCTGAACTATCTTAAATTTTAAAAATAATTTCCTTTTTTAAGTCCTGGAGAAATTTGCTCTGTTAAAAAATGAAAATTTGTTTTTCAGGGCAGTGTTGCTGTTTAAAATTATGAACTTAGTGTGCCATAAAAGCCTAGTTACACTTCATTCAACAATATGTAATGTTTACTACTTGATTGCCTTCAATGTGGGGGGCCATCAGTAGGGCACCTAGCTGGAACCATGAATTAACAGACAGTGAAAGGTGATGGTAATGATCATGAAGCTATTGCAATATCCAAGTTAATAAATCATAGACCATATAAAATTTAAAATGCCATGCAGATTTCTGTGCAGGGAAACTCACATTTTATTCTATTGAAGTAGTTTTGCATAGCTTTTTTATTTTGCAATTTTACATAACATTTTGGACATTATTGCCTTATTTTCAGCCTGCGCTAATGAAATTTAACATGTTTGCAGATCGAATTTATGAAGCTGAAAGTGAAGGTTCCTGAATGTATATCTGAAGATGAGGCGATTAAATAAGAAGAGAGCATTGAATTTAGTGAAGGAGCTTGATGCCTTCCCAAAGATTCCTGAAAGTTATATTGAGACTTCCACGAGTGGTGGAACAGGTGCTTTCAGTTTGGAATCCTAACTAGCATATTTAATTTTACATTGAATATCATTGTATGTTAATTCTTAACATGTATTAACTGTGATAATTATTTCTTTACAGTTTCTATAATTGCCTTTACCACCATTGCTCTATTGTCTGTTATGGAATTTTTTGTGTATTGTGACACATGGATGAAGTATGATTATGAAGTAGACAAAGACTTTGCCAGGTGACTATCTGACTTGTTTATTTTTGAGAGCCTTTGTGTGTTCCGTTTTCCAATAACTGACTCAGAGGTCAGTGACTCCACAGGAGACACATCTGGAATTAGTCAATTTTCTGTGGTTTTTGTTTACAGCCCTAGTACTGAGGACAGCAAATTCTAAGGGTGGGGTCAATAACTGTGGAGCTGGAAAAGCACAGCAGATCTGGCAACATCCAAAGAGCAGGAAAGTCAACATTTTGGACAAACCCTTCATCAGGACTCTTAACAAAGGGTTTTGGCCTGAAACGTTGACTTTCCTGTTCCTCGGAGGTTTTTCCAGCCCCACATTTATTGACTCTAGCTTGCAGCATCTGCAGTCCTTACTTTCTTTATGACTCGCGGGGGAATTGATCAACAAATCAAAACATTTGTAAAATTACAAAAACTGCAAAAAAAAATTTTGACTTTTGGCTTTTAGAAATAATCTGCTTTTAGAAAATCACTTTCTACTAATGGCGACCGTAGTCATGCATTTTAGGTTTTCAATCCTCCTGTAGAATAGCAGCAATCTGCAATGTGTTGAATATTCTGCAGGTCGTGAACGAGAGATGGTGGGTTTGAGAGAGCTTGAGTGAGATGCAGACCAAGCCCAAAGTGACTAAGGAGGCAGGAGGATTGTGTTATTGGAGTTGAGTGGTTAGGAACTACAGAAAGTATGGACAGAACAGATGTGTGGAATCAACCTTTTCTAAAACAAGATTCTGGGGCAGGCTAAGAAATCAAATGTGAATTGAATGTTGAATGTTTACAGTGCTGGTTTCTGTTTTCCTTTTTGAAGTATGATGCTTGCTGACTATTTGACCAATTCAATACTTTGTAGTTAAGTTATGTCAGTCAGTATTTTTGGAAATGACAATCATACGTCATTCCACTCTGAGGAATATAAAATTATTAATTCATACTTCTGCATCTTCTGTAGCATTGCTCAAGTTTTTTTTTAAAGAGAAAAGGTCCCCAAAAGTTAGTTAATTTTTGAAAATGGCAACAATATTATTGAAGCAATAATTCCAAATTCTTCTTTTATCTTGCAGCAAACTGCGAATCAATTTAGATATTACAGTTTCAATGAAATGTCATTGTAAGTACTCATCATTGTCAATATTTCTATGACTTGCATCGCTTGGTTTCGTTGTTATTATACTATGTTGTTCCCAGGTGCCTGGTGCAAGTTTCCTTCTCGGTAGTAAAATGTGTTTTGATGTTACTGTTGAAGAACTCATGGCAGGTTTTGCAGTGTATCTTACAGATAGTACACACTGATCTAAGGAAGAATGATAAGACAAGTAGTTTAACAAACTGCCACCTCTTTTCCATTCGTCAACTCCACCTGCCTTGGATCAATTGGAGGAGCACCTCCAAAATAGTGATCTTAATCCTAGGATTTAGATTAGTAATGCAGTAAAGCAAGAGGCAGCCAAGAATAACAGTATTTAATTGTAGGGAGGACTAATTTCAGCACATTGACAGATCTGGTGATTTTCAGTGAAAAGCTGAGATGCAGAATTTTAAGAGAATTGGTTGATCTTTAAAGAAAAAACAACTTGTGTGCAATCTTAATGTAGGAAAGTAGGGGCCTTAAAGCCAGAGCATCCAGGATGGTTTGAAGTAAAAGAGAATAGGAAGAGGTAATGGTGCAGTGTTATTTTTACTGCTAACAAAAACAGAAGTTGCTGGAAAAGCTCAGCAGTTCTGGCAGCATCTGTGAAGAGAAATCAGAATTAATGTTTCAATTCGGGTGACCTTTCCTCAGCATGAGAGATGGTGGAATTTGAATGACATTGATGAAACAAACTGGAATTGAAAGAAAAAGCTGGTTTAAGGATGTCCATGAAAATGTTGATTGTCATTTAATTAAAAATCCTGATGCACTAGTTTGTTTTAAGGAAGGAAGATTAACCATCCTCATCTAGCCTGCAAATGATTTGACATCTACTGCAATATGGTTGTCTTTTAAGTGCCCTCTGAAGTAGCCTAACAAACCAACCAGTTGTATTTAACTGCTAGAAAGTCTGATAAAAGGAATGAAACTGGACAGGCCACTTGGCATTTACAGTAGCATACAGCTCTGTTGACTCTGCAAAGTCTTCCGCACTTCCAACTAGTACTTGTGCCAAAATTTGGTGTATTGTCCCACTGATAATCAAGCAACAGAGTGACACTGTTGTTCTCCTAGATACATTTCTTGCAGATACCATTGTTACCATTCCCGAGTCTGTTAAGCCCACTGAGACTGGAGTTGCCCTGGCAGTCTTTAATATTGACGCTGGATTTCATGAATTCTCATGGCATCGGGTCACACATGGGCAAGGAAACCTCCTATTAAATTACAACCTACAGCCTCTCATTAAGCTGATGAATCAGTCCTCACCACATTGAACACAGTTTGGAGGAAGCACAGAGGTTGACAAGGGCCTGGATGAGTACAACTGCAACAACATTCAAGAATCTTGACACTATCTAGAATAAAGCACCCCTCATATTGGACCCTCATCTAATACTTTTCCATTCAATGTTAAAAGGGACTCCAAAGACTTTCTGTAGAAGTATTAGTAGAAATGGGGAGGAGGGGGAGTGATAGACACTCGATTGATTTCTGGAATGAAACATTATGAAGAAATATTAAACAGTTTGTATCAATGTCAATTGAACTTTGGAAAAGCTTTGAAACATGTCATGTCCCCTCAGGATCTTACAAGATTATGCCTGGTAGCAGGTGTTCACTTCTGGGCAAGGCTAGAAATAGAGGACACTGTTTACAGTAAGAGCTTTCTCCTTTAAGGTGAAGATGACTTTATCTTTAAGTGTTGTCAGTCTGTGAAATTCACTACCTCAAACAGCAGAGAAGGCGAGATCATTGAATATATTGAAGACAGACTAGAATGTTTCTTGATTGAGATGGGAGTCAAGTATTATGGGGCAGATGGAAAAGTGTTCCAGCCTCCTCCACTTCCTCTAGCAGCTCATTCCATACACGCACTAAAGAAAATAGACAAAATTTTCAACTTGGGTAAACTAATAAGGAAAATCCGACGCAAGTTTGTTGAAGGCAAATAATACTTCACTAACTAATTACTTCATGCAGAAACTTAAACAAAGGGGATGCAATGGGGGCAGTACAGTTGATGTTGTATGTATAGGCTTCTAAAAGGCCTGAAATGAAGGACGATATATTGGGCTTGTGGGAAAATTGAAACAAAATTGATTCAGGGTTAGGAAAGAATTTTGGGAAATGGCTTTTTTTTTCAGAGTGGAGGAATACTTACATTGATTTTCCCCAGAACTCAGAAATAAGGCCCTTGCTCTTGCTAATGTACATCAGTGTTCGACTGGAGGCTGGTTTGCTGGTGTCATTTCTGTAGTCAAGCTGTTTTAGGAAAGTCTGCATCGGCAGTCCACCCTGTGGTAATTTAACAGGTCAACAGGCCAATTAAGCCCATTGTTCAGAGGCTAACTGGAATTTTCCAAGACACTGCAGCAAGAATAGCTGACTGGAGTTGCCTTCCAGTGGCAGACTGCAGGAAATTAGTGATCCAGAAAGCTACCCTCCCTCTTCCTTCACTGCTTTCCCATTTCCTAGCCAGAGCTTTGATTGTCAGGCCTCCTTTATGGAGTGTGTGTCTATTTTTCATAACTTGTAAATGCTGTGAAATGGTGCCTCAAGATGGAAATACCCCATCCCCCCCCCACTCCCTGACACCTGTAATGGCAGGTTGCAGCTTGTTCCATGGGGCCATCCAGTTTCTCGAGTCCACCCATCATTTATAATTGGGCAGTTAGCATGCCGCTAATTGGCCTCTGCATGGGCAAAATCTATGTCAGCATTTCCGCCCAACACTGGGGTCATGAACAATATTTGACTCTGATATTGAGGTCCTTAACGAAAATGTAAAAATCAACTCCTAGTTCTAAACTTTAAGTTATCCAAAGTGATCATTACAGCCTTTTAACAATGTACAGACAAAGCTGCAGTATTCAGGACATCAGATGCATTGAAACATCCTGATTTAGCTGTCTCATTAAGCTTGTTGTATTTTTGATTGAACATGACATTTTGTCAACCATAATTGAAGTAATGCTTTTGTCTTTAAACAGATATTGGCGCAGATGTCCTGGACTTAGCTGAAACAATGGTGGCAGCTTCAGAAGGGCTAAAATATGAACCAGTATGTATAGTTATTTAAAGTTGCTCTTCAGATAGCAGAGAGATGAATGTGTTTTGGTCACATTGCTTTTAAGGCTCTTGCCTTAGATTTTCTCTTGGATGCAGTTGTAATAATATCTATGTAGTTCAGTGTATTTTTTTTTCATTCATATGTGTACCCATGTTACACAATATCTTAAGTATCCTAGGTGTGCAAGAATAGCTTAGTATCGATGAACCCGTGTAAGCTGTTTGGAAGCAGCCTGAAACACTGATGCACACTCGTTCCTCAGTTGAAAATTTGAACATTTGATTTTCACCTAAGCTTTTGGCAAAACTGCAGTCAGGTTGTTTGACAGGCAATATACACTACAATTTATAACCTGTCTGTTGTTATGTATACCCAAGTTACAGGAGCTTTCACTCCGTGTGGCATCAATTTTATTTTCACCCTGGCTCGATTATTGGAATTATTTTGTGCAATCTTTAAGAAATACCTTTCGAAAAATTCTTTGTCTATGAATTTCAGACTTCTAATCTTTTATGAAGACCTAAATAATTGACAGCTTTATGTTTTTCTTTTAAAAAATATTGTAGACTGTTTTTGAATTATCTTCACGTCAAAGAGTGTGGCAAAGGTAAGATATACAGATTCTAAAGAATTCCTTATCTGACATTGTTGTACTTGAAAGTAATATTCCTAGCTGCGTTAACAATATAAGAGATATACGTACAATTAGAGCAATTTCTTTCATAATTGTAATGCTAGCAAATGGTTCAGAATCTTTGACAGTTTCGCAATCATTCTTATGACAATTTAAATAGCTCCAAATCAGTACACAGTAGGGGGTCAATAATGAGCAAGCCACAGCCTTATATTTCAAATCTCTGCACTTTTAATAAAGGCTAAATTTAAGCTGGTGTAAGAAAAACTTTACTGTGAAAATCAATGTGCCATTTTCTTTTTATTCAGATCAAAATAATTAGAGGAATGCTCAAGTATTGTTCTACAAGTACCAATATCTGGTTCATGAATGTCAGTGGATTATGTCACCATGTTTAATCCCGTCCCTATTAGTACTCCCTCTAATTTTCCTTGGGCTTGTTAAGAACCCAGAGAAGTCCGAGTGGCATATTATATCCCTTGAGCAGAAATATTGCAATTTTTTTGCAGTTTGTTTCCAACTACTAAAAGTGCGCATTTGTATTATGTTATAGTTAGAGACATTCTACCTGCATACAGTGATTCTTTTCACAGTGTTTGCTATTAATGGTGTGCATTTATATTATTTTACAGCTGCAGGTATTTTATCTGCTAAAATAAACAAAATTATTTCTTCAACTCAGGTGTCTGCTGTCCCGTTTAGTAGTGACACTATATACACCACATATGTTACATGACCAAAAGAGAACATTAGTAATTTATTCACTGCTGTGGCATCTTTTTGCTCCTATGCTTTGTTCACTGCCAATGTTTGGACGCCGCATTCAGGTTGATCTTTTGTTCAGGTGAAATATACAACTTATTTGCATCAGGTTGTCCAATTGACCTATGGGTGCAGGTGCATTGTTCCTTGAAAGTGGAGTTCCAGGTCGACGGTAGTGAAGAAGACATTTGACACGTTCGCCTTCATTGGTCAGAACATTGAATGTCGGAGTAGAGATGTCCAGTTGCAGCTGAACAGGACATTGGTGAGGCCACTTCTGGAATAGAATACTGTGTACAATTCCCATTGCCCTTCTATAGGAAGGATGTTAAATAAGAGGGTGCAGCAAGGATTTACCACGATGTTGCTGGAATTGGAGGGTTCGAGTTAAAGGGAGAGGCTGAATAGGCTGGGTCTTTTCTCCCTGGAACATTGGAGGCAGAGGGGTGACCTTATAGAGGTTTATAAAATCGTGAGGAGTATTGGACAGGTTGAATAACTTAGTCCTTTTCCTAGAGTGGGTGAGTCCAAAACTAGAGTGCGTAGGTTTAAGGTGAAAAGGGAAAAGATTTAAAAGGGATCTGAAGAGTAACTTTTTCACGTAGAAGGTGCTGTGTGTATGGAACGAGCTGCCAGAGGAAGTGGTGGAGATTGGTATAATTATATCTATTAATAGGCATCTAGATGGGTATATGAATGGAAAGGGTTGAGGGGAATGTGGGCCAAATGATGGCAAATGGGACTAGTGCAGATTGGGATGTCTGGTTGGTACAGACAAGTTGGACTGAAGGGTCTGTTTCCATGCTGTGTTGACCCTATGATCTGTTTTTGGATTTACACTTAGTCAAGTTCATGAGGCTAAATCCAGATTCTCAGACAGCACTGAAATGTTGTACACATGTCCAGAAGATTGGACATTTCTTGAAACAGGCCGTCTTTTGGAGCATGGTCCACAAAATCACAATGCTTCAATGGAATCAGACTTGAAATCACTTGACTTTTTCCCCACAACCATACATTTGAATATTCCTAATTTATCTTTATGGCCAAACTTTCGTTATAGTTTGATACAAAAATGGAATATTTTGATATCAGTCGCATAATGCTGCCTTTTCCAAATTTTTAATCCATTGGCTTGGCAACTACATCCTGATCAAATGCTTGCCACACTCATAATTTCTTCTCTGGAAATCACCTTTCTAGATGGTCACATAGCAGTTGAATAAATTGAAGAATTGCAGCACTGTTACTATTGAGAGCAAGAGAACATGCTTAACTTTGTAATTTCAATAAACATGCTCACCTAAATGCTGAGACTTTAGTTTATTGATCTTGGCCTTTGCAAATTGCATTGCTTTAATTATTGTCAAATATCTTCTTTGGAAGAATTTGCACAGTGATGCAGTTCAAGAATATCATGCGCCCTGTCAATGCAAGGCGATATTGTAGGTCTGCGTGCATTTTCAGGCAGTATTTGTTTACTGGATTGTTACGCTTTTCACAAGCTGTGTGCAGTACTTGAAGTATCTTGACAGGCACCTCACTTCATTGAGAAGCTCAAATGCCACTGTATTAGACTCTAGCTTTGAAAAACCTTTTTAACAGTTGATTTGTTCGACGTTGTACATGCTATCCTCAGAGGCGTTTTAATATCTTGCACAATTGACATCTGCATCCATTCATCATCGATTCCCAGATATCTTTGAGCAACACAATGCTGTTCCAACAATGTTTGATTTCATGTCACAAGGTTGTGCTACTCCATTTTTCTTTCCCAGCACACCCAAGCTCCATCTGATGTCCATGTCACCATCTTCGGTAATTCAAAGTCATTGTCAGCATGACATTGCTTGGTTGCTGTCACAATGGAGGCACTGTTGCATGTGGTTAGCTTCAAGATTCCTGCAAAGGCAGTCCTGTAAGCAAGTTCAGAACCAGGTCAAAGTTTGACGTACAAAATGAACATAGTTGGCACTAAACTGCCTGTACAAGTTTACTATCAGTATATGAAAACTCAATTTGCACAGTTCATCCAGGGACATCTGTATGATGAAGCCAATACACTGTATACATTTGAAGGCAGAATTCTTGCTGCTCCGGCTCTCAGTGACTTCTGTGTACTTTGCTACATGATCATTAATGTTTTGCACATAACACATGGATGCATTTATCTTTACAGCGTATAACGTTATTATGAGAACTTCGACCATTTTAGGATCATCCATTTCAGTTTTAAATTTTGATGGCTTCACCTTGTCTCTTCAGCAATGTGCACAGGATTTATGTTTTGAAAACTCATTGGTTTTGTACACTTACCAAGAAAACAATCTTTAAAATATGAGTGAGAAATGTAATTTCCTGCTTGTCATGTGTTGCTTCCTTCTGGAATAGCAAACTGCTTCCTGGATCTGATGCCTGATCCTCTAGCCCCCTACTGAAAAGACTAAATTTTCCACGACTCCCCAACTGGAGGTGATGTGACCTGTCGTCTTAACCTTTCAAGAGCCCGATTTGGCAGTTCCAAGTTTTTACAGTTTGTCTGGAGCTGGAAGTAGTCATATGGCTGAGCTCTGATGGTATGGGCTTTGTTCTTGCACATGGAGGACCCTGGAATTCATTGGCCATTTAGTAGTGACCATCCAGTGCACAAATGATCATGAGGCATGCATGGGTTTTGCTTTCCCAGTGCGTAGATATCTTAAAATCTATTTTCTACACAGCTAGTGATTTCAATAAAGGATTGAGAGATCTTGTTCCATTGTTGCTGCTCCAGTTGCACACTTTTTAATGATCTTGTGGGGAACTGTTAAAATTTGAAGTCTGAGCGCCCCAAGGTGACATTAACCAACAAAATGTACCACAAGGTTCCATGTTATTTTTAATCAGAAGCAAATTTTATTTTGTAAAGCAAGAAATCAAACAATGCAAATACAACTACCTTGACACTATGTTTTATAACAACTTGTGCTACAAGCTCCGTCCTGTTTGTCCCTCTCTGGGTCTTGGCTTTCGAAAGAAGTGAATCTATTCAAATAACTTTATTTGACTAGCTAAAAATATTTCAAAATACAGATTTTCCTATTCAATCATTCAGCTATTATGCGGTTTCATTTTTTAAGATAACATCTGCATTCTAACAGACTTCCAATATCTATTCATTGTGTTTTATGCAACAATTATTTTAACACAAATTACTTATAGTTGACTTCCCACACCCCAGTAAATAATTCACTTGTCTTATGAAACGTGAAAGTTCATTCATCTTTCCTGTAACCGACCCAAAGGTATGTCTGAAGTCACTTCGATTTCTCCTCTGTTTATTCAATTAGCCTTTTGGCGATACAACATTCCAAATTCTACTTATAGACTGGATTCTTCAACTCATTGACCTTATTGTTGGCAGATACACCACAGTCTTCCCACAGCTTCCCAAACTAACTCTGCTTTCTTCAACAAGACTCTGTGAGAGCCATTGTAGATAACTTCCACTAGCTACAAGCTAGAAAAAAGATTTTCCAGCTGCTTTTCTCTCAAATTGAGACAAATTTCCACCGGCATTTCAGATGCTGAATCGTGATGTTAGTTTTTTCTTTGCTTGAAATGCAGGCCTAACTAATAACAATCATTTTGTGTTGGCATTCCTCAGTGAGTTACAGCCCACACTTAGCTAAATCTGCAACTGTGTCTGGTTCTTCTCAAACTGAGCTGGTTTCTTCAGCAAACAAACGTACAAAGATAACTTGAACTAAAGAGCATTCCAACAAAGGGTCGACTTTGAATCAATATCTCTGTGGCAATATGGCATGTTTTCAGATGATTCAAGCAGAAATTTAAACTAATTATTTTCCCTTCAACACTTCTCTTTGATTCTGTTGCCCAAAGGAATAATAACTGAATATAATTGATCACTTGCTACTATTTTTCCATTATTAACTGAGAGCTTGCAGGACAAACATGTCATCTTTCTACTATAACGAATGCCTGGCTTGTTTGGAATTTTATTTACTTCAGTGTTTCTCATTAATCTCTTAATCAGATGACTTCAAGTTTCTATAGTTAATTCCTAAAACTTCTTAGAACTTAAAATGTATAAAGTGTGAACCAGATTTCTTCTGCACGTCATAACCTTGATTTTAGATCTCTGCAATTTTTGAGTAAAATGTCTGGAAATTTCCAATATAATTTTAAAATGAAAATCCATTTTTACGCTCATTTATTTCTGTGCGCATCACATGGCTATATGCTTGCTGTTAAGATGGTCATTACAATTTTATTTGCCACAAAGAAAACATTGGAATATGTGCTAAGCTCCCTTTTACTACTGCACCCAACACCCCTCCAATCCCAGTCCAGAATATACCCTCAAGTTTATATCAAACTTAATCACAGCTGCCTGCTTTTGCCTTGCCGTAAGTTGATGGGGTATGATTCTCACTTAAAACCATACCAAAAGTTTTTGTTCCATCTTGTAAGAAGTCAAACCTCTTTGAAAAGACTTGCAGTAGTTGTTGATAACTAGGTCAGAGCTGCACAGCATGAAAACAACTCGTCCATCTGACCAGATATCCTAAATTAATCTGGTCCTATTTGCATTTGGCCCATCCTGATTCCATTTTAAATCTTGTAATTGTACCAGCCCCCACTACTTCCTCTTGCATCTCATTCCATGCATGCATTACCCTCTGCATAAAAAGATTGCCCCTCAGGTCCCTTTTAAATCCTGCCCCTCTTGCCTTAAACCTATTCCCTCTAGTTTTGGACTCTCTGACCCCAGGGAAAAGACCCTGGCTATTCACCCTATCTATGTCCGTCATGATGTTATAAACCTCTATGAAATAACCCCTCAGCCTACAATGATGCTGGGGAAAATAGCCCCAGTCTATTCAGCCTCTCCCTATAGCTCAAACGGTCCAATCCTGGCAACATCCTTGTAAATCTTTTCTGAACCCTTTCAAGTTTCACAATATCCTTTCTAAAGCAGGGAAACCAGAATTTCATGCAGTATTCCAAAAGTGGCCAAACCAATGTCCTGTATAGCTGCAACGTGATCTCCCAACTCCTCTACTCAATACACTAACCTACAAAGGCCAGCATACCAACACCACTTTCACTGCCCTGTCAATCTTGTGTAGTTATGAGACAACATCCATTGCTTTGTCATTTTGTTTTCTCTGTTATTGGAAGCACTTTCATCAGATTAACAATTCTGATTGACAGTTCATTTCAGAAAAATGGGTAGACTGTAACATTCACTGGAGAATTTAGCATAAGTTATCTTGTCAAACCTGATTACTCATGCATACAATGTTTTCAGTACACCATGATGACTTCATCAGATTGACAATTCACCAAGTGGGAAGAGTCTGATTATTATGTTAATTACTAACTGATGCCATTTATATCAGTGAGCTTTATTATAGAGTATTCCACCCTATTTTGGGAACTAGAATCTAATTTAATTAGTTTAATTACTGAACAATGAAACTAGTAACAGATGAATTTAGTTGGTTCTTTGTCAATGTCTTATTTAAAATTTAAAATGTGGGTTGTCACCAGTAGGTATGGAAATGATTTCTGAGTACATTGTTTTCCCTTTTTTTTCTTTAGAACACTTCAAACAATTCGTAAAAAGGTGCAAGAAGAACATTCTCTTCAAGATCTTTTATTCAAAAGTGCTTTCAAAGGATCCCCTACTGTATTGCCACCCAGGTATCTAATCTGGCAAAATCTGAAATAGTTGTTGTGTCCTGAACTCTGCAGAAGCTGTTATTGAATAGGTTTTCTTTATAGATTCTAACTTGATGAAATATGTGGCGTAAAGAGTGTCAGCATAAGAATGAGTATGTAAACTGCCAAATTATAACTTTGACTCCTTTCAATTTGTTTGATTAGATAGACTGGTATCTATGGGAAATTTGTCTCTTTGATAACTTTGGTAACCTTTTCTAAGCCCAGGAAGTGGGGCAGGGAATGTTTATCTCAAATCCATTCCAAATAATATTGCTGCTGCCAGTCCTGCTCCAATTATTGATATCAAGGCTAATCTGTCAAGTGCACCTGAAGCCCCTAAGTCCATTGTAGACCATGCAAGTAAACACTCAAAAACCCTGCTCAAAATATTGAACATCTTTCTGTTGGATAGTCAGTCTCTATTAATGATCATTAGCCTGTAGAATGGTGTTTCAAATAGAACCCCCGACATCTAATATGTGAACGTGTGAAGAAAGAACAAGAATAGGCCACTCAGCCCTTCATGTTGCCATTCAGAAAGTTCATAGCTGATCTGATTTTGACCTAAATTCTATATTCCTGCATATCCCTGATAATATTTCATCCCCTTGGTAATGAAGAACGTATCCACCTGTGCGTTAAAAATATTTAAAGGTTCTGTATCCATTGCCTTTTTGAAAGTGGAATTCCAAAGACACTGAAGACACTCACCTGGTGCTATGATGTTGTGGCCATAACAGAGACATGGGTTTCTCGGGCAGGAATGGTTGCTGGATGTTCCAGGGTTTAGAACATTTAAAAGGAATAGGGAGGGGTGAAAAAGAGGAGGGGGGTAGCACTACTAATCAGAGAGGGTATCACAGCTACAGAAGCTTCCATTGTCGAGGAAGATCTGCCTACTGAGTCAGTATGGGTGGAAATTAGGAACAGCAAGGGAGCAGTCACGGCGTTAGGGGTTTACTACAGGCCCCCCAATAGCAGCAGGGAGATTGAAGAAAGCATAGGTCGGCAGATTTTGGAAAAGTGTGGACGCAGTAGGGTTGTTGTAATGGGTGACTTTAACTTTCCTAATATTGATTGGAACCTGCTTCAAGCAGAAGATTTGAATGGAGCTGTTTTTGTAAGGTGTGCTCAGGAGGGTTTCCTAACGCAGTACGTT
This sequence comes from Stegostoma tigrinum, assembly GCF_030684315.1. Lineage (NCBI taxonomy): Eukaryota > Metazoa > Chordata > Chondrichthyes > Orectolobiformes > Stegostomatidae > Stegostoma > Stegostoma tigrinum. The sequence goes on along the minus strand of NC_081371.1, from coordinate 29,634,209 downwards.
GACAGGCCGACGAGGGGAGAGGACATTCTAGACTTGGTGCTCAGAAACGAGCCGGGGCAGGTATCAGATCTTGTGGTGGGAGAGCATTTTGGTGATAGTGACCATAACTGCCTCACATTCTATATAGCTATGGAGAAGGAGAGGATTAGGCAAAATGGGAGGATATTTAATTGGGGAAGAGGAAACTATGACGCGATTAGACACGAGTTAGGAAGCATGGACTGGGAGCAATTGTTCCATGGTAAGGGAACTATAGACATGTGGAGACTGTTTAAGGAACAGTTGTTGCGAGTGATGAGTAAATATGTCCCTCTGAGACAGGCAAGAAGGGGCAAGATAAAGGAACCTTGTATGACGAGAGCGGTGGAGCTTCTTGTGAAAAGGAAGAAGGTAGCTTACATAAGGTGGAGGAAGCTAGGGTCAAGTTCAGCTGGAGAGGATTACTCGCAGGCAAGGAAGGAGCTCAAAAATGGTCTGAGAAGAGCCAGGAGGGGGCACGAGAAAGGCTTGGCAGAAGGAATCAGGGAAAACACAAAGGCATTTTACACTTATGTGAGGAATAAGAGAATGGTCAAAGAAAGAGTAGGGCTGATCAGGGATAGCATAGGGAACTTGTGTGTGGAGTCTGAGGAGGTAGGGGAAGCCCTAAATGAGTTTTTTGCTTCTGTCTTTACGAAAGAAACGAACTTTGTAGTGAATGAAACCTTTGAAGAGCAGGTGTGCATGCTGGAATGGATAGAGATAGAGGAAGCTGATGTGCTGAAAATTTTGTCAAACATTAAGATTGACAAGTCGCCAGGTCCGGACCAGATTTGTCCTCGGCTGCTTTGGGAAGCGAGAAATGAAATTGCTTTGCCACTTGCGAAGATCTTTGCATCCTCGCTCTCCACTGGAGTCATACCTGAGGACTGGAGAGAGGCAAATGTAATTCCTCTCTTCAAGAAAGGAAATGGGGAAATCCCCGGCAATTACAGACCAGTAAGTCTCACGTCTGTCGTCTGCAAGGTGTTAGAAAGGATTCTGAGGGATAGGATTTATGACCATCTGGAAGAGCATGGCTTGATCAAATACAGTCAACACGGCTTCATGAGGGGTAGGTCATGCCTCACAAACCTTATCGAGTTTTTTGAGGATGTGACTAGAAAAGTTGATGAGGGTCGAGCTGTGGATGTGGTGTATATGGACCTCTGTAAGGCATTTTTTTAAGGTTCCCCATGGTAGGCTCATTCAGAAGGTCAGGAGGAATGGGATACAGGGGAACTTAGCTGCTTGGATACAGAATTGGCTGGCCAACAGAAGACGGCGAGTGGTAGTAGAAGGAAAATATTCTGCCTGGAAGTCAGTGGTGAGTGGGGTTCCACAGGGCTCTGTCCTTGGGCCTCTACTGTTTGTAATTTTTATTAATGACTTGGATGAGGGGATTGAAGGCTGGGTCAGCAAGTTTGCAGATGACACAAAGGTTGGAGGTGTCGTTGACAGTATAGAGGGCTGTTGTAGGCTGCAGTGGGACATTGACAGGATGCAGAGATGGGCTGAGAGGTGGCAGATGGAGTTCAACCTGGATAAATGCGAGGTGATGCATTTTGGAAGGTCGAATTTGAAAGCTGAGTACAGGATTAAGGATAGGATTCTTGGCAGTGTGGAGGAACAGAGGGATCTTGGTGTGCAGATACATAGATCCCTTAAAATGGCCACCCAAGTGAACAGGGTTGTTAAGAAAGCATATGGAGTTTTGGCTTTCATTAACAGGGGGATTGAGTTTAAGAGTCGTGAGATCTTGTTGCAGCTCTATAAAACTTTGGTTAGACCGCACTTGGAATACTGCGTCCAGTTCTGGTCACCCTATTATAGGAAAGATGTGGATGCTTTGGAGAGGGTTCAGAGGAGGTTTACCAGGATGCTGCCTGGACTGGAGGGCTTATCTTATGAAGAGAGGTTGACTGAGCTCGGTCTCTTTTCATTGGAGAAAAGGAGGAGGAGAGGGGACCTAATTGAGGTATGCAAGATAATGAGAGGCATAGATAGAGTTGATAGCCAGAGACTGTTTCCCAGGGCAGAAGTGGCTAGCACGAGGGGTCATAGTTTTAAGCTGGTTGGAGGAAAGTATAGAGGGGATGTCAGAGGCGGGTTCTTTACGCAGAGAGTTGTGAGAGCATGGAATGCGTTGCCAGCAGCAGTTGTGGAAGGAAGGTCATTGGGGTCATTTAAGAGACTGCTGGTCATGCGTATGGTCACAGAAATTTGAGGGCGCATACGTGAGGATCAATGGTCGGCACAACATTCTGGGCTGAAGGGCCTGTTCTGTGCTGTGCTGTTCTATGTTCTATGTTCTGTGTTCAATCCTCTGAGGGAAAAAAATAGTTTCCTGACCTCAATTTTTAATGGGTGACCCCTTATCTTTAAACTGTGACCCCCTAGTTCTAGATTCTTCCACAAGAGGAAACAATCTTTCAATATCACGTGGTCAAGTCCCCTCAGGATGTATCAATTAAGGCACCTCTGAATCTTTATAACTCCAGAGGATACAAGCCTAAGCCCTTCTGGCCTTTCCTCAGAACAATCTACTGATTTCAGGCATCAGTCTAATAAACGTTCACTGAACTGTTTGCAACAAACTAACATCCGTCCAAAGTATTGTGACCATTTTTACACAGCACTGGAGTGTAGTCTCACCAATGCACTATATAAGATGGGATCTATCCCAGGTTACTGAGGGAAGCGAGAGATGAAATAGCTGGGGCCTTAACAGGTATCTTTGCAGCATCTTTGAGCATGGGTGAGGTCCCAGAGGACTGGAGAATTGCTAATGTTGTCCCCTTGTTTAAGAAGGGTAGCAAGGATAATCCACATGATTATAGACCGGTGAGCCTGGCGTCAGTGGTGGGGAAACTGCTGGAGAAGATACTGAGGGATAGGATCTATTTACATTTGGAAGAAAATTGGCTTATTAGTGATAGGCAGCATGGTTTTGTGCAGGGAAGGTCACATCATACCAACCTGATAGAATTCTTTGAGGAAGTTACAAAGTTGATGGATGAGGGAAGGTCTGTAGATGTCATATACATGGACTTCAGTAAGGCATTTCATAAGGCTTTCCATGGTAGGCTGTTGGAGAAGAAGTCGCATGGTGTCCAGGGTGTACTAGCTAAATGGATAGAGAACTGGCTGGCCAACAGGAGATAGAGTTGTAGTGGAAGGGAGTTTCTCAAAATGGAGAACTGTGACCAGTGGTGTTCCACAGGGATCTGTGTTGGGACCACTGTTGTTTGTGATATTCATAAATGATCTGAAGGAATGTATAGATGGTCTGATTAGCAAGTTTGCAGATGGCATTAAGATTGGTGGAGTAGCAAATAGTGAAGGGGAATGTCAGTGAATGCAGCAGAATATAGACAGATTGGACAGTTGGGCAGAGAAATGGCAGATGGAGCTCAATTCAGACAAATGCAAGGTGATGCAATTTGGAAGATCCAATTCAAGAGCAAACTGTGTGGTAAATGGAAAAGCCCTGGGTAAAATTGATGTACAGAGAGGTCTGGGTGTTCAGGTCCATTGTACCCTGAAGGTGGAAACGCAGGTGAATAGAGTGGTCCAGAAGGCAGACGGCATGCTTTCATTCATTGGACGGGGTATTGAGTACAAGAGTTGGCAGGTCATGTTACAGTCGTATAGGACTTTGGTTCAACCACATTTGGAATACTGCATACAGTTCTGGGCTCCGCATTACCAAAAGGATGTGGATGCTTAGGAGAGGGTGCGGAGGAGGTTCACCAGGATGTTGCCTGGTATGGAGGGTGCTAGCTATGAAGAGAGGTTGAGTAAATGATGCTTATTTACATTAGAATGACAGAGATTGAGGGGGGACTTTGTTGAGGTCTACAAAACCATGAGGGGTATAGACAGTGTAGATAGCAAGAAGCTTTTTCCCAGAATGGGGGACTCAGTTACTCGGGATCACGATTTCAAGGTGAGAGGGGAAAAGTTTAATGAAGATATGCATGGAAAGTTCTTTACGCAGATGGTGGTGGGTGCCTGGAACGTGTTGCCAGCGGAGGTTGTAGAGGCGGGCACAATAGTGTCATTTAAGATGTATCTAGACAGATACATGACTGGGCAGGGAGCAGAGGGATACATATCCTTGGAAAGTAGGCAACAGGTTTAGATAGAGGATCTGGATCGGCGCAGGCTTGGAGGGCTGAAGGGCATGTTCTTATGCTGTAATTTTCTTTGTTTTTATAACTAAAACAGAATCTCCCTATACTTATGTTTAATAGCCCTTGCCATAAAACGTAACATTTTCTTCTCTTTCCAGATTGCCTGCTATCATAATGTCCACTTCACAACTCACTTGCCTCCCTATCTTTGTGTCATCAGAAAAATCAGCTACCATACCTTAAATCCTTTCATTCAAATCATTTACGTAAGTTATAAAGAGTCGAGTTCCCAGCATCAACCCATTTTGAGCATCACTCCTGACATTCTGCCAGCCTAAAAAGGCCCATTTATTCCTGCTAGCTGCTAGCCAACAAATCTTCTATTCATGCTTCTATTCATACGTTACCCTTATAGTATATGAGTTTTTAATTTTGGCAATAGCCTTTAATGTGGGACCTTATCAAATGCCTTCTGGAAATTTAATTACAGTGCATTCACTGGTTCCCCTTTAGTTATTTCTTTGAAGAACTCCAATAAATTAGTTACACATGATTTCACTTTGACAAAGTCATTTTGGCTCTGTCTGATTACCTTGAACTTATCCAAGTGCACTGTTATACTGTCTTTAATGGTAACTTCAAGCAGTTTCCCTGTGACTAATGTTAACTTAACTGGCCCGTAGTTTGCTGCTCTCTGCTTCCTTCTATTTTTGAACAAATGGGTTAGATTAGCTATTTTCCAGCTAAAGGAACTTTTTGCAAACCTAAAAAGTTTTGGAAAATTAAAAACACATCAGTTATCTCACGAGATCAGGAGTTTCGAAGAAAGAAACTCATTGAAACTATAACTTACAAGGCATGGTGGCTCAGTGATTAGCATTGTTGCCTTAAAACACCAGGAACCCAGGTTTGAATGCACCTCGGGCAACTGCCTTTGTAGAGTTTGCACATTCTCCCCATATCTGTGTAGATTTCCCCCTGGTGCTCCGGTTTCCTCCTACAGTCCAAAGATATGCAGGTTAGGTGGATTGCCCATGCTAAATTGCCCGTAATGAGCAGGAATGTGCAGGCTGGATGGATTAGCCATGGGAAATGCATTGTTACAAGGATGGGGTAGGGTGGGGCTGTGATTCTGGGTGGGTTACTTTTCGAAGAGTCTGTGTCGACTCTGTGGGCCAAATGGCCTGTTTCCACACTATAAGGATTCTGTGATCTTCTATGTGTGACTGATTGAATATCAATAGGAGGATGTCCTTGGCTGGAGATCCTGGAGCCAGAGGCCATCATTGTAGAATTCGGGGAAGGCCATTTAAGACTGAGAAGAAGAGGAATTTCTTTACTCAGAGCAGTGACTCTTTGAAATCCTGTATCCCAATTATTAAGCATGTTCAAGACAGCAATTGATTTTTTTTTGGCCCAGGGAAGACAGATCATCTCATCCACTTGATGCCTGCAGGATACACGGACACTTGTATGTCAACAAAGTAGCGGGAAATTTTCACATAACTGTGGGCAAGTATGTGCATTCGTCATATTACTAGCTCCATTAATCAAAACTAATGGCTGGATTTTGACTTAGTAAAATACTCCAATAAAAACATAAAGAAACAATAGACCATGCAGCCACTCAAATCTGCTCTGCTGTTCAAAGCGATAATGACTGATCTTTTGCATTGATCTCAGTTTCCTGACCATTTCCTGACCATTCCCTGTACCCCTTGATTCCCAATGGACCAAAAATCTGGTTGTTGCAGCCTTAAAATCAGAGTCCCCACAGTGTGGAAAGGGGCCATTCAACCCATCAAGTCTGCACTGACCCCCTGAAAAGCATCCTACCCAGACCCAGCTCCCTACCCCACTGTCTGTCTGAAGGTTGAGTTGAAAGCGGTGATGGATTTTGCTTCCTTTACCTTGCTTCTTCCAGAAGATATGGAAAGTGGTCCACTCTTTTTTTTCCCCAGGATCTTGATATTGATCGTAATCGATGGGGAATTGTGTCATGCAGTGGGAGCTGGTTGGAAAAGGACCTCAGTTGCCCAGATATTTAGTGGAAGGCCCATTTTTGTCACGCTTCAGAGAGAGAGCTGACAATGCCTGATGCTTAGTCGAAGTGAAAGCACACGAGCATCCTTTGCACACTGTCTGACTGGGAGGGCGGTAGAGGCAGGAAACCTAACACCCTTTTAAAAGTACGTGAGTGAACACTCGAAATGTCATAACATTTAAAGCCGTGGGACAAGTACTAGAAAATAGGATAGGTTAGTACACACTGGATTGGCTGAAGGGCCTCTTTTATGCTGTATAATTCTATGATTGAGGTTGGAGTGGTTTTGAATTAAGTACAACTTACGATAACAGTTTAATTTCTATTCTGCAATTTATCTTCACATCTGGTTAGTAATTTGGTGGAGTTGGTGACTGGTGGTTTCTCCTCCTTCCTGACTTATGCTGTCACTGATCCTTGTTTTTGTCAAACTTCCCACTTCCCAACTTGACTATATGCCATTTCCCTCTTCTGAACCTGAGTTCCAGTTTTAAGGTGCAGATCCAGATTTGATCAGAAACCAGAGCCCCAGAGTTGTGGTTGTGTGGGTTCTGTCAATGCAGAAGTGTTGACCAGCCACTGTTCTAATCATTTCATGTTTCCCATTCACCACTTCACTTTCCTGAACCCCTGCTGTGAGAGCTCCGGAGAAAAAAGTGGCCCAGCTATTTCAGTTGCAGTCAGCAAGTTTTTAGGAAAGGGAAACACGAGCAAGAGATTTGGGGCCAGGCTGAGTAAATAACTGCAAAATTAATAATGTAAAGTATTTAAAATTGTAGACTGTAATGTTTCAGATTTTTCTGAAACACTTTTTACCCTCGTTTTAATGGGAGAATGTGATTCACTTCGGTTGAAGCAAGGGCTTGACTTGTATTACTGACTAAATCCACTCAGTCACCACAACCTCCTCTCAATCCTGTCTTCCTATCTGTATTCTGCCCATGTCCCAAATAGAGATCACTTGTTGCCTCTACATAACACGCCACTTTGCAGCCCAGTATCTAGTTTGTCCCGACAATCTAAATAAATCCATTTATGTGAATGAGAAATATAAAGTGAATCTTTTTTTGTATTGGCTACTGGTTCTGTCAATAATTGTTAATGTTTTGATAGATATTTCATAATGGTGAAGGAATTGGATCTTATTCAATGTTACTTTATGCTCAGGTTGTCTTAAAAGTTTCCTAACTTATTTTAGAAATTTTCTTGATGCTATTAGGGCGATTCCTCATCCTCGAGGTCATGCACATATGGCAGCTCTCATTAGTCATGATGGTAAGTGTTAGCAGATTATTATTAACAAAGTTGTAGATGAATTTATGCCATTCAGATAAATTTGACAAAATGCATAATGCTTATGAAAGGAAATATAGGGCTGTTAGATTCTTTTTTTCCCTTTCAATTTTGGTTCAGTTATTAGTGCTGACATTTCATAGCCAATGTTGTATGTTCATGCAGCCTTTGAGGGACTTGAACATAAAATCTAAACTACACACTAATTGCAATACAGGAGGAGGGAAACATCATTCAGATCATAAGATCCGTCATTAGATGGATTGTCAACTGAGGGTTTCCCTACTGCCTTAGATTAGCATTTGAAAAGGACAGAATCACTCCTGTAACTTCAATAAAACATATTATCTTATTCTTATACCACTGCTGGTTCTGGGAGCCTTTTCTGCATAAATTAGCTGCTGTACATCTGATAATGCCACTGCAGTTAAAAAAAAAGCTCTTGGGTGTAAAGTGGGGATTACATGAGATCATGAAATACACCATTTAAATATTAAAATCTGTCTTCTCCAGGACAAGATCAGTCTGGGTGTGGTTGCACTGTGGCTGACTGTTCCCCAAAGCTAATTGCAGCGATTGCTTGAACCTAGAAATTATGCATCGCTGCTTTGTTCATCATGGGGAGCAACACAGCTACACGAGTGGAATCCATACAATTATTGAGTAACTATCTCAAATGAAAACTTTGCTTTCCCTTTCTCTTGCCTCTGCAGAAAGGTACTAAGACCAATGTCCATCCCTATTGCTTACCCGCTGAGACTGGCTCACTCCATAATCCTGCTATCTCTCACTGCATAGAACATAGAACAATACAACGCAGAACAGGCCCTGCATAATCAAGCCTGGGTCTTTGCTGCTGTGTATGGTTCAGTACCATTTTGCTGTTTTTGCAGCAAAAGTTTGAATGAAAGTGAGAGCTACTCTTTATTTACTCAAGTAATGGCCAATCCCATTTAAAACTTCCACATAAGATTCAAAAACTTATTACTTACCACCTGCTTGCCAATGAAATCAGACTCCACTCGGGTGCAGATCTACTTGATAGCACAAAATTGAAGGCGGCTATCTAGCGCCTTGTATCTATTTGCATGTTAACATATGGTATAAAGGCCTTATATAAGTGGTTTTTATTGTGATAAATTGGATAAAGTTAGGTGTACAGAACTTGTCTCCGTTGAGATTATTTATCTATAACTAAAAACTTATTGATGAAAAATGTTGGCTCTTTTTACACTACATTTTAGGGATGAATGGGTAGGTGAACTGTATTGGACTTAGTAGCTCTATGTTAGCAAGTTGGTGGGAGAGGATGGATTGCAAGCTCTCTGAAATGTTAATTCTGTGAAATAGACCCCCAATTTGAAAGTTTAGTCTTAGAAATGAGAGTTCTGAGCGTGTAAATTTTATTTGTTGAAGGCTCCTTTAATAATACAGCACTATAGTTTTGTTGATCTAAATCACTTAAGAGGAATTCCTATTTATTTTTTCCTTATTTTATGATATACAGGATTTAAAGTTTCTTGGCTGATGAATAATTATTTAAAAAGAAAGGAAAAGTGTGCTGACGTACTGCTTTTAACCACATGGAGGTGCTCTTTAGCCTAAATACTGTGTGTACTTTTCAGATGCTCTGGTCCACCACCATATTTTTACAGTTGCAATTAAACTTGTGACATACCAAAATTATTTTTCAGGTTGATTTTGGCGTGATTTGAGGGAAACATACTCTGAGCTTACATGTTGGGCTGGGAAAGCAAAGCATCAAATGCTTTATTTACAATGAAATATAATTTAATTTTAATTTAATATTCCTCTTAATGCACTGAGTATTTGCTTTCTTGGCTATGTTATTGTTATAACTATTTTTGAAGAGCAGTCTGTATATGGAAAGCAAGAGTAATGGATTTCTGAAAAGTTGCTTATTGATATAAAGTACAGCCTGACATTGAAGTTTCTGTCTTTGTCTTTAGTGTACAATTTTTCACATCGAATAGATCATTACTCATTTGGAGAACCAATTCCAGGACTTATTAATCCACTGGATGGAACAGAAAAAATTGCCATAGATCGTAAGCTGCTTTTTCTGTTCTTGTTTTTATCTTTGATGTAAGAAGAATTTTCCATTCATTTATTAACTTGTTCACTCTCCACTATTCTATCCAACTCTTTCTCAGCTGTTTCTTGTTGCATGATTTCAACTGATGAGTTTGTTGATAATTGAAAACTCTCAGTATGAACGTAAAGCTCACTTTTCTGTGACATCGATTGTATTGATTTGGTGAGATATCGTACTTGTGTAGCATTATTTTTAGATGAAATGGGAAGTCGATTGGTACTGCATTTATTGAATAGTTGCTGGGAAGATATGACAGTCATTGACCTTAATCAAAGCAGAACAGGATTTTACAAGTTGGTTGAGAAAAATTAAATTATACGTTACATTTTAATATCTCTATTTGCTGCTATGTGCACAGATAATTTATTTTATTAGTTTGGAAAGCAGGGCTAAAATATTCGTTGAAACTGTTACTTGCAAAGATGCACTTTTCTTTCATTATGACGGAATGATTTCCCACAGTGTACATTTGAAACTTAATGTGAAAGGACTGTTATGGCTGTAAGTGGAAGTTGTGAACAGTTCACTTATGTGCAAGGAAAATTGTTCGTTCTATCAATCTTTCATGTTACTTTGGTTTCTTAATTCTTCTTCCCATGTTCCCGACCCCATCGGCTTGTGTGCTATTGGATATCATCTATTATCTGTCTTACTTGTGCTGAAGAAGTAATTCAACACTGATATTACACTATCTATAGAACAAAATGCCAGGACTAGATTAACAGCATTGACTGAATTAAATTAGAAGAAAATAAGTCTTGCAGATCTGAGGTTTTCATTGACATGCAGATCAGATGGCCGTGAAATCTGATTGTTATACAAAACCTATTTTTTCTCCATTTTATGCTCTTAGTCCATTTAGTGCAAGTTCTTGTGCATAACAGCGACAAGAAGATATTAAATGTAACACTCCATATCACACAAATTCCTGTATTTTGAAGGAAAAGAGACCAGCATACAAGGATAGAAAGAAAATAGAGGAAGCTGGTAGTCTACAAGGAATTAAGATAGATCGAGAGAGAGTAGATATGTCTTAACATCCTTCTTGAAGACCTTTTGATAGTTGTGTGGACTTTAAGGCTAGGATAATACAGGATTTGTGAAGTCAAGCTAATGTATGTGTATATCCTCATTGGAATTATAATTTGGCAGCACTCGAATTAGCAGATTTAATACAATGCATCTGAGGCTTCACTGTGTTAATAGGATGCCTTAACTTTGAATAAATATTTTTATTTTTAATATTGTCAGAAGTTATCAGAATTCTATTGATTTGTTTCTGCTCCAAAGAATCAAATCAGCCATCAAAGTAATTGGAGGAACCGAAGAATCATAGAATCCCTACAGTGGAAACAGGCCCTTTGGCCCAACATGTCCACATGACCCTCAGAGCATCCCACCCAGACCCATTGCCCTATAACCCAATTAATATAGACATCCCTAAATGCAATGCCTGAGGGTGGAATCACACCTGGGCCCCTCACACTGAGACAGCAGTGCTAACCACTCAACAACCATGCCAAATTATGTAATTGCACCTCCAGGTACACTGGATGTTACTGCTGCACCATAGAAGCACCAATGATGGACAAATTAGCCTTAAGTCCAAAAAATCCTGCACAGAAATTTCAATGAAGGGGATGCCAAATGAGAAAAAAGTAACTCTTATAATGGGAGCCACAGAACAAGTATGGTGTATGAGTGAGGCCCAGCTCAAAAGCTTGAGCTCAAGCCACTGTCATTATGTCTGAAAACAAATCTGCAGTGTGCCTTCTTGATAATAGCCCTATTTCTGTAAAACAGCTAGCTATCCTTTAATTCAGCATTGCTCTGGGAGAACTGAAACAATTTTAGTTTGAAAAACTGGTCAGGATATGTGGAGAAAACAAATGAGAAAACTTTCATTGCAAGAGAGAATTAAGCGACAAACATACTAACATAAACAAAGGAAGGGAAGTTGAAGGCAGTAAATAAAGCATAAAGCCAAATGCTTTTGGAAATAATATATAAAAAGGACGAAATCGGATTAGGTGTGAAATGATATCATTTTTTTAGTTAGATAATAAATAACAATATTAAGGTATTTGAAGAAGTTTTAAAACCTGGAATCAAATCTGAGTTGAAATGGATTTGGGAATGGTGATATTGCTGAAGCCTAAAGTCAGAGCCCAAAGGATACCTTGCAAAAAAAGATAAGACAATTGATTTTGAGCCTTAGTTTCAAGCATTATTTTGAATTTAAACTTTGCTGATTTTCAAAGTACACCAGATTGCTTCCCTAAATCTCTCTCCACGTGCCATTTTTCTACATTGCTCCCTATTTTCATGCTGTCAATAAGTTTGATGTGCTTACACGTTTTCATTACAGTGTAATTTTAATTCAGAACAATGTTTCCAGGGGAACACACTCAAGTGGCAGCACTTGTGTTTCTGAATGAAAAGGATGTATGGTCAAATTTCATTCCACAATCTTTGATATGTAATCTAATTGTAATTTATTGCAATACACAAGGAGTTCAGCATTTGATTAACTGTTTTTTAGTGAGCTATTGCACCAAAACGTCATCTGCATTCCCAAATGGGCCTAACTGGCCCAATAGCAATTTTCAAGGAAGAATCAAGAATTTGTGTCCTGTCCAATACTTGTCCTTCTGTCAAAACAACTGAAATAGCTTAATTTGCCCTCCGCCATTGTCCTCTCATATCACCCCAGCAACATCTGCATCTAACGTATCATTCTCCGCCACTTCCGTCACCTATAATCCCCACCCCTATCTGCCTTTTGTAGGGACCGTTCTCTCCACAACTCCCTTGTCCGCTCCACACTCCCCACTAACCCCATCACACGCGGTTCCTTTCCCTGCAACCGCAGGAAGTGCTATACCTCCCCCCTTATCAACAAAACAAACCTTCCATATTACACAGGGGTTCACCTGCATGCCAGTCAACTTGGTCTGTAGTATCCGCTGCTCCTGATGTGGTCTCCTCTACTTCGGTGAGACCAAGTGTAGACTCTGAGACAATTTCGTGGAGCATCTGTGCTCTGTACACAATAAACAACAATACCTTTTGGTCACCAACGATTTTAACTCCCCCTCACACTCCCTGGGTGACATGTCCATCGTGGGCATCCTCCAGTGTCACAGTGACACCAGCAACAGACTGGACGAGCAAGATCTCATATTCCACTTTGAGAGCCTACAGCCCAATGGTCTAAACATGGAAATCACCAGCTTCTTTTCTCCCCCACACCCCAGCGCCATTGCAATTCTAACCCTCCCTCTCATCCCCGCCTGCTTGACCTGACACAATCTGTCCACCTTCTCTTCCACCGATCTGCCCCACATATCCCACTGACCAATCCCCACTACTCCCTCCCTGCACTCACCTACCACAATTCCACCTACTTTCCCAAGCCCCACCCCTCCTCTCTCTCTTTATTTCCCAGCTCCTTTCCCTTGCCTCATTTCTGAAGAAGGGTCCCGACCTGAAACATCAATTTTCCTGCTCCTCCGATGTTGCCTGGCCTGCTGTGTTCCTCCAGCTCCTTTTTGTGTTGTCTCTGACTCCAGCATCTGTAGTTCTTGCAGTCTCCTAGTCATCTGTCTTACAGTTTTTTGCGTGCTGCCTTTTCTATTTAAAGAAGCAAATCTTTAATTAAAACATGGAAATAGAAAACAATGCCATTATGTGATTACATCATTTAATAAAGGAGTTGATAATAAACGAGCAGACCCTGAAAATCAAATGTAGATGTCAAAACAATCACCGCACCATCAAGAAAAATATTTAGATCCCTATGGAGAAAGATGATTGAAGATTATGTTGAACTTGTTGAGTTCAAGTTAGTTGAATTGTCTGAGCACTGAGGTGCTTCAGTTATCTTGAAGCAATCTGAAATGCCCAATTCAGCAATTTAAAAATAAATTTAAAAGATAATCATAGACAGATAATACAATTCTGACTCCTGACTTTGAAGCATTATGTTTCTGTTTGTATATCTGTCTATAACTAACAATCTTATACGACTACTTGCTATGTCACAAATCTGTTGTAGCTTGATAGCTTTGGTAGGTTTTAATTGGTGTGTATTCTAGCCAATACACTTGCTTGACAAACCAGTTGATTAGGTGTCACTGCAGCACCTCAAGTTCAATATTCTGGAAATAATTTCTCTTGTTTCTTTTCAAACTATTTTCTGTTTTTAGAAATTGGATTTCTGAATGGTTTCTTTACCTTCTTTTAGGCCCCTGTTTGTTTATTCAATAAATTGGAGGCAAGTATATTCTTCTAATAAGCAATTTAACGTAATTGTATCTGGAGACGGTTGTAAGCCATTTTTATTTAATTATTTGTTTAATTCAGGCCTTAATGCCTGGCCCAAGCTTTTGTGAGCCAGCCCATATGTAGCATGCCTGAATATAGAGGCTGGTAGAAATTTAGACAGCTAAGAGATAAAGGGAAGCGATGAGAAGAGAAAACTGATTGAAAGGAGACATGGCTGGAATTAGAGTGATATAATCTAATGAGAGAAAACATTGGAAATAGGGAAAGCAGTATAGCTGGGGACTGATAAAACATGAAAAGCAGATGCTGAAATGACGGCTGCGACAAATTATAACGAGGCAACAAGCTACAGGGTAGGGTGCCACAAAAGGAGAAATGTTGGTACACTGCAGTGAAAGGGAAGAAGTGGACAGGGGGCTATAGAAAGAGGATTAACGGCAAAGGCAGTGAAAATAAATAAATGGGTGGCATGAAAGTGAGACAGAGAATGAAACAAAGAAAAATTCCATATACCAAGAGCTCTCATCTCTGATGTAGTCCTCATCTCATCTGAAAGGAAAGAACAGAAGTTTTAATTAAAAAAAGCATGTCAATAATCAGAAGATGAAACAGATGTTTAGAAGCAGAGAAGTGAAGAGAAACTGGAATGAAATACAATGAGACATAGAAGTGAAGGATGTGTTGGCCAGCATAACAAGAAATTGTATTTATATAGATTTTTGATATTAAAAAACATCCTAAAGAACTTCATTTTTTTCAAAAATGGATTTCATTGCAAAGGAGGAGAAAGAATGAATTACCAAAAGCTTAGTAAAAGAAATAGGAAATCGGAGAGTGTGAAGTGAAGAAACAGGAATGATTGGGGGTAGTTTGAGAGAATGGTGGCTGATAGGATGGTGGGATGGAAAGAAGTGGAATGTATAGGTTGCCAAAATACATCATCAGCAAAGCCACCCAAACTCACCTTTTTTATGGAATTTCTTCTACTGCATACTTTTGGCCTATCCGATTTGTCAGCATTTGCTTGATCAACTCAAATTTCATCTTTTTTTGACAGCATTTAAATCATAACTGATCAGTACTAAATGAAAATGAAAGCACAAAACAAAACATGAAGCTAGTGATACCTAACTGATTTTTCACCAAATAACCAAAATTCCTCCTTATGGGAAAAAATGAAGACAGGTAGGCTGCAGCGGGACATTGACAGGATGCAGAGATGGGCTGAGAGGTGGCAGATGGAGTTCAACCTGGATAAATGCGAGGTGATGCATTTTGGAAGGTCGAATTTGAAAGCTGAGTACAGGATTAAGGATAGGATTCTTGGCAGCGTGGAGGAACAGAGGGATCTTGGTGTGCAGATACATAGATCCCTTAAAATGGCCACCCAAGTGGACAGGTTTGTTAAGAAAGCATATGGTGTTTTGGCTTTCATTAACAGGGGGATTGAGTTTAAGAGTCGTGAGATCTTGTTGCAGCTCTATAAAACTTTGGTTAGACCGCACTTGGAATACTGCGTCCAGTTCTGGGCGCCCTATTATAGGAAAGATGTGGATGCTTTGGAAAGGGTTCAGAGGAGGTTTACCAGGATGCTGCCTGGACTGGAGGGCTTATCTTATGAAGAGAGGTTGACTGAGCTCGGTCTCTTTTCATTGGAGAAAAGGAGGAGGAGAGGGGACCTAATTGAGGTATACAAGATAATGAGAGGCATAGATAGAGTTGATAGCCAGAGACTATTTCCCAGGGCAGAAATGGCTAGCACGAGGGGTCATAGTTTTAAGCTGGTTGGTGGAAAGTATAGAGGGGATGTCAGAGGCAGGTTCTTTACGCAGAGAGTTGTGAGAGCATGGAATACGTTGCCAGCAGCAGTTGTGGAAGCAAGGTCATTGGGGTCATTTAAGAGACTGCTGGACATGCATATGGTCACAGAAATTTGAGGGTGCATACATGAGGATCAATGGTCGGCACAACATTGTGGGCTGAAGGGCCTGTTCTGTGCTGTACTGTTCTATGTTCTATGTAACATAAACTGAAGGATATAATTCTGAAGGTAACCGCATTTTGCAGGGCTTTAGAAAAACAATAGTAGATTGGAAGTGGGCAAGTGGTCAGAGAGAGATTCTTCACCCAGAGAGTTGTGAGCGCATGGAATACTTTGCCAGTGATAGTCGTGAAAGCAGAGTCATTAGTGACATTTAAGCGACTGCTGGACATGCACATGGACAGCAGTGAATTGAGGGGAATGTAGGTTAGGTTATTTTATTTTTGGATTAGGATTAATCCACGGCACAACATTGTGGGCCGAAGGGCCTGTACTATGCTGTACTTTTCTATGTTCTCTGTTCTCAGTTGGTACATGAGATATGTAACATAATGTGTGCAAGTTGGTGATGATAGCTGGGCGGGTTGAGAAAGTGGTTAATTTAGCGCAGAGGATCCGAGGGTTTATAATGAAAGTTCTAAAGTGTGGAAGCTGGGAAGTTACGATAAGTGTGTATAAAACTCTTGTCCTCATCCAAAGTATTTTGCCCTGTCTGAGGCACCGCCCTAGGAAGGATCTGAAAGCATGAGAAAGGATGACAAGAAAGTTTATGACAATGTTCCCAAAGCTGAGACACTTCAATTACATGATAGATTGTAGAAGGTGGGGCTATATCTTTGGAGAAAAGATTTGATAGCCATGTCCAAAATGGTGAGAGGTTGAGTAGATAAGGAGAAATTGTTCCCATTGATGGGAATCAAGAGATTAGAGGACACTGATTTAAGGAGATTGGCAAAAGTAGCAATAGTATGTTCAGAAGACCTTTTCCACACAGTATGCAGTTAGGAATCCACGACATATGTTGGCCGCAGATTGAATCAAATGACCTGAAATAGAACTATGTGATTATCTGAAGATATAATGTTGTGCAGGGCTTTGGGGAAAAAGATAGGGTAGGAATGAGTCAGTTGGTCTTGCAGAGAGTCAGTGTGGGTGCATGTCTGAATGGTGTCCTCCTTGTCTTGTAGTAGCTCAGTGATTCTGTTTTAGCTGCTTGACTAAGCTGAAGACAAATCAGGTATTTAGCATAATTTAGTCACTGAAGCAAAACAACACCGAAGGTTAGAGGCATTTTCAGTGTTACAAATGGCTTTACCTTCTTTCAGAGATTCGGTCCTGTATCACTGTCAGCAGAAAACCTGCTATAATATGGTTGTAGAAGTCCCAGAAAGTTCCTGCACTTACTATCAAACATTAACAGCACATTGGTACAACTGAATGCAACACAGGCAGATAAGTGTGTAATGCTGATTTGGTGTCACCAGTGCTGTATAGGAGCATGATGCAGTCTGGCAGGTGTTAAGTAACCTTTTGAAAGCAAAATACTGCGAATGCTGGAAATCTGAAATGAAAACACAAAGTGGTAAGTAACTCGGCAGATCTGACGGTATATGTATAAAGAGAAACAGAATTAATTGTTCAGTTCCACTGTGAGACTTCTTTGAAACCCCACTGCTGGCAGTAGTGTTGCAAGGTATGGGGATTGGATGAAGTGTATGCAAATTGAGGTCTGATTAACACAGATTGGCGGTAGGTGGGTTTTAAGAAAACAAACTAGGTTGAAGTTGAAGATTGTCATATTTAGTCTTGGAGCAATGAAAGGTGAGATATAATATGTGACTCGGGGAGCACCCATTCTCGAATAGTGTCTGCTACATATGGGGATGACCTTTCTCTGGTTACCTAAAGATTGATTTTTCAGAGCATAGTTGATGCCTGCACCAGTGTGTTTTGAGCAGTACTTCACAGTGTGTCCTTACTTGTGTTCTTATATTCTTCCATAAATAACTTTCTCCATTCTGGTTCCGTTTTCCATTTCTTCCTCCATTCTGTTGGTGAACTCTTGAAAAATAATGGGCAAGTATTTCAGCAACTTTAGTCTTCACAAACCACATCCATTTGTCCCATTTAGCAGGACAATGTTGGTTTGCACCTGTGGTTTATTCGTAACATATGTGAAGAATGCTTTGTTGCTCTGCTTTATGTTTCAAGCTATTTTCTTTCACGGCTCATCATTGCAGACATTTTTAGCTTCTTGGTGTATTCTTCAGTTACATTTCGTGTGGCAGAACGTTAACTAGAAAAATGTGGATGCAGAAAGTTCTTGCAGGTACTGTCAAAGTGAGTTTTGATCCTCTGGAGAGTATAGGGAGTTAATAGTAGATGATAGAGAAAAAGCAAATGAGCAGTTATCTTAAAAATAAAACAACTGCACAATTCCCAGATGTAGAGGGATTCATGTGTTCTGTTTCATCAGTCATAAAGTTGCTATGCAGTGAAAGCAAGTAGCTAGAAGGCGAATGGAGTGTTTGAGATAACTTATTTCCTCTGCAAAGAAATTGAACATGAAAATAAGGATGTTATACTTTAGTTATGACATTGGTGAGACTAATTTTCATTCATTCACCTGTCTTATTAGTCATTTTTTCACGTGCTTTGGCTCTTGTCTGATCTGTGTGCAACTTTATCCTAGAATGGGTCACAGTGTTATCATAATCAGATTCAGAATCCTCCTTCCTGCATCATTTCTCAAATCTAATAGGACTTTGCCTAAGTTGCTCAAGGTGTGCCACAGCAAATAAGGCGTTTACTGTCCTTGAGATGTTGTTGCTTGGCTTTACCAATTTCATTCAAGCCTTGACCCCAAACTCCTCTAACTGCCTGTGAAAGACCTCCAAATTTTTTCCTATGCAAAAGTTTATCCACTTGCCCCACTATGCCATGAAAACAACACATCATTTGGGCACAGAGCTCAAAGCAACAATGAAAGCTTTCTATCCATCTGTTAATTGAATGTCTTGCATGATGCCTTCTCTCCTCTGGTTTTGTTCCCTGAATAAGCCCTTGCTCCAGAGTTCGTTGAAAATGTTTATTGTTCTTTCTCTTAGTTCCATTCATTTCCTTGCTACAAGCATTTAGCACAGAACAGAATCGGGTGGTTGCAAACACGCAGGTTTTCTACTGCTATTTGCTTTTATTCCTGTTTTAGATGCATGATCACCCAGAGTTCCTGATCCTAGCTTCTCTGTTCTGGTGTGATTGCTTCCTGGAACGTGTATTCTATTAATCTTTCATTGAGTATTGCTTGAGAAAAGATCCACTTTGACAAAAGTTTTCAGCTTGCAGTCCTCAAGGCATTTGCAAGAATACTAAATTAAAGAATGAGAAGGCTGGTTGGTTTGCAAGTCGACCCTGGTAGAGGTGTAGCAATGGAGAATTCACCTGTTAGTTAATGACTGACGACTACCTACCAAGCTGTTTTTGGATTTAAATTGGGCAAGATGAGTGGTCAAGGAACTGCCCTGAAGGGAAAGCTGGAACATGGCTATCAGCTATTTTGTTACATTTTCTAGTTTATTTTTGGAATATGGGCATTGCTGGCACTGCCCTTCCTCAGTTGTCCTTGAACTGAATGATTTGCTAGACAACTTCAGGTGCCAGCTAAGAATCAACCATCCAGCTGTGATACGAGGTAAGGATGACAGGTTAAAGGCCATTAGTAAACCAGATGGGCTTTATTAGGACAATCAACAGTAGTTGTAATAATCACCATAATGGAGACCAACATTTAATTCCAGATTTGATAGTTGACTTTAAATTTCACCTGCCATGGTGGGATTTCACTTTAAACCTCAGAGCCTCTGGATTACTAGTGCAGTAACATTATGACTGTTACTTCTGTCTGCAACAAAGATAGCCATGTGTTTTGTTATATGTAGCTTTGAGTATGTGAAAATCTGCCAGACTGTGAGCCCAACTGACTATCTTAAATTGATTATCAGCATAACTCTCGACACACACAGGAGTATTTGTCTAACTAATGTATCTTCCATGGCAACATCTCTACCAACAAAACCACTTGTGAACATTTTCTTCTCATTCAGTGTAAAAGGTTGTTGAGGCTGGTTGGCTCGCCGAGCTGGTTTGTTGCTCCGCAGATGTTTCGTTACTGTGCTTGGTAACATCCTCAGTGCAGCCTTTGATGAAGTATTCAATGTGTTTTCCCACCTGGTTTTTAAACTCTGGGGTCCGTTGCAATGGATTGCCTCACTTCTGGGTTTCCTCTGTAGTGAAATGTATACGGGGTAGAGTTCAATGTGTTTATTAATAGCCTGCTTCGTGGAGTGCCATGCTTCCAAGAATTCTCGTGCTTGTCTCTGCTTAGCGTGTCCCAGGATCTTGCTGTTGTCCCAGTTGAAGTCATGGTTCTCCTTGTCCATATGGATTGAGATGAGTGAGTTTTGGTCGTGTCTTTTTGTAGCCAGTTGGTGTTCATGTACTCGTGTTAGTTTCCTTCCTGTTTGTCTGATGTAGTGTTTCTCGCAGTCTCTGCGGGGGATTTTGTAAATGGTGTTGGTCCTGTTCATGGCAGAGAGTGGGTCTTTAGTTCGGGTGAGCAGTTGTCATAGGGGTGATGTGGGCTTGCGTGCCACTCTGATGCCTAGCGGTCGTAGGAGTCTTTTGATGTGTTCCAACGTGTTCCTGATGTAGGGTGGTGTGATGAGTGTTGCGGGGTGTATAGAATCTTTCTGATGCTGTTCTTGTAGGTATCTTCTGACCCAGTTCTTTGGATATCCATTATCCTTGAACACTTGGAAGAGGTATTCCTCCTCCTCTTTGCATCACAATGATGCAAAGACTGGAAGGGACTGGCTTTCTGCAAATCCAACCTGAACTATGGGTACACTACGTAGACGACACCGTTGTCATCATTAAACGGACTAACTTAGAAGAGACATACAAACTCATAAACAACACCCTCACCAGAATAAAATTCACCAGTGAGGAGGAGAAGAACAAACAGCTCCCATTCTTGGATGTCATAGTTGAACGCAAGACAAATGGGGAATTGCAAATGAAAGTACACCAAAAAGCCGCACACACAGACCAGGTATTGAACTTCAATTGTAACCATCCCAGCACACACAAATGAAGCTGCATGCAAACACTATTTAAAAGGGCAACAACACACTGCAGCAACATGGAACTATGCCAAGAGGAGGAGGAATACCACTTCCAAGTGTTCAAGGATAGTGGATATCCAAAGAACTGGGTCAGAAGATGCCTCCAAGAACAGCATCAGAAAGATTCTATACGCCCCGCAACACTCATCACACCACCCTACATCAGGAACACGTTGGAACACACCAAAAGACTCCTACGACCGCTGGGCATCAGAGTGGCACACAAGCCCATATCACCCCTATGACAACTGCTCCCCCGAACTAAAGACCCACTCTCTGCCATGGACGGGACCAATGTCATCTACAAGATCCCCTGTAGAGACTCTGAGAAACACTACATCAGACAAACAGGAAGGAAACTAACAGCAAGAGTACATGAACACCAACTGGCTACAAAAAGACACGACCAAAACTGACTCATCTCAATCCATATGGACAAGGAGAACCACCACTTCGACTGGGACAATACCAAGATCCTGGGACAGTCTAGGCTGACACAGTACAAGAATCCCTGGAAACATGGCACACCACGAAGCATGCTATTAATAAACACATTGAATTCTACCCCGTATACATTCCGCCATGTAGGCAACCCATCGCAATGGACCCCAGAGTTTAAAAACCAGGTGGGAAAACACACCGACGCTTCATCAGAGGCTGCACTGACGATGTTACCCAGCGTGGTAACAAAACATCTGCAGAACAACAAAACAGCTGGGAAAGCCAACCAACCTCAACACCCACAACCTGAGCTACAGATCTACTCCAAAACCTTACTGTAAAAAGTTGTTCCCCTTTATTCTTGTGAATGTCCTGATGAGTGCAGGATGCAAATCTTGAACCAAATGTCTTTTCCAGCATTAACATTTCCTGTGTCACGCTGTCTACTCACATCTGCTATTCTGTTAAATCCTATTTCCTCCTGTATCTAACCCTGGAGAAAACAAATCTCCATTTCACTTTCAGCTACTGTCAAAACGCCAACCATCTAATCTTTGACCTTCCATTCGCCATATTATTTCTGCAGCTACTAATCTGATTAAATACACTTTCACCTCCACCTTCAGTGCCCCACTCCAATAGCCCTGGAACGTGTCCAGCGGAGATTCACACGGATGATCCCTGGAATGGTAGGTTTAATGTATGATGAACGGCTAAGGATCCTGGGATTGTACTCATTAGAGTTTAGAAGGTTGAGGGGAAATCTAATAGAAACTTACAAGATAATGTATGGCTTAGAAGGGGTGACGCTGGGAAGTTGTTTCTGTTAGGCGGGGAGACTAGGACCTGTGGGCACAGCCTTAAAATTAGCGGGGGTAAATTTAAAACTGAAATGAGATGACATTTCTTCAGCCAGAGTGTGGTGGGCTTGTGGAATTCTTTGCCACGGAGTGCAGTGGAGGCCGGGACGTTGGATGCCTTCAAGACAGTGATCGACAAATTCTTGATCTCAGAAGGAATCAAGGGCTACAGGGAGAGTGCAGGAAAGTGAGTTGAAATGCCCATCAGCCATGATTTAAATGGCGGAGTGGACTAGATGGGCCGAATGGCCTTACTTTCACTCCTATGTCTTATGGTCTTATTCTTCCTTTCTTCAATCTTTGCCTTGGTACAGCCCTCACTGACACTTTCCTAAGTCTGTTGGTGCAGACTTGAATGCTTGTGGTGGATAACTAATTCAGCCATTCACCACCAGTGACATTTGTTCCTGCTGTCATGAAAACAACTGATTATTCCTGGATAATCCTGAAATAGAAGAGCAACAATGGTTAGCATTCTCTACTGCAAGCCATCTTAAAGCCTGATTCCCTGGTGTCCTCCACCTTTACCTCCAAAATGTGTGAGGAGCTCATAGACTTATTTGTCATCAATATTAAGACCATTTGATCAGCTCTGTGACGCCATCTTCCTTTCACTATTTCCACTGGGTCTAATGTCCTTTAACAACCCTCTTCACCGTTGCTATACTTGAAACTTCCTCTACTTTCTCTCCTATCTCCCCTTATGCCTTTTCTGAGCTCTGCTTGTGAATATAAGCTCCCTGCTTTCTCTACCCCATTCCCATTAAACTACTGAACACTGAACTTCCTATCCTGTATCCCATGTTGGCTAATGTTAGCAATTCTCTCTTTCTCAAATATGCTGTCATCAGCCCTTTCAAGAAGCCAACCTTTGAGCCATCTATCCTTACAAACTATAGGACCATCTTCAGACTCAGTTCCCTGCAAAACCCTTAAATATTTTATCATCTCCTAAACCTGTGCCCATTGTTTTCAAAACACCCCCACCCTCCCCACAGTACAAAATAGTTCTTGCCAAGTCACAAATGGCAATCCAAGTACCAATAAACTTTCTTACCCTCCTTCACCTCTGAAGCTTTTCACACACTTAACCACACCATCCTCCTCTGTCATCCAACAGGATGGGGCTGTATTCAGCTGGAACCATATTTTAGGTAATTTACAGTTGCCAGAGAAGTACTATTAAGGTTTCTCTCCCCATTCCTGTGCATCTTTCCTTTTACCACCACAACCCATTTGTCACCCACATTGTCCCTTGGTGACGTAGTCACATTCAGTTTCCTCATGTGCTGGTGACATGTGCTTCTATTTTAGTTTCATCATTTGACCCCTCTATTTGTTAGATTGTTTAACCAGCATTCAGAGTTAGATGTGAAGAACTATCCTGCAAATCAACATTGGGATGACTAAAACCACATCTCTGTCTTCCACTATAATCCTTGTTCCCTAGTCACCAACTCTATTTTTAACTCTAGCTGAACCAAGCTACTCGTAGCCTCAGTAACATTTTTGATATTGATATGAACTTCCAACCATGTAGTTGTGCATTACACATGATATCCTGTTTCTACATATGTAACAGTGCCCTTGCATGGACCTTTATTCTGAAACCGTCTTGCATGCCAGTTGCCCCCACATTTGACTCTTCCCATACCTCCCTAGCCAGCTTCCCTCATTTAACTTCTATACATTTGAGGCCATCCAAAACTTTGCTGTCTGTCATCTGACACACCCATTTACCCATCACCCCAATGTTTACAAAGCTATTCTGATTTCCAACTCAACAGTGCCTCAATTTTACAATTCTCATCCTTGTTCTGAAATCCTCTGTGGCCTCCCTGTCTGTGTAATCTCCTCCAGCCTTACCTACCCTCTTAAGCATCTCCAACTTTAATTACCTACTACTGTTGGATGTACCTTCAGCTATCTTAGCCTCAAACTCTGGATTCCTTCTTTAAACATATTCATCTCTTCGCACCTGCTTCTGCCTTTAACATAATTCTATCTCTTTGATTATATACATACATATCAAAATCTTGATCTCTGCCTTAAGATCTCATTGTGAGACTAGAACATAGCACAGTACAGGCCCTTTGGCCCATGACGTTGTGCCGAACTTTTACCCTTATCCTAAAACCTATCTAACCTCTACCCCTACCTTATACTATAATCCATATGCCTAGCTAATAGCTGTTTAAATGCCCCAAATGAGGCCAATTCCACTACCCTCTCCGGAAGGGCATTCCACACCCTGACCACTCTGAGTAAAGAACCTACCTCTGACGTCTCCCCTATATCTACCTCCCCTCACTTTAAAACTATGCCCTCTCATAATAGCTACCTCCACCCTAGGAAAAAATCTCTGACTCTCCACTCTATCTATACCTCTGATCATTTTGTACACCTCTATCAAGTCACCTCACATCCTTCGTTTTTCTAAAGAGAAAAGCTCTGGCTCTGCCAACCTTTTCTCGTAAGACCTTCCTTCCATTCCAGGCAACAAGCTGGTAAATCTCCTCTGCACCTTTTCCAACGCTTCCACATCTTTGCTGTAACGAGGCGACCAGAACTGGACACCATACTCCAGAGTGGCTGAGCCAGGCTTTTGTATAGCTGGAACATAACTTCACGGCTCTTGAACTCAATCCCTCTATTAATGAAAGCTAATACACCATACACCACCTTAACAACCTATCCACCTGGGTGGCAGCTTTTGGGGAACTGTGGACATGAACCCAAGATCCGTCTGCTCCTCGACGCTTTCCGTTAATCCTGTATTCTGTTTTCAAGTTTGTCCTTCCAAAATGAATCACCTCACACTTTTTTCAGGGTTAAACTCCATCTGCCACTTCTCAGTCCAGCTCTGCGTCCTATCAATGTCCCTTTGTTACTTAGAACAGCCTTCCACACTACCACAACTCGACACACCTTCGTATCATCCATGAACTTGCTAATCCACCCTTCCACTCCTACATCCAAATCATTTACAAAAATTACAAATAGAAGAGAACCTAGAACAGATCCTTGCGGTACACCACTCATAACTGAGCACCATATTGAATATTTTCTGTCCTTTGTCTTCTAAGGGTCAGCCAGTTCTGAATCCAATCTGCCACATTTCCCCCTGTCCCATGCCTGCTTATCTTCTGCATGAGCCTACCATGGGCGACCTTACCAAAAGCCTTACTTAAATCCATGTATACCACATCCACTGCTCTATCTTCATCCATGTGTTTGGTCACCTCTTCAAAGAATTCAGTTACGTTTGTGAGGCATGATCCACCCCTCACAAATCCATGCTGACTATTACGAATCAAACTGTGCCTTTCCAAGTGATCATAAATCCTGTCTGTCAGAGCCCTTTCCACTGATTTGCCCACCACTGATGTAAGACTAACTTACCTGTAATTTCCAGGGTTATCCTTATTCCCTTTTTTTGAACAAGAGACTATGATGTGTTTATAATGTGTCGGTGAAGTGCCTTTAGATACCTTAGTAAATTAAAGACACTAAATACAGGTTGCATGATACAAATTGTTATGGTCCGCTGAAGCTCAACATTCTATTGCTCAAAATACTCAAATTCATGCATAAATCACGTCCTGGAAATCTTGAGGATCGAAAGTTTATCACATGCTTCGCTGCTCTGGATTTGATGTTTAAAATGCCAGATTGGTGACAGTATGAATGTTTCAGCACACCATCCCAGAAAGTAGTGTGACAAAACTTACTATAGGCCAATTTGACTATTCACAGTAGTTGGGATGCTGCTATTTTTGCTCAGAAGGAAAGCAAAAGTTCTAAGGAAAATTAACCAAACTGATATTCATGCATCTCTAACTGATCAGATATAGATTGGTATTGTATGCCACAATGAACACATCAACTTTTGTTCTCCTGTATTGTTTATGTAAATTTTTACTGCAATTTTCTGATGGTTATCTGTTGGCATTTTTTTATGCATTTCTTTCAAATATATTGTGTGTATTTTAGATAATCAGATGTTTCAATACTTCATCACAATTGTGCCAACAAAACTTAATACCTACAAGTTCTCAGCAGACACTCATCAGTATTCAGTCACAGAAAGGGTAAGTCAAACGATAAAGTTGTTTGATTATCACAGTATTCAGATATGCCACTTAAGCTGGACCATACATGTTTCAACCACTTTGCAATCACTACATTATGAATGTTTCCTATTTTTCCTGATTATGGCATGAGTTCGTTTTGTTGAGGTATATACTTAATTATTATTGTGCAGTTCACGCTATTACATGGAGAACAAATGTGACAGCAGTATTTCAATGGAATTTAAAATAATAGGATTAAGATGTTGCCACCTCCTTTTAAGAGATGAACTGCTATTAAATTGTCTAATGGGAATTTCATTACTGGGATAAACAGTAATCACCTGTTACAAAATGAGAAGTTGCTGGAAAAGCTCAGCAGGTCGAGCCCCATCTGTGAAGAAAAAAAATCAGTTAACTTTTCGGGAACAGCGACCCTTCCTCAGAACAGTTCTGGGCCGGAAATGTTAACTCTGATTTTTGTTCTTCATGGATGCTGCCAGACTTGCTGGCTTTTCCAGCAACTTCTGTTTTTGTTCCTGATTTACAGCATCTGCAGTCCTTTCCATTTTTATCACGTTACATTTGGTTCTAATGCATACTTCATTTTTTTTTTTGAGAATTCTAATATCAGTAGCTCCACTGATTTATTATGGAGCTCTGCCATCTCGCCAGTGGTATTGTGAAGCCTTTCTACTTGCTTGCAAATTTACTGAGGCTCCCTTTTTGAAACGCACATTTATTTTACTTCAGCTTGAACTGGAAGAGGTTTACTGTCACTCAGCAATTCCCCACATATTTCAGTTTTCTTCTCCGTCTCCTCAGTGACTGAAATCTGAGAGGTGTTTCTAGCTGTACGAAGGCTGCCTCTGCTTTTCCTTATGTTTTAAATAGCATTACTGTTGCGGTGATAAACATGCTTTTCCTTTGTAAAACAACAAAACTAAAACATTTTTTAAATGAAAGAACTGTTGATGCTGGAAATCTGAAACAAAAGCAGAAATTGCGAAACAAACTCGGCAAGTTTGGCTGTGTCCACAGATGTAGAGACAGAAAGCCGAGTTGTTTCAGATTCAGTGACAATAATTGCACATGTGCATAAATTCATCAATAATGCCTGTATGCCATGAAGGAATAAAGAAAATCTTCTATCTCAACACTGTCTTCCCACCCTATAGTGTATGCTGTGCTTCCCTTAATAGTCAAAAACGATCAATCTGCATACTGACTGTGCTCAGTGACTGAGCGAACTCAGTGCTCAGAGATAACAAATTCTAAGGAGTTGCAACTTTGAATAAAGAGCTTTTTTTTTAATTTCACTGTTAGTCAGCTGATTCCTCAGTCTGAGACTGTGACCGTCAGTTCTAGACTCCCCAGCAAGGGGAGCCACTCCCAACATCTACTGTCGCAAGCCATTTAGAAATATTCATTGTATCGAAGAGATCATCTCCTCCTAAATTCCAGAAATTAATAGGCCTAATCTGTTGTTCTCATGTCACAGAATAGTCCCCATGTTGTTGTCATTTAATATGATCTGAAGGAATATCTAAAACCAAATTGAATGAGGGAATAAGTGATTGATCAAGAGTTAATTCCGGTAGGTTAATCTCACCCATCCCTTCCTCCCACCCCAAGCCGCACCCCCAGCTACCTACTAACCTCATCCCACCTCCTTGACCTGTCCGTCTTCCCTGGACTGACCTATCCCCTCCCCACCTCCCCACCTACACCCTCTCCACCTATCTTCTTCACTCTCCATCTTCGGTCCGCCTCCCCCTCTCTCCCTATTTATTCCAGTTCCCTCCCCCCATCCCCCTCTCTGATGAAGGGTCTAGGCCCGAAACGTCAGCTTTTGTGCTCCTGAGATGCTGCTTGGCCTGCTGTGTTCATCCAGCCTCACATTTTATTATCTTAATTCCGGTAGGAGCTGGTTGTACAACTGTGGGGAGCTAGTGGTATGAGTTTTATGTAGCGTGGCTAACTGACATAAAGTCTGACACACATTTTGTCTTGACTTCTTTTTAAATAATTATCTTTTGGAGTATAACATTTGTCCCAGTTATCAGCTTTTCTAACTTCAGTCTTTGAACACTAATATATTCTACATTGGGTAAATAAACCATATCTGTAGGCATCATTGTAGACGTAGTCTCAACAAACCCATATAAAATTACAGTAAGGCTTCTTTGTATTAGAATCTTTGTCATAAAGACTCACATACCATTTCTGCTCCTAATTGTTTGCTATTCCTTGACTTCCTATGATTCCTGTACAAGAACACCCTGGACCCTCTGAATACCAATATTCCCATCCCCTTGCCATTTTAGAAGCAAAAGTTCTGCTTTGTTATTTTTTCTACCTTAAGTAATAGCCACGTAATTTTCCATGTTATATTTTGTATCTCATCTTATCCAGTGACTTAACTGTGTAAAATCTTTTGCGTCCTCCTTGCACGCTTCTTCCAGCTTACTTTTCCACCTAACTTCATATGATCAGACTTGGATGCACAGGGCTAAATCTTCAGAGGAATGGTGACTGCAGTCACTTCGCCATTTGCTTATTTCATTCCTAAGGCTCCTGCCCCAGAGCTTCAGCTTTCTGGCCTGAACATCGGATTTGGCCCTCTTGAGAATGTTGAGCAAATCACGATCAGGAGGCCAAATTACGCACTCTTATTTACAGCAGTAACTGTCATATTCCAAGGTTTAAAGATCCCAAAAGGACTTTTACAAGCTACAGAGAAAAAGGCCAATGTACAAGGTAAATGGGTGAGGGACTAGAGTAGCAGGTGAGAGTATAGGTTTTGGTTGGGTTCTGTGCCAGACCTGGGAGAATTTCAGAACCCGGAAGTTTTCCACATCGAATGTTCTGTCAGGAGTATTAACTAGTTGTGCCTTAGTAACTTATGATTTAGATTGTGCTTTCTCTAAAACTTAGCGAAGACCGAGAGCCAGCAATTCTCTGAGAGCTGTTAACCCTGGCAGATGGCAATTCGCTCTCCTTTCTTTGCCTGACTGCCTTGTCTTTTATACCCTTGTTAACATGTCAATATTTCTTACAATAGGATTTGTCCTATTTTGTCAAAAACCATCAGATTTAAATTTGATAGGTTTTTGATATCCCTGGTTCAAATTAGCTAAATTCAAAAATTGTCTTGGTAAAACTGCTGCTTGACCTGCTAATGTTACGTCCTTTCGATGCAATTTTTTCACTTTGGGTGCTCTCTGTACTTGTCTGTCAGCAGCTTGAAAGTTTACATCTCCAAGCATAGAAAAAGCACAGCCTTTTAAAGGGACTCTGCAATGGCTTCCATCTCAGCCAAATTCTAACATCCTGTCTCCTAATCCACAAATACTGTACCCAACTTTGCAGCACCAATAACTCTCAAACTTCAGTTGGTTGACATTTATCTGAAAGCCTTGACTGTGACTGTTGCTTTTACAACCATTAGATCCAATGCTGCCTGATTATTAGGAATAGTTAAGAATGGCAGTTCTGGCTGATTTTCCTCTGATTAACTGCAGTTAGATGCCCCCAACACAATTCTCAGGTAAGACCGGTAAGGTCAGTATTTTTCAGCGATAATTTTGAGAGGAAACTGACGGTGGCAAAGTTGAATACTTAACAGAAAGTTTCTGTGTCCATAATCTGAAATAACCAGAATGGGAAAGAGAGTTTAAATGTATTTTTGTATGTCACTATATTGTATGAATTCATTGTGAGCTTTTCCGTTTCCTAGGAACGTGTAATAAACCATGCAACAGGCAGCCATGGTGTTTCAGGTATTTTTATAAAATACGACATCAGTTCCTTGATGGTCACTGTGACTGAGCAGCACATGCCTTTAGGACAATTCTTAGTGAGGTTATGTGGAATTGTTGGAGGAATATTCTCAACAACAGGCAAGTACTATAGCTTTTGTCATATAACACAAGGAATGTTGACTGCAGTGGGGGTTTTTTGCTGTAATGTTTTCATGAAATTATAGAAAAAGTGTTTTAAATATTCAAGAGTAGGGACATAATACACACAGAGACATGAAATTGGCTCACTTCAGTTAATTCGATTTAGATAATAGCAGGTTTTGTGAACATCTTTATTCCCCACCACAGGTGCAAAGCATGAGATGGCAGCTCATCCATTCAATGCACCAAAAAGTACTGTGTCTGCAGGCACTCGCCCAGATAACTTTTCCAGCACCTTCTGTGACCTCTACTAGCTAGAACGTCAAATAATTAAGGGGTCATATTATTGAGGCAATTGGAGAAAGCTTCAAAAAGGACATGAGTAGCAACTGTTTTACAGAGCGGTTCGTGTATGAAATGAACTGCCGTAGGAAGTGGTGAATGCTGCTGCAGCTACAACGTTTAAAAGGCATTTTTATAAGTACATGAATAGGCATGGTTTGGAATGGTATGGGCCAATTGTAGGCAAGTGGAACTAGTTTAATTTGGGAATATGGTTGGTGTGGACTAGTTGGACTGCTCTATGCTCTATGACTGTGACTTCAGAACACCTCAGTCTCCAAGTTTTCCTCCAGATCATACAACATCCTGACATCTATTGCTGTGTTAAAATTCTCAAACTCTCAACTGAAGGGCATTAATGGACTATTCCACACCTTCACACAGATTAGAACAGTTCAAGAAGGCGTAACACTATAACCTTAAGAATAGAAAGATGGGCAATTAGTACCAACTTTGCTTGCAAAATTCAGGCCTAGACATATTTTTTCAATAGAATTTTACCCCCATTTGAAGTATTTAAAAAGTTTTATTTTAAAATTTCTAAACATCATGTCTGCATATGAAAAATTCAAATTTTCAAACTGAGGTAAGCAGTTGCCTGTAGACATGAATGATGATTGAAGCTTCAATATTGCGTTTAATTTGGCATTGCAACTCGGGAAATTGAAATTTACATTAGATTATGTGTAAATAACCGTGCATAATTTAGTATAGGTGAAATTGCTCAAGAAATTTGTCAAATTGGCAGAAATTCTGGCCAGCACAGTCTATACTGTGCACCTTTGTGTGCAGATAAGACCATTATGCATATTTTATTGTCTAGAATACTGTCAACTGTGTACAGCATGGTAGCAAGTTGTAGCAATGAAACAAAACAACCAAAACTTTGGACCCTAAAAATATTTTGTGTTTTGCCATAGACTTGGTTAACTACAGAATTTTCTTTTTGCTGGCAAAACTCTAATCTTATAATTTATCATAGGGTGAACAACATTATTTTCTGTAGGAGATTTATTATAGTTCATTCTTTTCACAGCATTTAAGACCCCAGTGTTATTCTTAATATTATTTCGACCATAATTACTTGCAAGTTTCTGTTCACACAAATATTAATCAACCTTCCTTTTAGAAGCAACACCTATGAATTGAAAGTGATGTCTGTGATATCCATTTGCTATAAAGTTGACATTTTAAAAATCTATACATGTGTTATTCACTGTTGGCCCTGGGATTCAAAAAAAATGCAACAGGATTTATTTGTTTGGAAAATAATTGCCTATTTCTTTCAGATTTACTGTCAATAAGCTGTAAACAGACGTAATTTTGCGGTATTTTGCTTAATATGTAAACTCAGCATTGTGACGTCAGCATTACAAGGTGCAGCTCACATCCTTAATATGTTCTTCCCTCAGGCATGCTACATGGATTTGTGGGGTTTTTTGTTGATATTATCTGTTGTCGCTTCAGACTTGGAGCTTATAAACCTAAATCTGTAAGTTTACTTTATTTGTTTTGTGTTATTTCATCACATTTCAGCTCTTTAAACTTAGGTAGTCTGAGTGCATCAAAAGCAAACTCCTCACTACCAAATTGAGATTCTTGGGTTAAGTCCAAGGACTGTCACATTTTTGAACCATTTGGAATGCAATTCTAAATCATAAGGATTATAATTGAAAATCTATTTACAAAAAATATAAAACGGACACAAGAGATGGTTTCACTGCTAAGTGCGTTTTCAATTTTATTTGTTTACAGTAATAGAAGTAACATCCTCTTGACTCTTTTTAGTATTCAGTATTAAAAAATGTGAAGTATTTACTCAAACAAAAATTAAAGTTATTTTATATTTTGAACATGGTGACAGAAGTACAGCCCGGTACAATTAGTTGTTCAGTAAAGCTCGTTTAATTCTCGGATCTATGATAAGCACTGGCTTTATTCGACATGTTGAAACCATAGGAAATCACTCTGTCGTATCTTTTTGTGATCAATAAATTAATCCCAACGTGCAAAATTAGGAAAAGCGTTCTAAACAGCTGACGGTTACTACTGAATAAGTCAGATACCAGAATGAAATCTGGCCTGATGGCTGATATTTTTTCTTTTTTTCGTTTGACATGCTCATCTTTCACTGAACATAAGCACACAAGGCTGCATATTTGGTTTTAACTGTAAACACATTTATTGCACAGAAGAAATGAAAATAAAATGAAACAACTATTCTGAAAATGACGTAGTTTTAAAGATTTAAACACACGACATAACAAATTCCCATCTCCCGCTGCCAGATGTACTGAGTTTTTCAAGCAATTTCTGTTTCTGCTCCAAGTTTGATTGGAACTGAGTTACAGTATCATCTTATCTTCCAAAGTCACTACTATCCTGGCCCAAGCACATGACCATTTTATAGTTACTCAATTCCAGAGAAATTGCTTCCCTGTCAAATCAGTAGGTTTGACTAAACTGCTTCATAGTTTCAGTCCTGTGAGCCGTAGGGTTTTCACCCTTGACCACGCTGTCATTTGAGAGCTTAGGCTTTCTTAATCTTTTAATAGTCTGCATAGTTCTAACGAAACAAATTCCTAGTCTGGAAGGTTCATAAGCTACGCTTTTGCACTGAGGCAACTTATTTCCTTAACTGCTCTAAACAACCTCCTTTTCTAGGAGAGAGTATCTTACTTCTTACTCAGTCAGGCATCCTTTGAACTACCCAGAAGCTTTTGCTCATCTGCAAAGCTAATGGCTTGATATCTTCTTTCTTTGGTTAAACTCCAGTATAAATAAACTTTCCTTAACACATCAGGAGGCAGAAACTGGTTTAAAATCATGGTTCCAGAAAGACTAACCTAGTTAATTTGTTTAAATAGCTTCACAAAAATAGACCGACATCCACAGACCACTAGTTTAAAATCTTGTTTTAAAAACATGAAATATATGTATATAAACCAGACACCAGCTTTCATCAAGACAGTGAGGCACTTGAGATGGAGCTAGTATTTAAGTTTGGTTGTAATTTGTAGCCCTCACATCAATCAAATTACTCATCAAAGACTGCAATTGTAACAGCTGTGCATTATTTTAAAAAGCACTCCTCTTCACTGTCCTGCAATCCAGATGCCTCTCTTACCTGTCAAACATGGAGAATGAAAAGGCAGAAGTGACAGGAAGTGAAACATTTAATGGGGCTTCCACCTTATTTTCATGTATACATTTGTCTTGAAATGGAAAGGTACTTCCTAAGCCACTCAAATGCGATGGGAATTGAGGGATGTACTAATGTTCGCAGAGTTATGGAACAGAGCGCCAGCATGTTTTACAATTCCAGCTGCCATATTATAGTGGTAAAGTAGATAGTTACTTGGAAAATCTAGGCTTATATGCCTTATTTCTGGTCCCATGAGAGCACTTCCAAGATAATCTATTCTTGGGATTTTTAAGTTAAGCTATTGAACATTGCTGAGTTTTGGCCCTTTTGCAAGCTGCATTTAACAGCTGAGAGTTGAGTTGATACTATTCTGGCTTATTTTGTTCAGAATCATCATAATACCAAAGAAAGGGCACTTCTTTCATACAAGTCTGGGAAAGGCAAAGCAACACTACAGAGAATTCCATCACATAAAGAGAATTCCGAAAGCAGAATCAGTTATATTCAAATGAATATAAAAGATGTGCTTGAACTAACTGGACCAGTAGTTGGAATGTAAATGATACAAAATTGTTTCAAAACTGGGGAACCCTGATGCTAGGGCCATGATTTGAAGTCTTACACGTACAAATAGTGAATGCCAGTTTACTAAAACAAAGTTCAAGGTGGATCATTTCCAAGCCAAACAACTACCATAAGAAAGTACCTTATAAAAGAGACCAACAAGATGATAAGAGATAATGGGAACTGCAGATGCTGGAGATTCCAAGATAATAAAATGTGAGGCTGGATGAACACAGCAGGCCAGGCAGCATCTCAGGAGCACAAAAGCTGACGTTTCGGGCCTAGACCCTTCGTCAGAGAGGGGGATGGGGGGAGGGAACTGGAATAAATAGGGAGAGAGGGGGAGGCGGACCGAAGATGGAGAGTAAAGAAGATAGGTGGAGAGGGTGTAGGTGGGGGGGTAGGGAGGGGATAGGTCAGTCCAGGGAAGACGGACAGGTCAAGGAGGTGGGATGAGGTTAGTAGGTAGCTGGGGGTGCGGCTTGGGTGGGAGGAAGGGATGGGTGAGAGGAAGAACCGGTTAGGGAGGTAGAGACAGGTTGGACTGGTTTTGGGATGCAGTGGGTGGGGGGGGAAGAGCTGGGCTGGTTGTGTGGTGCAGTGGGGGGAGGGGATGAACTGGGCTGGTTTAGGGATGCAGTAGGGGAAGGGGAGATTTTGAAACTGGTGAAGTCCACATTGATACCATATGGCTGCAGGGTTCCCAGGCGGAATATGAGTTGCTGTTCCTGCAACCTTCGGGTGGCATCATTGTGGCAGTGCAGGAGGCCCATGATGGACATGTCATCAAGGGAATGGGAGGGGGAGTGGAAATGGTTTGCGACTGGGAGGTGCAGTTGTTTGTTGCGAACTGAGCGGAGGTGTTCTGCAAAGCGGTCCCCAAGCCTCCGCTTGGTTTCCCCAATGTAGAGGAAGCCGCACCGGGTACAGTGGATGCAGTATACCACATTGGCAGATGTGCAGGTGAACCTCTGCTTAATGTGGAATGTCATCTTGGGGCCTGGGATGGGGGTGAGGGAGGAGGTGTGGGGACAAGTGTAGCATTTCCTGCGGTTGCAGGGGAAGGTGCCGGGTGTGGTGGGGTTGGAGGGCAGTGTGGAGCGAACAAGGGAGTCACGGAGAGAGTGGTTTCTCCGGAAAGCAGACAGGGGAGGGGATGGAAAAATGTCTTGGGTGGTGGGGTCGGATTGTAAATGGCGGAAGTGTCGGAGGATAATGCGTTGTATCCGGAGGTTGGTAGGGTGGTGTGTGAGAACGAGGGGGATCCTCTTGGGGTGGTTGTGGCGGGGGCGGGGTGTGAGGGATGTGTCGCGGGAAATGCGGGAGACGCGGTCAAGGGCGTTCTCAATCACCGTGGGGGGAAAGTTGCGGTCCAACAAGATGATAATATGCTTTGTCAAGACAAATACAACATTAAAGTATGCATAGATCCATTGTGTACTACTGAATGGAATGCTGAAAATCTAGGGCTTTAGAAATTATTCTAGGAACAATGGAAATAGCTATAAGCTCTGAAATCAGAGTTAAGATGGCCAAAAATTGTTCTTATTTTAAATGAATATCTAGCCTGAAAATTAGAGGAGTAATGACAGAAATGGGCAATTAAAAATGTGCAGGGTCACAAAACAAAATAAAACAAAGATCTCTTCACAGATGCTGCCAGATGTACTGAGTTTTTCAAGCAATTTCTGTTTTTGTTACAAGTTTGCTTCCAAAGTTACCACTGCCCATTAAACCTGTGATTCTTACGACAATGTTTAGTTAAAATATTGATAATTCACCTACCCTAGGATTTTGGCAGAGAAGGATCCAAGCAGAAAGTAATACCATAGCATGCCATTATCCAGAGGTTAGGCTTAAGACCCATATTTTAAGAGAACTAATAGTTCCCTTATCATGCCTCCATAGAAAATGGTCAAGTTATCCACAGTAAAATGTGGATAACTTGACAACAATATTTGCATCCTGTCACACCAAAAAGGCAGAAGTAGGCTATTAAGCTCCTTGAACCATGCTGTCATTCAACAGGATCATAGCACAACTGTATCTCAACTATCTTCACTAATCTTGGAACTACTTTCCTTAATACTCCTACATAACAAAAAAACAATTTAATAATCTGACTTGAAACACTTAATAGCATAGTATTTACAAATGTTCCTAAATGTCAATCTTGAGGATCACATTGATTAGAAATGTGACTGATCTTAGCAAAAACAAAATGTGGAACAACATTTACTTCCATAAAACAAAGTTTGTAATTAGATTGAGGCATTTTAATAGTTTGAGTGGAGAGTTTCTGAAAAGAATGAATTGTAGCTTTGTGTTCTTAAATTTGCCATCTTTATCCATTTGCATATCTGTTATTGTTTGTTCAAATACAAGTCTTACTGGTCCAAACAAAAATTGGCTCAACAAACAAAAAGGAAGCATTAAACTCTATTATCTAACAACTCAGTCTTGCCTTAGGTTTTCTTTTGCTTCGAGGTTTAATCATTTGTTCTTTTATTAAGTTTAAACAATTCAGCGGAAGTAGTGTTACAGTTTGGAACATTTTATTTACTGCAGTATTTCTGTTGCGGTTCACAGCATTTGGTTTACAATTAAACATCTGAAACATGCATCATGTATATGCACATTCTGTGGTTAAAAACATTTACCTGTCACATTGCAAGTGGTAAATTTCACTAAATTCACTTAAGCCTTACTTGAATACAATTAGAGCTGTACACAATGTTTCCTCTGTTTCTATGTTGATTTAAACACACAATACTTTAAAAGAAAATCTCAACAAGTAGTAGTTGTAATTTTTCCAAAATTTATTTTAATGAGCAATGCTTATTAATGCAAAGTTATTTCATGCAGGTGGAAAATAATTCTAGGACACTGTTTTAAAGCGTAGCTAATAACTTTCAAATCAAACTAATTCTGTATATTTGTTTAAACATATATAACTTCAATTGAAAAAATATTTCTTTCAGCCAGAACTTTTTAATGCATGTTTTGTTTTCCAGGTCCCCACACTCGATGGTCACATGAATAATCACTCCCTTCCAATTTTAGATGATGTTGAGCACTAACATCAAGTGGAGATGTTCAAGAAATAAAAGCTCTTTGTTGGATTTTTCCTCAATTTTAAATGTGCAATAAAACATTTTTGAGTTGCACAGCCTTTGTTTAAATAAATCATTAGTTAAATTCTGGTCTCTTAACTATTTCAGTACCAGTCAAGACATTATCTGTCAAGTCATAATATTACCATTATATGATGAACTGGCTATTAAATAATCCAGTGTCTTCATTTAAAATAAGGGGAGAATAATCAGTATTTGTGGTCATACTTCAAGCAGATGAGATGACTAGAAATCTGGCTTGTGATTTATTTACACTATACAATTTAATTTGTGATGGTATAAATCCACCAAAAGGATTTGTTTTTACAATTGTATGTGAACTTCTAAAATGTGTGTATGCAGACAGGATTGTCCCAGAATCTTTGTTGCATTATAGGAATGAATGAATGAATACAGGGTGTGGTCCTGTGCAGGGTGATCCTGTCACAAAATCATCTGTGTTAAGAATAAAATATTGGAAGACACTCTAATGCTTGACTGCTTAAAGGCAATAATGTTAATAGTAAGAATAAACATTAGGAGCTTGCTGTGCTCCTAATTTCTCCTCTTGTAAAATAGTTTTCCTTCACTTGTATCGGCAAAAAATAATTGTCTCTGAACTGAGAATCTGAAATTTAATATTTCAGATGCATTGGTCTATCACTGACCCCTTCTGGTTATGGCTGCTAAAAGCATCTAGTTCTATTCAGCCAGGTGAATTAGAACAGCTGCCTTTCAATTATAGATTTTTTTTTTCTAAATGTTTCTAGTGTTCTTCATTTTGAAAAAAAAAGTAAGAGTAGGTTGGTGATTTAACAATGCATGTTTTCTTTTCCTGTCAGGGTTCTAGATTTTTGTATGTATGTGAACCTTGAAGTAGCCATAAATCAGATACTTAAGCATTTGCATTGATACCTATGTAGAATCCCTCCCGTCAGTTAGGAAGCAGTGTATTTAGTTCCCCAAACAGAATAATAGATAATGATGAACTAAATATGGCTGTTCGAACAGGTGTAACTGAGAGACTGGAAAACATGGATGAGCCATTGTATTCTGCGTAATATGATTATAAAATCAGGACTAAACTAAGTGTTCTTTTTTAATTCACGTCACAGATTAACCTGTCTCAATGGACTATCATCGTCAGTTTAGAGCTATTTACCCTCTTCACAAGGAAACTGGTTGGTATCAGTCATTAGTGATAATGCATTTGAGACTCCATGATTGTCATGGAAGCTGAAGCACATTTTACTGCTGTAGCTAAAAAGAAAAGCTGGTCAGCTTTGTAGTTTCTAGTTACATATACTTTTCTTTCTACTTTGTGATACCTGTGGTGAAAGAAATTAAGTTTTGCACAGATATAACGTGACTGTATTGCAGACTTTAGTAACAGCTGGTATTTAATAAAACTACGAGATTAATTTTGGAGATATTTAATTTATTTTGGTTTAGTATTGACAATTGTCATGGGAGAAGCTAAAAAATAATGAACAAGGACATATATATATTTTTAGCTAACAATGTTCACTATGCATCTTTTTTTTAAGTCAGTGTAGTATTTATACATGTGTAATCCCAATACAACTCAACCTTTGCTAATGTGCAGTAAATCAGGACATAATTACTGTATTCACA
This sequence comes from Stegostoma tigrinum, assembly GCF_030684315.1. Lineage (NCBI taxonomy): Eukaryota > Metazoa > Chordata > Chondrichthyes > Orectolobiformes > Stegostomatidae > Stegostoma > Stegostoma tigrinum. Next base: position 29,595,235 of record NC_081371.1, on the reverse strand, counting down.
CTAGAATATATGACCTGCACATTTTGTCAATCTTAAATCCTGCACAGTTTCAATATAGAGCAGGAGCACCTACAGAGTTTCTGTTGAGTTTTGCTTTAAATAGCAAACTTAAGGCTCATTTTATCTTATCCTTCATGAAGTGTAGGCTTAACTGATCACTCCTGCTGCAAACATAACCAAATTTGGTGTTATTTTTCTGTTTCAAATACAAAATATTCTTCAGCAACAAATTTGTTTCTGGTGCTGTCTTAATTATATTCTTATTAGAAGGAAATACTTGCAACCACCTGTACAAGTTATCTTATTTAACAGAATTTTTTTAAAAACTCAGTGTAATACAGTAACAATTTTTAAAAATATGTCCCTAGTTCCTACATGCATGAAGTTGTATGATTCAGAAGAGTTAAATACGTCAAAATGCAAAGCAAGGCAACATACTTAATGTTGTATGCTGAAAGTAACTGGATACCTTAATACTAGCTTCGATATCAAAGTGCTGGATTGGTACAAAAAGATTACTGGGTCAATTTGAAAATGTCCCATTTCTGACTTTTCAATTTCACCTGCAAGATTTGGTAGATGCAAGGACAGGCATTTCAAAATTTGTGCAAATTCCATTTCTATCAGATCAATAGGATAGCTGAAGTGAGAGTGCCTGTTCTTGGCATTAAGGCAATATTTGTGCATGATGCCAGAATTGAAGTGAGCAAAGATCAAGGGTTATGTCTTCAATGATTAATTATGCCTGGTACAGAAGAAGATGGTTGTGGTTCTCGGAGACCAGTCATCTCAGCCCCAGAACGTCACTACAGGAATTTCTAAGGACAGTCTCCAAGTTGCTTCAGTTTAAATGCCAAGCTGTTCTGATTGCAGTGTTCAGTTGCATTTTCAACTTCTTATATAATGAAACAGCTCATACACACATGCAGGAAGACCTAAATGGCACACTTAAACTATAATTGGTAAGCAGCATTCATGTTATGCAAGTGTTGGAAATAACTGCAACAAGAGAAAACCCAATAATTATCATCAACTTACCATCCCAAACCATCATTCTGAGGCCACAATTGACCAGAAGTATAGCTAGTCTTGCTACATAAGTGCTAAACAGTGGTTAAATATTCTGATGCTCTACATGTAATTTACTAAAGTTATTCCAACTCTTCAAAGGCAGTAATCTGAAATGCTCTTCACTTGTGTGAATGGGCACAGACAGAACACTCAAAGGCAAAACATCGTAATATCTAGGATGAAAGACTGCTTGATTGGCGCCACCAACCACTAAACTTCCGTGACACATACACTATAGTTGCAGTCGTAATATTTACAGGGTGTGCTTCCGCAACACCACCTAAACCTGTGACTACCACCTTGAGGGACACAGCCAACATGTGAATGGGAACATAAAGCCAATTCTCCAAACACAGCCTTGACATGTACCTCCAAGGTCATGACTGTTTCTCGGTTTAATCTTCAATCTCCCCACCTCCTTATTTAGAAACATCTTTACCACATGGACTGCAACAGTTCAAGTATGTGACCTATCATCACATTTTATAGGGCAACTAAGAATGTCAGTAAAGGATAGCTTGGCCAGTAACATCAAGCATAAGTCATGCCCCAGTGAAGCTTTAACGGGTGTCTGACCTGGGAATCAGAAGTTAGTTTACTGCTAATCTAAATTTATTCTAAGTCTAAAATTATTTGTGGAGGACAGAAACAAAGTGCTCCATGATGAAAGGTACAACTTCTTTTGTCCTCAATTCCAGTCTTTTCCAAGCCACTAACCTGGATGGTGGCACAATTGTAGCCAATCTTTGCTGTCACTCACCTGATGTAATCATCATACCTGTTCTCTGAGATTCAAATAGCAATTAAATGAGGCTCAATAATTAAAATCTGCTTGGCATTGCACTACATCATCTGGGTGCAAAATCATCTAATTGGGGCAGCTTCCAGAAACTTGCTTAAAGTTAAAACTGACTTCATGAATTATTCTGCAGTAAGGTGGAGGGATTTTACTTTTCTTTTTTCATTCAATTAGGAGACCAGACAAAGACACCCTTGGTTTTTTTTTTACCAATGACTTTTCTCCAGAAGACTGCTTTAAAACATCTGTAGGCTTGTGGCTCATAAAGATTAGCAGATATAAGTCCACATTATACAACTCTCCAGAATTCAGCCAATGACCACCAAATTGCTACCTCTTTTCTAGCATATTAATCTGTAGTTTTGTGGTTAAAGTTATTAGCTTATATTACAATTTACAATATTATTAACATATCATTTTTTGTAATCAGTAGTTTGTAATCTTTGTCATGAAATTAATTAGATTCCACATTTTATGGCGTATACCTGCTGACCACATACATTGTAATAGGTTATGATTTGGAGCAAAAGGGTCTCTTGTAGAGTGGCAATGCAGTTTTTCTGAAGATTTCATGGATATTTAGCAGAATTGCTGCTTTTGAATTGTTTAATGTGTTAAAAGTTTTGAAACTGTTCTCTAATGTTTGATAATCACAATTTTTAAAAAATTTTCTGTTTTAATTTAAATGCAATTAAAGAAACATCTCCCAAACTAATGAGTGTTTCTGCTATTCACTGAAGTATACATGGTGGAAGTAATGGCACTGATGCTTACTTGCTGAAGCAAGGGTGAGTTGTGTGTCTTGTATGATTTCAGAATGTTCAACGTATGCCTCAGTGGCCTTTTAACTCAGCCAGCTCCTTAAGATTTTACTTCCAAATTCAACAGCTAATGAGCAGCAACAGATGTGACAAGGATCCAGATGATATTACTTCAATACAAGTATTTAAAGGACCAAACCCAAAGATGCATCATAGAACATTTGGGTGTAATGCTGGGGATGTGATGAGCTGGAGATAATCTGCTCCAGCAACGGGATGAAGAACCTGGTGAGGTGTGGCCTAGATATTGAAGAACAGGAACGTAATGTTTCCTATACTCTGCCATCCAACCAGCAGTACTCCTGGATTCAGTGCAAGAAGTGCTTTTATGACCTAATAGGAAAAGTGATCGCAGTTACTCTTAAAATTGTGTACTCCATTCCCATCTTGTCTGCTTTGTCAGACCTACTGCATCTTATCAGCTCTCATATCACTTACCTTGTTTCTTTCAATATCTCATCTGTTCTTCCACTACTTATCTCACCATATTGTGCAAATTCTGTCAGTCACACCAACCAGACACACTCCATCCATTGGATGAACTCCTGTCATTACACTCATACATGACTTCATTTCCTTCCAGAAAAACAGCACCAAACACTTGGAAGAGGGACAAAATAGAAGATGGCCCTCCACACCATCTTGGCTCATAATTGCAGTGGAGGAGGTGAAAGAGATAAATTTTGATTTCAGCATCCCACTAGGGTAATATCATTAAATATTAACAAGCTTTAATACATACAGCACTTGGCCATGTTTTGATTTCAACTGAGTGAAATGTAATCATCTCCAATAATGACTTCTAATTTCATATCTCACCGGCAATAATCCTTGCCTTTTATTTCTGACAGGGCTTTCATGAAGTAGCAGAAGCTGGTGAATGTTTAAGATGGGGATTTTTGAGGATGTTGTATCTCAGGATACACCAGCAAAGATACCCACATTTCAGTTACATAACTTAGTTTGGTTTTCAACTCACAACTCACTTTCTAAGTGAGCAAGAGCATTTTGGGCAATGACACCAGTGAGCAGATTGTGTCAGAGGGTGCAGCTCTAACCAAGTTTTGTTCAGCTGGAAACTTCCTTGGGCTTACCAGGCAATAAGCACATGCCTGGTGCCCATATGACATTTTTGTAACACTGTTGACTAGGGATCTTGTGATGCATGGGTAGTGTCCCTACCTCTTGAGCCAGGAGAGTCAAGTTTAAGTCTCAATTGCTCAAGTGATGTAACGTCTCTGAACAAGGTTGATTTGAAAATAACTAACACTATTGAGCTTCAACGTGTGGGTTTTTCACTTCTCATCAGTTATGTTTGAGACAGGTATCCATCATCTCCAACAGCTATCAACAAGTATGCTCTCAATTCTAAAGGCATCAGGGATCTTGGACTCCTGAAGGAAAAAAGGAAGTCATGGAACATCACTGGAATCTTGTGCACACATACATAATTATATTTTTGTGATAGCATGCCAGTTCTACATTGATGGAACTGAAGCCATTGAGGTTGACAAATGCTCCTTATTAGTGTCTGGATTGCCAATTGGCAATTTATTGGTCTTAAACATTTATGAGCTGCTATATCTGGAATTCTAGATATGGCTCTGACAGCACCCTGAACAGATCCAGAGACAATGAAATTGAGGATAGTGGGCTATTTGAGTCACTGACAACACATGGCCTTACTGAACAACAGGCTGCCAGACATTGTCTAATATGACAGCCTGAAAATCTAGAGAAACTGTTGATCAAATGTCCTAAGGAACCATTCTGTCACCACATTGGAGGTAGTACCTCCTACTAGCTTGAAAGCTACTAGCAGACATAATGTGAGCAAAACCCTTTCCTATTATCCAGTAATTTGACAGTACTGAGCATTATTATGGTATTTCCACACGTTTGATTCTCTTTGCCTTGCTTTCATTGGTGAGTTTCAGGAAACCAATAGATAAATCAATAAATTTAAATTTCATTTAATTTCAAATTGAGTTTCAGTTCAAATATTGCTGCAATTGACCATTTAGCATGAAAGTGGAAGTTGCAATTTAAAAAAAGACCATAGGCTGTTTTATTATTCAAGAGAGATGATTGACGGGGAGTTTAGCAAGAGGCTCGCCACTCCTCAGATGAGAGGTGAGGTTGAGAAATAGGGTCCTTCAAGGTGATCACAGCTGGTATGAAAAATTGAACCCCTACTGTATTCCAAACCAACCATTCGGCCAAATGTTATGCTGACCCCAGCCCCACATGTTAGCAGACAATGAGCCTCCCAAAGTGTACAAGCAGCCTAACAGAAACACAGAAGATTGCTAACTGGAACTGACTTCCAGGCACATGTATTTTTTTCTGAATTTAACCACTTCGCACACTTCCAAAACCACATTCTCCTTCTCCTTCTGTACAGAAGTATGAAGCAGGAGAAGGTTTTGAATACAAGTGAGTGGCAACTATAAGATGTATGAGAACCACCCTCCCTTGGCTGAAAATCAATCTTCCTCCATGATGAACAGCACTTGAAGGAAGCGCTGAGGGTGGCAAGGGCACAGAATGTATTCTGGGTGGGGAAATTTCAATGTCCACCACAAAAAGTGGCCCTGTAGCACTACTGATCGAGCTGGTTGGGTGCTAAAGGATGGCTGCTAGACTGGGCCTGCAGCAGGTAGTGAAGGAACTAGCAATAGAGAAACACAAAAACTGAAATTGCTGGAGAAATTCAGCAGGTCCAGCAGCATCTGTGGCATGAAAGTCAAGTTAACATGTTGAATCCAGTGATTCTTCATCTTCAACAACCTTCAACCAGAAGAGTTGAGTGGATATTTCATCTTGGTCCCCTCCAGATGGCCCAGACTCTGAGATGCCAGTCTTCAAACAAATCAATTCACTCCACATAAGATCAAGGAGTGGCTTGAGGTGCTAGATACTGCTAAGGCTAGGACCCTGACAACATTCCTTCAATTGTGCTGAAGTCATGTGCTCTGGATCTTGTGACCCCTCTCGCAACCTGTTCCAGTACAGCTACAACATTGATCTCTATCCAACAAAGTAAAAAATCACACATGTCCTGTATGCAAAAAAAACAAGTGAAATCTGGCTAATTACTATTGCATCATTCTACTCTTGATATCGGTAAAGTGATATTAGTGTCATCAAGCAGCACTTGTCTAGCAACAACCAGTGATGCCCAGTTTGGGTTCCATCAAGGCCACATAGCTCCTGACCTCATTACAGCCTTGGTTCAAACATGGACAAAAGTGCAAAATTCCAAATGTGAGGTGAGAGTTACTGCCCTTGGTATCACAACTGCATTTGGCTGAGTGTGGCATCAAGAATCTCTAGCAAAACTGGAATCAATAGATATGGGAAAAAATCTCCACTGACTAGAATCACAGCTGGTACATAGGAAAATGTTGTGGTTCTTGGAAGTCAGTCATCTCAGTTCTCAGACATCTCTGCAGGGGTTCCTCAGCTTAGTGTCCTAGACCCAACCATTTCATCTGCTTCAGTGACCTTCCCTCAATCATAAGATCAGAAGTGGGGATGTCTGCTGATGTTTGCCCAATATTCAAGATCATCACAATTCCTTATATACTGAATGTTCAAATATCACAAGACCTGGACCATATAATAGGCTTGGGTTGAAAAGAAGCAAGTAACATCTGAGTTACATAAATGCCAGGCAACGACCATCTCCAACAAGAAAAACAATCCAATCATCGTTCCTTGGCATTCAATGAGATTACAATATTCAATTCCCCACGATCAATATTCTGAGGGTTATCATTGACCAGAAACTGAACTGGACTAGCCATATAAATACTGTGTTACAAAAGCAGGTCAGAGGATAGGAATCCTGTAGCAGATAATCACCTCTTGAAGCACTGTCTACAGACACAGGTCAGAAGTGTGATGGCAGCTCAAAATCACTTGGGAAGCTTCACAAAATCCAGGAAAAACCAGCCTATTTGATTGGCACAACAATAAGTGTCCATTCTGTGCACCACCATCGTTCCTTAGCAACAGTGTGTACATCTACAAAATGCACTGCAAAAATTTACGAATCTCCTTCAACAGCACTTTCCAAACATGTGACCACTAACATCTAGCAGGTCAAGGACAGCAGGTAGCACCTTGAATAGGTGCCGTCAAGGTGCCATCTATGATACCCTAAGTGTATCATCTGGTAGAACTACACGAATACCACCCACCTGCACGAGTCCCCCTGCCACCCAACTTGGAAACTTATCGCTGTTCCTTCAATGTCACTAGGCCAAAATTATGAAACTCAATCCCTAACAGTATAATGGGTCCACTTACACACATGGACTGCATTGGTTCAAGAAGGCAGCTCACCAGCACCTCTTTAAGGGCAATTGGAATGGGCAATAAGTACTGGCCTAGCCATCAACTCCTGCATCCCATACATAATTTTTTTTTGTAAATAAATTCCATATATGCTTAGATTTGGAGCATTTATCAAAATGCTGATAACTATCAAGCTAAAGAACCAATTACAGTGAAAGCAGTCACATTTATAAAAAGTGCCAACAAACTAGTTCCCATAGAAATACACTTGTTACTAGGATTGATGAATATTAGCTTCAGCAGTGATCACAGTTGTAAGTTTATAGTCAGACCGCAACAATAGTCAGTTTGCTGAAAGAATCTTCAACTGTTAGACCATACACATTTAACTGTAAACATTCATTTAAAGTGACAATCAAGAAACTATTGAGTGGGAAATTGTTAGGTTATGTTATTCCTAAAACAAAAGCTCATTCACATAAGCAGGAGTTGCACTATTTCTTTTTGAGTTCATCTCCTATCAGCCAAACTAGCGCACAAGGTTACTTAAAGATTTGCATAACTTCAGAAAGTAAGTGTTGCAAGGGTTAGAAAAAAGCTAATACCTCTTTCCAGAACAGAGACAGTAAAATATCATAGAGTGGAGTGCACAGGTAGAAAAATGCCCAGAAATATTGGAGCAGAAGATGCAGGGCGACAGAAAAAAAAGAGATGTGTTCATCTCATTCACTCTACATGCATCAATACTATTCACTCCACCTATTTGTGGTATCACTGGATGTGACCATTTTAAGTGGCTTGATAGGTTTGATACTGAAAGGCTGGTTCTCTTAGAATTTAAAACTAAGACTCAGGCTCTATCATTTAAGACAAAGAAGTATCCACTCAGAGAAAGCACTGAACGCACAGTCAACTATGCTTAAAATTGAGATAGATAGCTACTAAAACACTAAAGGGATTGAGGGATGGATGTGGAGGTATGGTTAGTAAGTTTGCAGATGACACCAAAATTGGTGGCATAGTGGACAACGAAGAAGGTTATTTTCAAGTATAGGGGTCTTTGATCAGATAGGTGAATGGGCTGAGGACAGGCAGACAGAGTTTAATTTAGATAAATGTGAGGTGTTGCATTTTGGTAAAATGAATCAGGGCTGCACTTATACAATTAATGGTAGAGCCATGGGAAAGGTTGGCAAGCAAAGGGACTGAGGGGTGCAGGTACATAGTTACCTGAAAGTGAAGTCACAAGTAGACAGATTGGTGAAGACGATGTTTAGCACGCTTGCCTTCATTGCTTAGTGCATTGAGTATAGGAGTGGAGATGCCATGTTGCAGCTGAACAGTACGTTGGATATAACAAAGTGTGGAGCTGGATGAACACAGCAGGCCAAGCAGCATCTTAGGAGCAAGAAAGCTGACGTTTCGGGCCCTAACCCTTTCCAGGCCTGAAACGTCAGCTTTCCTGCTCCTAAGATGCTGCTTGGCCTGCTGTGTTCATCTAGCTCCATACCTTGTTATCTCGGATTCTCCAGCATCTGGACATTGGTTAGACCACTTTTGGAATACTGTTCAATTCCAGTCTCCCTGCTCTAGGAAAGATTTTGTTAAAATTAAAAGGGTTCAGGAAAGATGCACAAGTTATCAGGACTGGCGGGTTTGAACTATAGTGAGAGGTTGAACAGGCTGCGGGCTTTTTTCCCTGGAACATCGGAGGCTGAGGGGTAAGCTTATAGAGGTTTCTAAAATCATGAGGGGCACCGATGGAGTAAATAGCCAATGTCTTCTTCTCAGGGTAAGGGAGTTCATAACTAGAGGGCATAGGGTTAAGGTGAGAGGGAAAAGATTTAAAATGGGCCTGAGGGGCAGCTTTTCCATGTAGACGGTAGGGTGCATATGGAATGAGATGCCAGATGTATGGATGCAGGTGCATGTATAACATTTAAAACACATTTGGATGAGTATGTGAATAGGAAGGGTTTAGAGGGGTGTGGGGCAAATGCTGGCAATTGCAGAGGAAATGCTGAGACCCAGAAGAGGGCAGCAGAATGGTGGCACTGATTGGCTAACGTGGGGAAGACTTCCATCAGTATAGTCACTGCTTCCAGAAGGCGGTTTGCAGAGGAGCTGTTGTCAAGTGACAGGGAAGGTGGGACTTGTACAAGAAGGACAGGTTGCATGTAAACTGGAGGGGCACAAATATTCTGTCTGGAAGGTTTGCTGGTGTCACTCGGGAGGGTTAAAACTGGCTTGCTGGGGGGTTGAGAACCAAAGCAAAGTTGAATTGACTGAAACGGAACTAAAGAATAGGGCCAATAAGACTCAGAGAAAGGCAGTAGGATGTGGTTGCTGATCAAAGCAGGTCTGGTGGACTGAAGTACATCTGTTTCTATGCAAGAAATGTAACAGGTAAGGCAGATAATTAATGCTTGGATTAGTACTTGGAACTAATGATGTTGTTGCTATTGTAAACTTCATTGAGGGAGGGACAGGATTGGCGGTTTAACATTCCAGGGTAAAGATGTTTCAGGCAGGACAGAGGGGTATGTAATAGGAGTGGGGTGTTGCACTACTTATAAAGGAGTATATCACAGATGTACTGCGGGAGGACACCTCAGATAGCTCAAATAGCGAGGCAAAATGTTAGGAGCTCAGGAACAGAAAGGGTGCAATCACAATGTTTGGGGTTTACTAAAGGCCTCCAACAGCCAGCAGGAGATAGGAAAACCAGATACGTAGGCAGATTTTGGCAAGCTTTAAATTGAGGGGTGAAAGATATAGGACAGATGTCAGAGGTAGTTTCTTTACTCAGAGAGTAGTAAGGGAATGGAACGCTTTGCCTGCAACAGTAGTAGATTTGCCAACTTTAGGTACATTTAAGTCGTCATTGGATAAGCATACGGACGTACATGGAATAGTGTAGGTCGGCACAACATCGAGGGCTGAAGGGCCTGTACTGTGCTGTTATGTTCTATGTAAAAGTAACAGGGTTGTTGTTGTGAGTGATTTTAACTTCCCATATATTGGCTGGGACTCACTTAGTGCTTGGAGCATGGATGGAGCAGTGTGTGTAAGGAGCATCCAGGACGGCTTCTTGAAACATTATGTAGACAGTCCAACCAGGAAAGGGGCCGTACCTGGCCAGATGGTCATTGTCACAGTAGGACAGCAGCTTAGGAACAGTGACCACAATTCAATAAGTTTCGAGGTACTCATGGATAAAGATGTGTAGTTGTCAAGTAAAGGTGCTAAATTGGGGGAAGGCTAATTAGAACAATATCAGGCAGGAACAGAAGAATGTCGATTGGAGGCATATGTTTGAAGCCGAATCAACATCTGGTATGTGGGACATTTTCAACTGCAAGTTGCTGGGTACACAGGACCGGCATGTTTCTGTAAGGATGAAACGTAAGTATGGCAAGTCTAGAGAACCTTGGATAATGAGAGATACTGTGAGCCTAATCAAAAAGAAAAAGGGAAGCATTTGTCAAGGCTAGGAGGCTGGGAATGCATGAAGCAAGGGTGGAATACAAGGGAGGTCGAAAACAACTTAAGCAAGGAGTCAGGACGGCTAAAGGGGGGTCATCAAAAGTCATTGGCCAGCAGGATTAAGGAAAATCCCAAAGCTTTTTATACATATATAAAGAGCAAGAGGGTAGCCAGGCAGATGGTAGGCCTACTCAAGGACAGGGAAGGGAATTTATGTGTGGAACCAAAGGAAATGGGCGAGGTATTAAATGAGTACTTTGTGTCAGTATTTACCGAACAGAAGGACTTGGTGGATGGAGAGTCTGGAAAAGGGTGCGTGGATAGTTTGGGTTACGTTGAGATCAAAAGGGAAGAGGTGTTGCGGGTCTTGAAAAGCATTAAGGTAGACAAATCCCAAAGGCCTGATGGGATATACCCCAGAATACTGAAAGAGGCAAGGGAGGAAAATGCTGGGGCCTTGAGAGAATTCTTTGTATCCTCACTGGCTCCAGGGGATGTTTCAGAGGATTGGAGAATAGCCAACATTGCTCTTTTGTTTAAGGGTGGCAGAGAAAATCCAGCTAATTACAGGCCATTGAGCCTTATGTCAGTGGTAGGGAAACTACTGGAGATGATTCCTCATGACAGGATCCACTCCCACTTGGAAATTATTGGGCTTATTAACGAGAGGCAAGATGGTTTTGTGAAGGGGAGGCCATGTCTCACTAATTTGCTTTAGTTTTTTGAGGAAGTGACAAAAATGATCAGTGAGAGTAGGGCAATGGATGTTGTTTACATGGACTTCAGTAAGGCCTTTGACAAGGTCCCTTATGGCAGAATGACACAGAAGGTAAAGTCGCACGTGGTCAGAGGTGAACTTGCAAGTTGGATAAAATGAACTGGCTCAGTCATAGAAGGCAGAGGGTAGCAGTGGAAGGGTGCATTACTGAATGGAGGGCTGTGGTTAGTGGCGTTCCTCAGGGATCAGCATTGGGACCTTTACTATTTGTAATATATACAAATAATCTGGAAGAAAATGTAATTGGCCTGATTAGTAAGTTTGCCAATGACACAAAGGTTGGTGGAATTGCAGATAGCGATGAGGACCATCAAAGGATACAGCAGGATATACGTGGACTGGTGACTTGGGCACAGGGATGGCAGATGGAGTTTAATCCAGAAAAAATGTGAGGTAATGCATTTCGGAAGATCTAATCCAAATGGAAAACATACAGTAAATGGCCAAAGCCTTAAGAATACTGGAAGACAGAGGGATCTGGGTGTACAGGTACACAGGTCACTGAAAGTAGCAAACAGGTGGAAAAGGTTGTTAACAAGGCATACAGCATGTTTGCCTTCATCGGATGGGACATCGAGTTTATAAATTGACAGGTAATGTTGCAGCTTTTAAATGTTAGTTTGGTTGCATTTGGAATATTGTGTTCAATTCTGGTTGCCACACTACCCAGAAGGATATGGTGGCTTTGGAGAGGGTACAATAAATATTTACCAGCATGTTGCCTGGTATGGAGGGCATTAGCTATGAGGAGAGGTTGGAGAAACTTGGGTTGTTCTCACTAGAATGACAGTGGTTGAAGGATGACCTGATAGAAGTCTACAAAATTATGAAGGGCATAGACAGAGCGGACAGTGAGAAGCTTTTTCCCAGGGTGGAAGCGTCAGTGCTAGGGGGCATAGGTTTAAGGTACAAGGGGCAAGGCTTAAAGGTGATAGATGAGGCAAATTTTTTTTTTTACACAGACGGTCGTGGGTGCCTGGAACTCGCTGCCAGGGGAGGTAATGGAAGCAGATACAATAGCGACTTTTAAAGGGTGTCTTGACAATTACATGAATAGGATGGAATAGAGGGGGATATGGTCCCCACAAGGATAGTGATTAGCAGCATGTCGGCACAGTCTTGGATGGCCAAAGGGCCTGTTCCTGTGCTGAAATTTTCTTTGTTGTTCTTTGTAAATAGGACTATATGAGTTTAGGATATCTGGTCAGCATGAATGAGTTAGACTGAAGCATTTGTTTCTGTGTTGTAGAACTGTGATTCTACATGAGGATAGGGCAGTAAACTGAAGTCGAGGTACAAGATCTTGTTGAACACAGGAAAGATAAAAGCTCTAGGGCCAAATGAGCTATTTCTTATGTTCTCTTAACAGGACTTCCTTCTGAATTCTCCACTGGACTTATTTTTGACTATGTTATATTTGTGGTCATAGTTTTAATCTTCTCCATAAGTTGAAGTAAGTTTTTTATGTATAGTTTCCCAATTCCAATAGGTCCCTATTATGTCACCCTCAAACACCCAAAAAGCGCCTTGGTCAGATTTTCCTGATAAGCATATTCTTTCAATTCTGGTATCAGCCTTGAGTTTTTTTTGGTCTAACATTAGATGTAACACATACTTAACATAGCATCTCTGTTTTTCAGTGTCAAAACTCCTTTACTTTCTACATAGACTCATTAAACTAAGCTGCTACTTTTAGTGATTGACATATCTATATCCATAAATCTCTTTGCTTTTATACTTTAATTTATATTGTTATCTAAGCAGGATACAATGATCTTACTCTTCCTACAAACGTATTATGCATCACACGGATTGAAATTCATTTGGCTTTTACTCGTTCTTTCTGTAAACCAATGAATGATCTGAGATTTGCCTAGGGTCTGGTCAAGTGAAAAATCTGGACAGACATTTTATAATTACATAACAGGAGGTTGTTAGGAGGCTACGTCACTTGGAAATGTTGGCTTCAGGAGTTTAAATTCCCTTGTGCACTACTTTTAACACAATGACTGGTTGACAGGTTTCCATCAAATTCCTCTTTGGACTATTTTAGCAGTCATTAACCTAATTACTTAAACAGGTTAATGACATACTTAAAATGCTGCACACATAAATTGGATACAAACATGCCAAACTGGACACTACCAATGGCTTTCAGGTAACGTGATCTTTATGATTACTTCCTAAGGAAGCTCTGTAGCAAATTAGTCTTACTGTTTATTCACAATTGTTCTGCTTGATATAAAATGGCTTTGTTGCTTTCGTATTTGGATTTCTCCAAAGGCATGTAGGTGGAAAGGCTAAGAAACAGCACCAGTATTATTCACTGTCATTCTCCAATTAAATGGTTGATTCGCAGGGGCATTGCGCAACGCAGAGAATTCAGGAAGCAAACTGTGAATTTTCCAAGGGGAAATAGGAACATCCAATTAAAAATGCAATTTATTAGATAACTAAAAGTGCTCCAAAAGAGAGGGATGAAGATATACAGGTTACTCTGTTTTAACTGATACCATATTCTGCTCTTTCTTCCTCAACTACTTCTCTATATTTTCACATTGCAAAGTGATTTTGTTCCACCAATAGCAACCACACTTTCAGTTGTCTAATTCAAGTTCAGGAATTTCCTTGTTAAGCCTCTCTATTTGCTCTCTACTCCTTTAAAATATACCTTTTTTGTCCGTTAAGAATCCTATGAAGCACCTTGAGCTATTTTATTACATTAAAGGTGTTATTTGTGCAAATTGTTACTGGTAAGAACAACTATAAAAATAAGTGTAACAGTTATTCTCATTATATTTCAATGATTCGTTTTTTAACATGTACATTCTATTCATCACCAGAAGTCAAAGTAACAATTTTATTAGCAGGAGAGAAATGTTATTGAATTTATGACAAAAGAGCTGTAAGAGGGCAAGGAAGCCCACCTAGATAAGTAAAACTGCTTAAATAAGCACAGAATACTGGTGAAAATAGGTGGAGTCTGAAAAATGCACACTTTGCCTTGTAAAACTGGATATTGAGAAGTCAAAATAGCAGCTCTTTAATGGCTTCACTAGATGTTGCTCAATTACAAAATAGCACAGGAAATCCTTCCTTTAACATTCACATAAAAATGCCAACCATTTAGGGAAGGTGAAATATACAAGTAGGCTGATTTCTCTCTTCCTTGTCCATTTTTGCATATAAGGATCAAGCACCTTGAGTTGGCTGTTATAAAAAAAATTCTAATTCCTTCATTAAACATGCTTGAAAGAACTGAATTATGAGTGAGCAGTTTTGATTTGGACAAACCACATTCCAGATGCTTCTAATCTACACTTCACTTTGCACTTTACACATGCTTTCACTTAAAATATTAGCCATATTTTCCTGAATTTAACTGGAATACCTCTGATTAAATGATTTAATTTTTAACACAAGCTGAATCAATCAGATCACGTGTTCTATTTCACAATGTAGACAGTTGGGAAGTTTGTAGACCACACAAAACTGCAAAATAGTTTTCAAATAAAAAAAACTTACTTTATTCTCTCCTTTCATAGTAGTACTAGACCTCGGAGCTCAGTCAGGAGATGTTGAGATCACTGATATAACTTTGTTTGCAGTACAATTATACTATTTCATTTGAAATCAGGACAAATGGCACATGTAAGACTACAATTTGGTAATGCATTGAGAAGGCAAAAGCCTTACACTTCCAAGATATGAAATCAATCCATCTTATAAAATGATCTTCAAATCCCACTAATGGAAGAAAACTTCCCTCAGCAAGGTTGTGTGAAAAATATAATTAACATAATTCATGGTTACTTTAATGAAGGATGATTGCTGAGTGAAAGTTTCATTTTATTGGCTACACAACATTCTTAAAGAATACTTAATTGAGGACTTGCATCATCTTCCACTACAATGAATTGCCATGCATTTGTCTTGAGGACCTGAATGTATGCAAGGACATTTATCTCAGGAAGTTACATACCAATTGAATCTCTGTTGCCACCCACTGAAATGAATGTGACAGTCTTACTCTGCCATACAGTGAAAATATTTACCATAGTTCACTTTAGAAACCCTCAATCCACTAGAAACACTAGACAAGCAAAGCATGCTCATAATAACATGAGGCTAATATTATTTTTATGACTATCAAAAGTAATATTTAATCTTTCACCACTTGTGTTGGAAGAAGTAACATTATCATAGCTGATTTCCAGCTGCTCTACACATTACCATTACGAGGTTTATAAGATGATGGTTTTCGACGATGACTTTAAGGTAAAAAAAATGAAGACAGTCATGTCATCTGTTTTGTAGTCAGTCTGAGAGCAAGTCAGATAGTTTCAGTGATTAAGACCAAAGTGACACAGATCATTTTCTGTGAAGGTGGAAGGTGTTTACATTTGGAGACAAGAGCAGTTTCCGTGGGCAAACTGGGAGTTTCCAAAGTACTAGAAAAGTGTTGAGAATGTTAGGTTGTAAACAGTTTTGCTAAAATTCTTTATGGCTTGCCACACAGGAATGCAGCTGGACTTTTGCACTTGCACTGAAAAATTTGTATGCAAATAAAATGAGACTGGAGGATTTGCCTTGCTTTAGCTAGATAGCCAAGAATCCAAAACTTGCACTGTGGAAGATATTCTGGAGTTAAAAGTTTTCAGGCAAGGAGAGAAAAATTTCAGAAGGAAACCCAGATGAGTTATTAATTTTTGGGCAGATTCAGGAAGAACTGAATGCCTGCTTAGAGGGCAACGCAACGTATACCTGAAAGTATTTTTGTTTTCTGTTTAAAGTTCTAATCTGTTCTGTACTTTAAGGTATAAATTGCCTACAAAAATAGAGGTTAATAAACTGCTTTTAAGGCATTTACTGTAAAAGACTCAACAATGAAATCCTGTCATGTCATCCTTTCAGCCAAAAACTATAAGTCTGAATTTGTCTTCTAAAACGACTCTGTCTCTACAAAGACTGTAACACATGACATAATTCCTTTCTGTTTTATCAAGAAAAGCCTTGGCCAATGTTAAAATCTGGAATAGCTCTTCTCTAGTGATTCGCAGTCAGGCACAAGATACAACAGAATTAGTTTCACGTATCAGTTCTTTTTATTCTGTTGTCATAAAATTGTGGTGTTGCTGCCAAGGTCTTCAGATGGTGGCAAGTTGGCAAACTTTGGGAGGGGGAGAAATGGTGGCGTCCTGCAAGAAATAGAAGCAACTTCATATGTTTTGGTCAAATGTCAACTTTATATATACATTTTACAAGTGTAAAACACCCAGAAATGTTTAGTAAGCTTTCTTTGCCATTTTAGCACCAAGAAGTAGAATGTTACTGTGTTATTGCTGGAAAGTGATTTTCCTATTACATTAACTGTACAATGGGCCTCAAGCCCTATTCACAAAGATAACTGGATGCAAAACCAGTCTTTAATGTATTGGGACTAATCAGGTCTATACACTGCGCAGGTTCCTTTTGTGAATAAGGGCCCTGCATCCAAAATATCGTGATGCAGAAGAGACAATTTTGTACTTTACAATCCATTCCAGCAATTACCTGTAAAAGTCAAGCCAGGGTATTGCATGAAAGTGTGTAGAAATACAGACATTGAAAAATTCTTTATGGTATCAATTTGAACAAGATGGTAATGCTAGAAAACCAGAAGGTCACACCAACATATACTTGGTGTGAAAATATTATCGTTCTTTATTATAACATTGGCAGTGTAGTTTGGTTACGTTGGAATGCAGAGTCACATTATTTTCTTTACGATGGCTTGGGAAGTCTTGTGGCCTTTCTGGGGAGGGAATATTCCAAAAGGGTTGCTTGTCATTTGTAGCAAATTGATGTCCTTCAATTTGCAGAATGCCAAATGGGATAGGCCTCAGTGCCGGAGAGTACTGGATGCCCTGAAGTAGGACAGGAATTTGTAGCACAGGCTCACAACAAAATACCAGATGTGGCGAGCCATTTGTGATCGAGCAATAAAAACACGCCAGATGACAACGAGAAGAATTGTGTTGAAGGCATAGCGGATGTTTCGTAGCCTGTAAAAAGAGAAATATTCCAGACATCAATGTCATTTTGAGCAGAAGCCAGTGAGTGACTCAGTACTTGCTCAAGACACCTGCTTCTCTTGTTGTGAATTATCTGCGATTCAGGTAGTGAATTATTTGTATTATTTTAGTGGAAACAGTTTGACAGGCACAAATTTTGCTCTCTGCACCCTGTCTGATATGTCTTCTTATAACCATGGGTTGTCCTTTCAATTGGGTCAGTCCCTGGAAATGCATTTGCTGCATGTAAAGCATCTAAGTCTAATTTTAAATTGAGCCTCAGGCATTGCTTCTGAGAATTATTTCCTCATATTAAGTCTACATTTTTTAAAAAAGTTTCATCTTTAAAATTTAATTGCACCCCTTTAAGTTAGCATATTGCACCTAACACATCAATCTCTAGTAAATTAACCTTCCGCCCCAATGAGAAAGCTGCCTTCACTACCACCCAACATTCAGTCTCCACACCTGAACTATTCATCTACTTATCTGATCACAAGGTGTTCAGTAGTTGAATAGAAAAACATCTCTGCCAACTTTCATGCCAAACAGTGCTGCTTCCCTGTTGTTAGAAAAAACTATTTCATCAACGTTGGTAGAATATTATGGGATGGGGAGGGGAGCAGTTGTAACTCACGCCCAAAAGGGAAACAATGATTTAGGCCTTCAAATTTTAAGAAGGTGAAGAGGCAGTTAAATTCAAAACATGTAAAGATAGGAAACCTCTGGAATACTCCCGGTACTGCAAACTAATGTGTATGAGAAAATGAGTCAATGCATGGTTGCAGAACCTGTAAAACAATGGAAGCGCTTCATTCCTGTGGCATTGGAACCAGTTCTGTGGCGGGAGAACCTGTACAAGATAGACATGGTATATGACAACAGGGCTCACAGTGAGGTTAAATTGTGCTGTACTGGGGGAAATGAAACACTGAACCCAAGGGTGAGGGAACAGGAACATTACGTTTTGATGACTGAGAAAGAACAACAATATTAGAGTTGAAAGAAAAACTGCAAAAAAAAAATGCAAAAGTGGTATGAGAAATGATTTTTCATTCTGCTCGTGGCACTAATCAAAGAATCTACTTTGCACTGGAGAGGGGAGTTTTCACATACTTGGATTAATTTATATAATATGAAGGAAAATAAGGGAGCTGTTGTGCCAGTGAGGGCATGCTACAGACCATAGCAGGTAGGTGATGGAGGCAGTCAAGATAATGGGGACTTTATTATTGCATGTAAGTTTGGTTTTAGGAACGCCATAATTTCAGTAAAGGAGGAAGTTTCAGTCTGTGATGTAACATTTTATCTGAAGAAGCTAACTACCACTGAAACATAACATCAGGATGTCTTATCAACTGATCTCATATCAAAATTCTCTTCATATTCCTGTTATTTATTTGAATAAAATCTTCTTGGCTATCACTTTCTTGGAGAAACAAATTGAACCTAGCCCACTTTCTGATCTCTAGATGTCTGCATCAAAAATGAGATACTAGTTGAGATGCACATTATCAGTTTCCTGTTCCAGCAAAACAAGTTGTGTAAAAGCAAAACACTGCCGTCGAGTTTGTACTCACTTCTTTAGATGCTGTCTTGCTGCTGGGAGTCCAGACATGTCTTCATTTAGCACATATTTCTTAGTTCCTATGCAGTAATTCTCAATGTATTCTGGCCAGTGAAGCTGGCGAACATCAAAATTGAATCCCTGCAAACAAATATTAAAAGTTGATCTTACTGTCCCAACTTTAAATTCCCCTTATTTACCTGCTGCAAAAAGACTCAAGCTGGCGATCTCCTTCATGATCACCCTTGTTTAGAATTGGATTTTTGGATTACACTTACATTTTATTTTGTTTGAACTTCTGCAAACTGGGAGCACAAAAACCACAGATTGGGAGTACCGTTTGCATAGATACATTTGTTTATTATGAGAAACAAGGAGAAACTACAATTCATTCTATCAATTCTGTGTTGCTTCTGTAAACTGGTGACATTTCTTTTGAATTCTCACCCAAAGTTTGCATCAGTACTCAATCACAACATCTAATAGCTGGCAATAGGGTTTAAAAGACCAGGACCGGATGAATCGTTGGGAGCATGTGCCAGAATTAACTTGGTGAATGGCAGGGAACGAGGAATACCCACATTCACAGAGAAGGGGGAAAGGTAATGGAAAGTCTGTCATTGAGGCGGTGCTAAAGGACAGTGCTGAAATATCCAGGATGACGTTGAGTTCCTGCCTTTTCCCCTTCTAAAATTCCACTTTAATTTTCACCTCATAGTCTGGTACTATGTACAAGCTGCAGCTGGTGTAACTGTGAAATTGGTGACACTCCATGAGTTGTAAATTTCCAATCTGATAAAGACTCATGAATCTTGACTAGGATTAATGGTGTGTCAGCCAAGCCTCAATCCATGTTAATATTATCCCTAAAACAGTCAGATCCTTCTTGCGCAATAACCTTAACATGTGGCAATTAATCGAATACTTCCTAAAAATCTAAACACACTGCAGCTGTCAGTTATACGGTCATTCAGTCATAGAACTGAATAGCAAAGAAACAGACCCTTTGGTCCAACTCATCTATACCAACCAGATATCCTAAATTAATCGCATACTATTTGCCAGCAAGTGGCCCATATTCCTCTAAACCCTTCCTATTCATGTACCCATCCAGATGCCTTTTACATGCTGTATGCATGCAGCCTCCACCACTTTGTCTGGCAGCTCATTCCATACATGCACCACCCTCTGCGTGAAAAAGTTGTCCCTTAGGTCCCTTTTAAATCTTTCCCCTCTCACCTTTAACCTATGCCCTCTAGTTTTGGACTCCCCTACCCTGGTGAAACTGACCTTGGCTATTCACCATATCCCTGCCTCTTACAATTTTATAAGCCTCCTAGAATATCACTCCTTAGCCTCCGACGCTCCAAGGTAAATAGTCCCACATTATTTAGCCTCTCTCTACAGCTCAACACCTCCAACCCTGGCAACACCCCTGTAAATCTTTTCCAACCCCTTTTGGATTTCACACTATCCTTCCTATAGCAGGGAGGACAGGTCTGATCGAGTTCCTCTTTATGAACTCTGCTTGTTACATACATATGGTTAAATGCAACAAATTTGTCAAACATAACAAAACCAGGCTAATGCTGTTTGATTGTGTTAAGCTTTGCTAGAGAACCTATTTGTTCTTTAATAATGGACTCTAGAATTTTCTCGACAACGTACACTAGGTGAAGTGTCCTATAGTTTCTTGCTTTATATCTCCCTCCCTTCCTGTTCAGGGATGTCACATGAGCAAATTTCTAGTTCTGGAATATTTTGAACAATGCTGCCACCAACTCGTGCCACTTCCTTTAAAAGCCCTAGATGCTGTCACTGGTCCTAGTGACATGTCTTCCTTTAGTCCCATTAGTTTGTCAAATACTTTGTCCCGCATCATAGACAATTACAAAATATTTCCTACCATGAACACCTTGTCCATTTGTTATCTTTGGCATTTTTATTGTGTCCTTCACCATGAAGACCAATGCAAAGTGTTGCTTTAAACGATATTCCATTTCCCTGCTCACTGTTATCAATTCTGCAGTTTCTTCCTCTACGGGTTCCACACTTACTTTATCTATACTCTTCTTAAGTGTCTGTAAAAACTCTTGCTGTTTGATTTTATATTTCTTGTCAATTTAGTTTCATAGTCAACTTTCCCCCTCTCTATTAGCTTTAAGGTCACCTGCTGCTCGTTTTATAAATTTTCCAATCTTCTGGCCTAGTGGTTTTTACTGCTTTGTATTACTAAGGTTTTGCTTGGATACACTCCTTGACTGCCTTTCACCAATATGGGTGGTTATCTTCTTATCAAGTCCTTTTTGACTGGAATAAATTTTACTGAGAATTATGAAATATCTCCCGGTCCTATCATTCTGTACAAAGGGAAACAGGGAGTGCTTCTGCTATCCGCTATAGTCGGCATTCATCTTCAATTAATAACTCAACAATAAATCACTGATTTGTTTGGAGCAAAAACCCCCCCCCCCAACCAAAATACAAACCGCCTCCCCTCAACAAAAATAACAAATCCCCTCCCACCGACAAAAATAACAAATCCCCTCCCTCCCCAACAAAAATGAAGGATCAAAAATGCCCTCAACACATCTCTTGCATTTCCCATATTTCTGCCCTCAAACACCCCCCTCCAACAAAAATAAGGACAGTCCCCCTGGTACTCACATACCACCCACCTACCTCCATGTCCAGTGTATCATCCTCCAAAACTTCCACCATCAATAGTCCAACCCCCAACACCAAAGAGATATTTCCCTCCTCACCCTATCTTCCTTTTGTAGAGACAGCTCACTCCGCGACTCCCTCATCCACTCAACACTCCCCACTAACCTCACCACACCTGGACCATTCCCTGCAACCGCAGGAAGTGCTACACTTGCCCCTACACCTCCCCACTCACCTTCATTCAAGGCTCAAAGCAAAGTTTCCATATCTGACAGGGGTTCACCCATACATCCTCCAACCTGGTCTACTGTATCTGTTGCTTCCAAAGTGATCTCCTGTACGTCGGTGAGGCCAAGCACAGACTTCGTGCAACATCTGTGCTCTGTACGCAATAATCGATAACACCTTCCAGTCGCCAACCATTTTAACCCTCCCTCCCACTCCCTGGGTGATATGTCCATCCTGGGCCTCCTCCAATGTCACAATCACACCATCCGTAAACTGTAGGAGCAACACCTCATGTTCCACCTTGGAAGCCCACAGCCCGATGGCCTAAACATAGAATTCGCCAGCTTTAAAATCTTCCACCCCCGGCCTCATCCCATGTCCAACCTTCTTCTCATCCATGCCTCCTTGACCTGACACAACCTGTTCATCTTCTTCCCCAACTATCCACCCTAACCTTCCCACTAACCAATCCCTACTACCCCACCTGCATCCACCTATCATAATCCCACTTACCTTCCCCTGTCCCACCCCTACTCCCTCTATTTATTTCCCAGGTCTCTGCCCCCTTCGCAGTTCTGTAGGGTCCCAATCCGAAACGTCAACTTTCCTGCCCTTCTGATGCTGCCTGACCTGCTGTGTTCCCCCAGCTCCACACTATGTTGACTCAACTGATTTGTTGTGTTTTTTCATCCCTTCCTTTTTACAAACTGGCTGCTGCATTTCCTAAGGGTAAAAGAATTTCTAAAGTAATTCATTGATTGCAAAGTATTTTTAGATTTCTTGAGGATTTGACACTACGAGTAGGAGTTCTTATTTATAACGTGCTTAATTGTGATTCCTGTTTCACGCAACTGTTTATATAGTCTTGATTTTCACTGCACACTTTTAATTGTGAAATATTTATTTTAAAACAACTTTATTTATTCTTCTGTCCATATTCAAATATTGCGTGCAGGTAATCCTATTTAACCAGACTGCTCAGGTGTGACACTGATACTTTTATGCCTCAATCCATTGGTTTTAGTGATGAATGTGCTTAAGAACTAGTTTGAAGACTTTCCACATGTTTGTGGTGAGGCAAAAGTGGAAGTTGAATTTCCAGAAAGCTTAACCAAAAGAGGCATTTAAATGAATTGTCTCCTGTTAAATTGAAACAGTGAACTCATATTAGATAGGCATGTTTCTCACTATATGACCATGTGACTACTCACTTATCAAAGAAAAAGTTACCTGATTCCCTGATCAACACATTTTAGAGCAGTGACATTTGCAGTCCACAGACGAACCACCAGATGGAGCTTCTTGTAAAATTTAGATTTCTCCCTTTGGTTTCAGAATCAATCTAAGGCAGTTTGCTCCAGTGTGGCTCTATTTTCTCTCTCAATTTTTAAAATGTTACACTTCAATATTCTTTTAATTTCTTTCTTCAGGTCTGTAAAACCTACTTGCAAGTTTTTCTATGTCAAAACATGTTATATAAATAGAAGTGGTTATCTGAACTGCTCTGTCCTTTCCCAGTCCAATACTGTGTTCTTGGGCAACTCCTGGCTGCTTCCTATGACAACACCACAATAATGGCCATTTTGGTTCCTATTGTTCCTGTGATACTAGTTCAGATTGTTTTCAACTTTACATCTCCCAGGTGTGAAACTTTTCAAAAAAAATTAACAACTTATGTATGCCGCCTTTTTAAAAACACTATGATGAATTTTGAAGTAAATTATTTAATCAATGAGTTATTGCTAATTTTTACAGAAACAGTAGATGTACATTTGTTCAAATGATGGATGGTTCTGTATTTGGTTGATTGTCAGAAACTGCTTTTTGCAGATTGTATCTTGTTAGGATGTGACATGATCAATATTCTACTGTTGATGATGATACAATTAAGACTTCTGTAAAAATTATTCTAGGAGAAGGTGAAGTTTAATTACAGAAATAAGGCAGTATTTCTATTCAGTACAGTATTGTTCTCTCTAGAAGGTGCTATAACATTCATTTAAATTTTGTGTCAAGTTAAATTTCCTCAAAGGAAAATATCTTTATTCACAGAGCTCTTCAGTAACAGTGGGTACCATATATTAAGGTATCCTTACATCACTGGACATCAACATTTTCTCCCTTGACTTCTAGCTATTATTTACAAGTATTACCTTGACACAGATCTGCAGCAATAATCAAAAGATTTATTTGCGCATGCCTTGCCAAGTTATTCTGAATGAATCAATTTTTGGAAATTTAACACTGATTTAATTCAGATTTATAAGATCAGCCAACAGAAATGTTTTTTTTGCAGAAGGTAATGGAATGTGTGACAATATATAATACAGCATTCAAGAAGTTAATGGATTTCCATGCTACTAACAAATGCTGTACTGATTTCTCTTCAAAGATGGCTCACTCATAGCTATTCCACTTTCCATTGCCTGGGTCTGATGCCTGAGAAATCCATTTTATCCAATGACAGCAGCAACTGAATAATTTACGACATTGTACCACTGTTGCTAAGGTTGGCACTCCATGCAGCTGCTCAGAGCCATGGATTCTAAACGCCTCCCTACAAATGCTCCACACTGCAAGTATGTATATATTAACCTCCAAGACAATGGATGAATTTGATACACTTGGCATTGAACCAAGAAAAAGCATAATAATGTATTTCTGTCAATATTCAATTTGAATTTTGTTTTAAATTGCCACAATCGCTTATTTTACTTTGATAGTTATCAAATATTACAATTACAAAACCAGCCTTGGCATCTTAATTTGATGTTTTATTGCTGGCAAACATTGGTGCTGCTATTTAATGTACTCAGCAGTGTATCAGAGGTGCAGTGAGTTAGATGTAATTATTTAGAGTTGTTACTTTCCTGAGATATTTCTGGGCTCAGACAGAGTAGGATGCAATATATGCGAGCGGGCCTGGTCTGCTACTGCAGGTCATAGTTCGTAATTAATGATCTTGTGCTTATACTTGTAAAGTTACAGCGCTGAAGATGTGGTTGTGTATAAATGCATACTCCGCTGTAGCAGTGTATAACGTAGGTAACAAGATGTTTTATCTCCATATTTTGATCTTTCATGCAGTAGCTATCATTAGCTGGGGAGAACCGCCAATAGTTACTAACACCATGCAGGTTAGTTGATGGAATGCCCTTAAGCTTTTCCCACTGTCAGCTCTTGGATGTAGTTTTCATACGAAGGCAACAATTCCAGAAATGTCAGACTTATACATAAATTTCAGCTTCCAAAGCAATGTAAAACAAGGTGCCTAAGTGTGAAGTCCTGTTAATGCAAGTATGGAAGTTATGTCTAAAGACATAACAATTAACAGCAGTGGTCACCTTCCTGCCTAGTCAGTTGTTTGCAGATTAGTATGGATGGCTGCTCACCCTCTTGCATGGTGTTTGCTATTTGTGCTTACCCTCTTATCCTCGAGGCTGAGTTGACTCAGCAGCATGTTCATGTTCTCTGAACTCCAGTCCCAGGACTTGCTGCTGAAGTACTCCAGCAGCATCATGGATTTATGAAGTCTGTTGAAGATCTTCATCATTCTGCAATTGCATGTACAAATAAGTAGAGCTTGTGTTCACTTACTCAATCTTTATATTGTAATCATCAGTTAGACAGTTGTTTGATGGAAATTAAATTTCATGCGTTGCAATGAAGTTATACGATATTTTCTGTAAGGCAGGACTACGTGAAAATTATTTTTTCTGACTGTTCCTTAACTAACAGCTGAAACAGCCTCCAGATGTTGGTACGGAGGGCTTTGTAGGGTTGAACAAGCTGTATTTGCCATTGTTGTTTCCAGTGCTTGGGTTGATGCCAGGTGGTCCATGCGGTTTCATTCCTTTGTTCAGATTTTGCACCATTTTAATACAATTGACTGCTTATTACATATTTCAGGGGGTAGTTAAGAGTCAACCACATTGCTAATTGTCTGGAGTCACATGTAGGCCATTTAAGACGTTAGATTCTCTTTCCTGGAGGGTGTTAGTGAATCAGATCGGCTTTTACGACAAACAACAATGGTTAGATGGTCATCAATAGACTAACTTTTAATTCCTTTCTACTAAAAAAAAATCAAATTACCATTGTGAGTCTCAAACTCTAGTCTCCAAAATATTAGCTTGAGGATGGATTACTAGTCTAGTGATATTACCATTATACCCTGCATCCCCTAGTAAACGGTAAAATCTGACTTGGGTGAAATTTGATTTTTTTTTAGAAAAGAGATTGTGTGCTTTCTTTATTTTGTGCATACGTGCGTGAGAGAAAGGGCAGAGGTAGCTTCTACTTCATTTTTATAAAATTCAACAAAAGGGTGTTAAGCTATCAGTTAGTTATTGCTGTAATTGAGTTGTCTTCCAAGGAATGTTGAAGCAAGTGGCTTTTAATTATCTGACCTGACTATCAATGTTATCTTGACTGAGTATTTAAGTGTTCTCATTATTAGTACTGTCAAATCAGAAAGACAGCATAGGAGACGCACCAGTGTGAATATAGAAATATGCACATACTTCAATTGATATGGTACTGTAAAATTACCTTTGTCTTTCAAGGAAAACCAGGAAAGGTGTGCAACAAGGAAGTTTTATTTTTGCCAAGCATTGATGTGTTTCCTGTTGTAATACTAAATTACATTTTAAACAATTTGCAAAATAACACCGACTCTTTTTTTTAAAATTTAGGAAAAGGTTTCAAAAGGTTTTACTTACCGTGGTTTCTGCCCTGTTAGCCTCAGATAAAGATCATAAACCAAAGCAGGAGCTTTGTGACTGACAGCAATCCAATACTGATTAATCAAGTAGTTTGATGTAATATTTGCGTTAGGCCTTCTAAAGGCCTGATCCAGAGGATTCCTCTTAAACGTGGAAATGACGTGGTACTCTAGTAAAAGAAGGAAGAGAAACAATTAAGTTTAGTATGATGTGCTTTATGTAATAATTCTTTCAGGAGATTGAAGGCTTGCTTTCTATTCAGAACAAAGCAGGATGGAAAATCGGTTCACAGGGGTGTGTGTTCTTGTCCATGGTCTAGTACAAAAATGCTGTGTAATTTCTCATATAAACATACTCAAACATATGAGTACAACACATGCCATAAACTGAGACAAATACTTGAGTAAACTAAAGGTAGCTGGTACATTCTGTAGATAATTTCATAATCTTATGATGTTTTAAATAAAAAGAATCAAATACACTGAACCTACTCACTGTATCATAACTCCTCCAGCACATCCTGATCCCAAAGGCAGAGAACTACTTTGGCTATGTCTTTAAAAACTGAAAATTTAAAACGAATAGTTGGAAAATTCCCCTTGAACTAACTGTTTTTGTGAAAATAGGCACAATGTTAAAAAAAAATTCATCTTCTTCAAAATAAAATGTTAAGCGTTTCCATTAGGAAGATCAAGCAATTTTCCATCATTTAATTGAAATAAATCTCAAATTTGTTTGATTACAAAGAAACCTCTCCACACATTTTCATTTATGCATTGCATTCAGGCAAGTAAGACTCTTGAGCCTTCCCAATTAAGAAAACATTTATACAGTCCATCATTACATATATACTCTGCCTAATGGAGTGATTAAAAATGTTCACAACAGTTTAAACAAACTTGGTAGTTAGATGATAAGTTCTATCCTTGAATGGCTTCTATGTTGATCGCAGCTTAACTGCAGTGGACAGAGACTGTCACAACTTCAGAAATTGTTCCATTGGCCACTTTTAATTCATTTTACATAGGTTAAGTGTTTTATTTTAATTCCTGAAGAAGATCATTTTCCAGAAATAAATCTTCCCCTTGAAGGCAGACCCAGCCACCATAGCTCTTACATGCTAGACTTGCTTCTGAATCTAAATTCTCCATCTCCTTCAGGCCAAACCCCACTGGAGCATGGACAGCCTGTCCCAAAAATATTAAAGCATTAAAAATCATATGTTCAGTGTGGCATCACGGTGGCAGGTGGCAGTTCTGTCTTGCCCAAGGTACACTGATTTTACAGTTTCCAATGTTTAAACAATTGGAAACTTCATGAAACTGAGGGTGCTTCTCCCAAATGCTGCTTCCAACTTCCAAGGATCAGTGACTTGAATTTGTCATCACTGTGAGCCCACCACCATTAGCAGGGACTACAACTGTGTGTTTTATATGTGTGAGGGGATTTCGGAGCTGGGAATCAAAGGGAATTCAGCACTGAAGATGGTTGCAGGGGATTTTGAAATGGAGTAAGATTCCTCAGTAACCCCTCCTTGGTTTGCCATGTTCTCCTGTCGGGTGGCCAGATCGCATTTCTCACAACAGCTACATGAACAAACATACTCCTGGAGAGCCCAACAAAATTCAAAATCATTGATTTAGGTTGTGTGATCAGGCATCAGGTGGTGAGCTATTGTGTTGTCAGTATACATCCACACATGCCTCTAGCCAGAGTTGGCAACTCTCATTGGGATTCGCCACAGCAGAAAATCCCAGCCATTTAAATATCATACTGATAGCTGATTGTTCCAGAGTTATCAAGGAATTTTAGCACTCAACAATAGTGACTTAAGTGGTATCTCAAAATCTTTGCACTTTTGAAAGAATACCAAGACTTTCATTTTTGTGATACATTTGGATTTAGTGCTGATGTCCATACTACTGAGCATGGATTCCACTCACCCTGTCCTTCTGATAGTGAAACTGATCTTCCTTTGTCAGCTTAATTATCATGGGAGTAGAACCAAACAAAAGGAAGATTCAGAGTTAGTTTAAAATAACACAGTTTTTGTGCAATGAACCTTCCAATGCAGGTTATGCACCAACTGTCAAGATATTTTCTAACATTTGAATCTTGTACCTTAAATTTAAGTTGCCCCTTTTGGGCCCACCAGTACTTTACATATCTTTGAAAAAATGAGCAATGCGTTCTGAGGATTCTGCCAGATATGATCTGAATCACCTGCGTGGAAGTGTGCTAGAATAACTCAGGTGAACTGCCTTCTGTTTTCCTTCTGTTTCCTATTCTGATAACCCTGGGGAGATCAGCAAATCAATAAATAATGTGCACTAGCATGGGTTCGATAATGAACCACATAGTAGATTTAACAGTAAATATGAAATTTTTGAAATAAAATGGGCATTGGAACCAAGGTGTATGTTGGCTGAGTAACAGAAAACAATGTCACGTAAATTATTTCAGAGGTAGGTGGAACTGCAAATGCTAGAGATTCTGAGATAACACAGTGTAGAGCTGGATGAACACAGTTGGCCAAGTATTATCAGAGGAGCAGGAAGGCTGACATCTCGGGCCTAGACCCTTCTTCAGAATTTTTTTTTGTACTGAAGGAAGATGTACAGTGTGGTCCTCCAGGGGCTAGATTCTAGGGCTACTGATGATCTTGACATTCATTCATGACTTAGAAGTAGGCAAATAAGACATTCTGAACTTTACATGGGGCATGACAGACTTTAAGATGACCTAGTTGTTTTGGAAAATGTTTAAAAAAGCATGTGATCCTGGGTATTATAGAAGCATATATTGCAAAATTGAGGAAATTATGATCGCCCTTTAAGGAGCACTGTTTTGCCTTCACCCAGAGTATAATGTCCAACCCCATTTCAGGAAGGTCGAGAAAGCTGTAATGGGAGTGTAGGAAAGATTTACAAGAATGGTTTCAGATGAGGGACTTTAGCAATGTGTATAAGTTGGAGAAGCTGGGTTGTTCACCTTTTGGAACAGATTATTGAAAGGGAATTTAACAGAGGTGTTCAAAATTATGAGTCTGAACAGAGTAGATACAGCAAAATTGTTCCCATTGGTAGAAAGGTTAAGAACTACAGGATGGCAATTTAAGGTGATTAGCAAATTGGCACAGGGAAAAATACTTTTCTGAAGTAGGTAGATCTGGGATGCACTGCCTGTATGTGTGGTGACAGCCGATTCAATTGTGAATTTTAAAGTGGTATTAGAAAAACACAAAGAGAAAATGTGCAGGGAAAGGACAAGGCATGGAGTGAACTACATTGCTCTTGCTTCCTTTGGAACAATTCTGTTTTGATAGGGGTGGAATGATGGTGAGCACTGCTGCCTCACAGCTCCAGGGTCCAGGGCGACTGTCTGTGTGGAGTTTGCACATTCTCCCCGGGTCTGCGCGGGTTTCTTCCAGGTGCTCCGGTATTCTCCCAGTGTCCAAAGATGTGCAGGCTAGGTGGATTGGCTAAATTGCCCGTAGTGTTCAGGGATGTGTAGATTAGGTGGGATTTTACATGTGTTGATATATCAGCTAAACAAGGCAGCATATCTATCAACACAGCCAGACTACACTGTGGGTTCTTCTACAGGATTCTCTCACTTTCACATACAATATGCGCAATCCTGTATGTGCTGCTGAAATAACTGCTGTTTTTAAATGCATCTCTTATTGCCTACCTGACTTCTGCTCTTAACATCATTTATAAACTGAACATCCACTTAGGTGGTTCAAGAACCAAATGTTTTGGAGGTATTACTTTATTATTCTTGCAGAATTCTAGGTCAAATTGTAAAGCGATTTCTCTGCGGTCACATCATTTCAGTCCAGGTCAAAAACTCATCAGAAGATGATGAACAAACGAGCAAAGGCACTATATGAAACAATATGATCGGAGCATAATTTCCTTGACACTGTTAAGGGATTTGCAGCTGATTTGGTATCTAGTTTCCAAACCTGGGAAAGCTGAGAAATTCAGTGAGTGAACTCGAAAATACAGATTTAAAGATTGCAAGTGCAAATGATAATTGTGGTGATAAGCATAAAATGGGATTGCAGGTCAAGCAGGACAGAATTGCAAGGATGACGGCGACTATGCAAATAGAGGGGACAGCATGGACTGACCGATATTAATAATTAAAATCAGTTGACAGGAAATGCTGGAGGAGGCTGGAAAGTGGCAACTCAAAATAATACTACTAATCTGTGTAGAAACCAGCCTTTTCTACCCTATGATCACCAACAAAATTTGTGCAGTACAATGGTCAAAAGAAGGAACTTTGGAAGCTAGGAATAAACTTAACTACTCTCATTATGTAGGCTCACATGTAAAGACATGTCACTTCGGTACTGTGCAAGATTGCCCCATAATATCTATCTCATTATTATACCTATTACATATTTAGCAGATCTGCAACTAATTTCTCATTTTTTTTAGTGCTTCTGTGCTGCTTGAAAAAAAATGGGAAAATGTAAGAAGCCAAATGCTCCAAAAATATAGCACAGCCCAAAGCATTAAAAAAAACCATGCAGTAAACATAATTTTCTGAATAGAGAGCTTTGGTATAATATTTGGCCATAGTTTAACAAGGTGTTAACAGCTAAAAATTGGGAAATAATGTAAATAATTCTGCTGCATTGACCATAATCGATAAATAAAAGTACATTATTGCCTATGCAGGTGCTTAATTACAAAATGACAGCCAACACGAAATGGACAGAAATAATCTAAACGAGGCAATCTATGAAACTAATTAGTAAGAGAATGGCTCTGAGAAAAGCAGATCTCAGTAGAACCTGTCTTTCACACAGTGTGTGCAATGACATATTTTGATACATTTAGCACATTGAGCCAACGCAGCAAAGTGAAGAATAATCACTCAATTGTTTTATGGATCTGACTTGCAATAGTCAGCATACTTAAGAGTCTATTCAGTTAAAAAGCTATTTCTGGTTCTTTAAAAATGAGTGACAATACAGAAAAAGGCATATTTAATCAGTATTTTTTAAGGCTGTTTTGTTTATCACTAGGAACGAATGTTCAAAAGCCAGGGAGCGATATCCAGTTGCCTCCCCAGTGCTGTCCCACTACTGGGCCATTTCCCCAACAGCAGGAAATGGAGCAGTGGCCACTCACCGCACTGCACCCGAACTACAGAATGTGCTGCCTTGCCATCAGTTTACCAGTGGAGAGGCAGCCCCTCTGTCACAAAGGAAAACCCACCATGTCCATACAGCTTCATAAAGAGGTGGGTTTTTGTGCAGCAGTGTCAGGAGGCTCTACAGTCCAAAGAAGGAGTCCATAGCAGCAGATCCCACCCCCCAAACTCCCTTACCACAAAGACACCAATGTTGTCTCAAGAGGAATCACTCTTGATTACTGGAGCCTGCCCTGTTCGGTCCCTGCACAGCCACAACTCTCTAACCACTGAATATAGGCATCCCTTTCTTTTCCTTGCAGCCCCAGCAACATCTACCTCTCTCAGTGGCATTGCCCAGGCTGCAGAGGTAATAGCCTGCAGACTGGGTAGCCTGCCCACTGGCTTTAATTCAATATCAGGCCTAATGGCAGCCTCTTAATTGACTGCTGCTGAGAAGAGGTCCCACTGCCATCACAAACATTTGATCCTGACGGGAGGACTCACCTTGTGCCAGGATGATCCCAGTCTGGTCAAGCTACACACAGATTCACTTCTGATCTCCAGGTGTCAGTGTATTGGGTCAAGCAGAAATTCAGCAAGGCTCCTAGGGCAACACCTTCCAAATCCCAACCACATCCAAATTGTCAAGGGCAGTAGACACACGAGGATATTATCATCTCCAAGAACCCCTCCAAGCCACTCAGCATAATGACTCGGAAATGTATTGCCATTCCTTCAGTGTCACTGGGTCAAAATCCTAGAACACTCTCCCTAACAGCATTGTAGGTCTACCTACAGCAGAGGGACTGCAGCACTTCAAGGAGGTAGCCACCACTTCTCAAGGGCAACCCCCAGAGATGGGCAATAAATGTTGGCCAGCCAGTAATCCCACATCCTGGGAATGAATATAAAAATGAATTTTAAAAATAAATCTTCAATACCAGCATTCAGACTTGTGAACAGAAGAGCTATAGAACCAAAATGCAATGCAAAAGACAGCAAAGTTTATCTCTCAGAAGATGAACTACAGGAAATTAATAAATAAGTTTGAACTTTCCTTTTCACATTGGAAGGAAAACCTGTTAGTCCTAGTGAAATTTGTAAAGGTCTACAATATACAAAGCAATGGAGAAAATAAAATCAATGCATCAGAACTGGAAAGAATGAGGTTAAGAAGTTCCAGGTTTAGAGTTATGAAGGGTACATTGTGAGCAGATGCAAGGACTCAATGGGCCAAACAGCCACTTTCTGCACTATAGAGATTCTATGATTCTAGATATCTTTAACGTATCAACACAACTCTGAAGCAGGTCTTCTGACTCAAAGACACAGCCAGCGTCCAAGGGCTCTAAAACGGATATACTTGGATTTACAGCATGCCTTGAATGACTCAACTGGCTTTATTGACAGATAATTACCTACTGAGCTGCAACCATTTCTGCAGTGTCACCTGCAGCTTAGTAGCCAGCCATTCTGCCCCTAAGCCAAAAGGTTATGGGGTCAAGTGCCACTCCTATGTTATTCTTGCTTTATTCACTAATTGCAGGACTCTCACCCCCAGTGTCTCATGATATTACAGATCCTTCTTCTACACTATGCTCCATGACATGCACAATCTCAGTTTCTGAGTTACATGTTACAAATATAGAGACAAATGAAAGATCATCTTTGCTGCTGTCTTGGTCTTCTTCCATGTTCAGGACAGGTGAACCTTGGATTTCTGAAAGGAAAATGTCTTCCAAAGATGAAGTTGTGGCGTGGAGAAGGGGAAATATGAAAGATACATCTTTACATCAGCTTGTAAAACAATGAATGAGAGAAGCATGATTAGGCATCAGGATGCCACTATCTTCAACTTATGCTGCCAGCCACAGCTTCAGCAATGGTATTTTTGATAATGATCGTCACTTTCTCCTACATGGGAGCTGTGGGTAATGCCCTACAGTTAGTTCCTGCTGCCTCTGCTTGTGAACTACCGTTTTCTGCAAAAGAGGGGGCAGTATCTTATCAAGTATAATGTTACTCGTTTCAGTGATGTCATGCTTGAACAGGTAGCAATATGTGTATGCTTCCAACAGTGCCAAGTAAATGAGAGTGAACAGAAGCATATGAATTTTATGTTTTTGTTAAGGCTGATTGAGACTTTTAGTAGATGAGCAATGAGAATGTGGTGAATCGAGAGGTTGAGGCTGGTTCTGGCACTAGAGGGAAATGGCATTTGAAGATGCACTCTTTCACGTTGACCACTTGTGTGATTATTTAACTTCTTGCAGCACTCCATCCAAACCTTGGTGTTATATTCCTGGTATTCACCTCTGTGGGTGGCTGGTCTCATTGCCTCTCTTTCTTACCACCCCATCAATATGGTCATCCCTCCTCCACCAAGATCTCCAGTGCAGCATCAGAAAGCCTTGACACACATTTCTGCCCATAGTCAGCTACTGAACTTCACAGCACATTATTCTGACTAATCTCAGCACCTTCAGCAACCAGAAAGCCCCTTTAAAAAGCACAGTCTCGCTTTAAGTACTGCTTTCACATAAGAATGCTAGGTCCTCTGCTGATGCAGGCAGTCACTGAATACTTAGCGCTGCACACAGAAATCAGGATTCATGAACAAACAGTATAAATTGGCACACCACTGGCATTACTGTATTACACTAAACAGGCATGTGCTCTTTGCACACTTAAATCCCTGTGTTTATTTTCAACAGCTTCCATTTTCTTTCTATGTCTGCATTATGGGAAAGGTTTACTTCTATCTGTCGTGTCAGGATGTGTTTTATGCTGAATGGATCGTAGCATTTGCTGTGACCATATTACTTGTCTTAATTTTTCCTCTGGCCAATGCATTTTATGTTAGGGGAACCTGTTCTGTTGGGGTGTAGTTGGAAGGGAGTTGGTGTTGGAGTATGTAGAATTACTCTAGTCATTAATCTGACTACAAGCAATTTTAGAAAATGTACTGACAATGTAGAGAGGCAATGCAACTTACCAGTACGCCCAAATATTGATTTAGTAAAAGATATTGCACATTCGAAGAAGGCTTGTCATATTTTCACATAGTTGGCTACACTGTAGCACCCTTGATAGCAGCCAAATAACTAACTGATACATTAATTAAAATGAATTTTAATTTATCGGATGATGTGAATGGCCATACATCAGAAAACAAGCCTGGGGAAGGGGCTTGTGCCA
Organism: Stegostoma tigrinum; assembly: GCF_030684315.1. Lineage (NCBI taxonomy): Eukaryota > Metazoa > Chordata > Chondrichthyes > Orectolobiformes > Stegostomatidae > Stegostoma > Stegostoma tigrinum. Next base: position 29,560,387 of record NC_081371.1, on the reverse strand, counting down.
ACTGGGAACCATTAGTATAGTTTTAACTTACAAACTCAAATCTTACCAATCTCTCCCCAGTGAAACGGGTTGATGCCTCCTGTGGTACAATTGTAAATGAGGGTAGTTTTTGGCCTGTAAAAAAAAAAGTACAGCAAAAGAGTCAACGAAATGTGAAGAGTGTGGGTAGAGCTGGTAGAGCTGGTCATCTGTGCTTTGGGGCATTAGACCAGTGCCTGATAACACTGCACTGTCTATTAACAAGCAGGAAGGTTCAGCACTGCTTCTCTGAAGTAACAGTGAAATGGGATGGACCACTAAAATGATCCTAATATGTGGAGCAACAGAAATGTAAGCATAGGAAGGGATTAACAAACAAAAGGTGTCCATTGTATACTCTAAATCTGTACATAATCTTGACTTTTAAACATCTACTTTGTTTTCCTATCCTAATTTCTCAAATGTATTTTTCACATTCAACTGGCATTCGTTAGTTCATCTTATTTGTATTTTTCTATATTTCTCATCAGATTGGGAAACAACACTGAAATATTCCAAAGTATTATTTACAAAAAAATTTGTTACAAAGTATTACAGAAGGATTGCAGAATTTGTGAGATACCTGTGCCTACAGGTGGCACTGTGATAGTCCCGTGATAAATTAATCTGAAGGCCTAACATTTCCATTTTATGTTTCTTTCCAACAGAAACTTACTAAATTATATGCAGAGGATAGGTGATATCTAACTAACCTAGTTAATGTTTTGAGAAGGCTACTGGCAAGATGCATCTAGCAATGTCGTCTATCCAACTTACGGAAAAAAGCATTTGCTGGGTGCTCGTGAAATTATTAGAAAAACAGTAATGTGTAGAAATAGAGGTCATCTCATAACCATTACAACATGGTTAGAAATTAGGAGACAGATGTGATAAACGTTTTACCCTATGATTAGTGGATGTAATAATTCTGTCCTGTTTTTACTGGGTTCCTCAGCTTTTCACCATATCTCAACTCCAAAGTAAATTGGAATAATCAAGATTGAAGTTCAGAGATTTTTTGGAAAAGTATCACAGGATTTGGAAAAAAGACAGGAAAATGGTTTGGACATACAGATCAACCTTGACTTAACAGGCTTTAAGGGATTGAAAGGTCTAAATGTGGTCCTAAGATCCTATTTCCTTGACCCTGTTTCCATAGTTCATTCCCAGTGCATGTGTTTACCAGTGTCAGCGGGTGCTAGTTTATCCATCAACATAATTTCCTTGGCCTTTGTCTTCAGAGTATGTGAACCACAGAAGCTTCCTCTTACTCACACTTTGCCATTCGCCTTCCACTTATTTACCCAACTTTCCTCCTCTCTCTCCTTCCTTATGCATTCCCCAACCCGAGTCTAATTAGTCTCCTTGTGCACTAATCCAGCTTTCACTGAAAGGCATACAAGACTTTGAATCTCTAAGTGCAACATCTTGGGAAATCAGTTAGTTGTAAATAAAACAAGATCCATTACAGACTTCTGAAGAACAACAAGGCTTTAAATAGTATAAATTTTTAACTATATGTGTGTGGGATGTGGAAATTGTTGGCAGGGCCAGAGTTTGTTGCCCATCCCTACTTTCCTTTGAACTGACTAGTTCTATAGGCCATTTCAGAAGACAATTAAGAGTCAACCACATTGATGTGGGTCACGTAGGCTACACCAGGCAAGAATGGCAGGTTTTCTCCAGTGAATCAGATGGGTTTTGAAGATGGTGGTTACATGGTCACCATTAGGCTAGGATTTACTTCCAGATTTTTCTTTATTGAATTCAAATTCCACATTCACCATGGCAGGTGTCAAATCCACATGCTGATATAGCCCGGCTCTCTGGAATACTAGTCCAGTGACATTAACACGAAATCACAACATTCTTCTTTCACCATACAGCTAATGGAGATTGACAAACCAACCAATCATTAATATCATGTTAAATACTATGTCTGCAACCACAAGGGAAACTGGCTCAACTGTACCTTTTTAATTCAAAATAGAAGGCAGCTGACGTAGATCTGTTATTTGTCACATGTGCATATCAAAATGATTCTATCATTAAACATTTGTTTAATCCAAACAGAGAAAATCTTGTGATGTATTCAAAAGTGGTAACGGCAGAGAAGCATCTCCTAACTCTACTTCTCTTTAATAAGCTGCATCAACCCAATTTCTCCCAGAGAATGCTCAACTCCTGTCAAATACTGCAAACAACAAGGCCATAAAGCCTGTAGCCATTAAATCATAAATTTTGCTCAAATTGGAACAATTGACGAGTGACAAGATGATTTACACTGGCAAAATTCAAGAGAAAGAAGATACTTGGAGTGACAAATCAGTGTTTTGAGTATCAGATGCAGGAAGAAGCACACAGATCTCTCACCTGTGAACTGCTGTATACCAACCAGTTGCAAGCGTGAGATTAACCACTACATCAACAGGGATCAGGTCAGCTACTGCATCATTAGTAGCTCTCATAGTGCGAAGAATCCCTTTGCCAGCCTGCAGGACAATGGAAACAACATATTTATAACATATATACTAAGTCAATTATAAATTGGCCTGTAAACAGTCCAACTCACTACAAAATTTCATCATTTGCCAACACTGTGATATTTGGCTTCTCTGCCCCTTTACCTCTCTCTCTTTCTGACAACCCTCTCTTCACACTGCAAAACCCAAGACCAAGGAATAGGATTATCTTTGATGTGGCTGGAGTGGCAGAGATAGGTGCAGTGTCTAATCTCTCTGTATGAACAATGTCGTCTTTGGTCTCTGTTTCAAATTGAGGTGGAGTGAGCATGGCCAAACAATCAGAGGAAACCAAGGTCGTGCTGTTGTCAACACTGCAGTGGCTTTTGCACAAATGAGGGCCAGGAGCACGAAGGGTGTGGTTAGAAGTCAAAGAGAGTATTCAGAAACTAGGCAATGAGAACTGGTTGTCAAACAGTTTCAGAGATTACAGAGATCAGGGAATGATCCTTAAATGTGAGATCAAGAGGAAAACTCCTGGTGTTCCTAGCTCAATATTCAAGTTAGCAAATGAAAAAAAAACATTTTTTCTGCCTCTGATATCAGCTGCTCCAAACCGATTTTGTAGTGTGGACCGCAAAGAGGTATTAAGCCCCTTACTTCATGGGCTAAGAACTTTGAAAAAAATGTTTGAGACAAGAACTGCATTTTTTTTCCTTTCCCGATATTGTGGGTATTTCATGTCCAGTCAGAAAGCTGTGAATGTATCCCACCTGCTGCAATGAAGGGCTAATAGGTAGCTTCCATTTTTAAGATGCTAAGCAGTTTGGCCAAACATATAGATATATTATCACATGAAACTTGTAATCCTTATCCAGACTGTGTAACTGACTAACCAGTTTTCTTGGCTGTGTCTGCAGGCAATTTGAACTTCTTGTTTAAATTTTAAGATTAATCCTAGTGACCTGTTTTAATCAAACTACCTGTGATCTACATATTATTACACACTATCACCTGCGCATCTCTACCAGTCTCCGATATGGTATTCTCTCTCTTCAATCCATTCTTAAGTCCCTCCATTCTGGTTTTAGATTTAGCCATCAGTTACATTCTGTGAGGCTGTCGTCTTGACTTAGTCGTCCCCATCATTCTCAATTCTGCCTCCTTTGAAAGTATTGATCAGGTTATATTCACTCAGTGCCTACTTCCCATAGTCTGCATCCTTTACTTCTGCGGTTCCACATCTCCATGTCCCAATGCAGTCACAACATCTCATTTTGTACGCTCCAGAGCATAGGAGCCAAACTTCTGCCCTGGAGTCTAACGATGTGACTAAATCCCAGATTGGTGGACTGTCCCATGAAGAGAGATTGGGAAAACTGAGCCTGTATTCTCTTGCATTTTGGAGAGATGACCTCATGGAAACTTAACATATTTAAAGGGATAGATAAGGTAGATGTTTCTCCTGGTCATGAGTATGTAACCAGGGGACACAATTTCAGAATAAAGGAAAAGCCTCTTAGGACCCAGGTGATGAGAACTTTTTTTTAAGCTCAGGGGGTTGTGAATCTTTGGAATTCTTTACACCAGAGGGCAGTGGAAGCTCAGTCATTGAGAAAGTCTAAAATAAAAATTGGCAGACTTCTAAATATTAAGGGGATAAAAGGATATGAGGATATTGTGAGGAAAAGGCATTGAACGGAATGGTTAGGCATACTGAATGGCAGAGCAGACTCTATGAGGTGAGCAGCATACTCCTGTTGCTATGTTCCCACTAATGGTATCCCTTGTCAACACTATCCATGCAAATGAACTACAGCTCAATCTTCCTATTGTCAGAACTGACTCCAGGGCTTGGTAATACAACTAGGATCTTTATCTGATGGGCATTTTTAAATTAAGCATTAGTCCATTGCTCACAATTAGACTATGACAAACTGAGACCATTCTGTATATCTTACAAGGCAACTGTGAACCTACAATTCCAACAGCCACTGTAGCTGGCCTCTGAAACTTTATATAGTGAACTTTTGTGCTCTGTTCTATCTAATGCAAAGCCTCGTACTAATTTTGCATCAAGACTACCTATTTCCACCTTTTTTCATCACCTACCTAATCACCCAACTCATCTCCACCAAAGTTGAAACCTTTCGCTGTGTCTTCATCTCAAGGAATTAATTTCTCAAATACTTCTCTCATTGAACTTCTAATGAACTTCAATGAACCTACTTAACCATTATCCCCTTTTTTGTTTGAGCTCCACCAGCAGTTTGTGTCACAGTAAATAGATTTCAGGGTGTCACCCTCAACAGCACATTCGGTTTTTTCTCCCCCCCTCTGTAAAGCACTGCAGAGTTTCTTCAAGGTGAACGCCATAAATTTAAGTTGTATCAGTGATAATGGGAACTGCAGATGCTGGAGAATCCAAGATAACAAAGTGTGAAGCTGGATGAACACAGTCGGCCAAGCAGCATCTCAGGAGCACAAAAGCTGGCGTTTCAGGCCTAGACCCTAGACTCTCTGATGAATGGTTTAGGCCCAAAACGTCAGCTTTTGTGCTCCTGAGATGCTGCTTGGCCTGCTGTGTTCATCCAGCTTCACACTTTGTTATCATAAATTTAAGTTGTGACTGGTTGAGGATAACTAGGCAAGAGCCCTACATGAGAAATTTGTATGAGTTGAAATGTGACAGTCACCTTCCAATGATCATAGGAGATTATCTACTAACATTCAACAAAAGGATACGTTTTGTTTAAACAAAACTGTGATAAATGGTATCAGTAATAATTCTGTGCCCATCTTGTAACAGGAACCAAGATGGCAGTTAAATCTTTAAAACCTTGCCTTATAGTCCCCAGTACCTTTCTTATCCCAGTGTCTGTTTTTTCTTTATGCATTCATAGCAATACTGTTTATTTTCAATCAGAAATGAGAAAAAAAATGATAACCACCATCTCTACAAATGATAGAAATGCAACATTTTGAGAAACTTAAGCATGAGTAGAGAGAAAGCCAGTTCCTCTCTTCAAAATTCTCTCTCTAGTCTGGAAGACACAGATTAAAAAATTTACCAATTTGATGTCCTGGACAAGCTACATGTATCAGTACCAACATTCCATTGCACGTTACAGCTGGGAGAAACACACTTCAATAACATAATCAGTTAAACTTGAAAATTAAATCATAAACTAGTTTGTCTGCTGCAGTGGTAATCTGTTTATTTTATCTTGTAAAATTAAATATAATGTGGACAAAATCCCTCTTCTATAATCCACTATGTCATTATAATAAATAATTTTTATTTTAATTTGCTTATGGGATCGTGAGATGCCTTCTTGATCCACTGCAGTTATTTCTTGCAGGTGGACCCACAATACTACTAGGGACATATGGACTTGTGACATTGTAATTTCCCACAATTGGTGTTGCCTCTGTGAAAAATACAGACACTTTCAGGTAGGTATAGGAAGTGTTGTGACGTGGATTATTTGAAATAGATTCATTCTTTTGACCTTTATTGCAGCTGGAAAATTATTTTCACCAAATCTGTTTCATCCAAATTAACTCTCACCTTGTCATTCCTGGACAGCACAACCAATTGCATTGATATATTGCCTTTGTAGAACCATAGAATCCCTCAGTATGGAAACAGGCCGTTCAGCCCAACAAGTCCACACTACCCTTCTGAAGAGCATCCCACCCAGACCCGTTTTCCCATCCCTGGTTTTCTATGTCTAACCCAGCTAACCTAATCATCCCTGGGCACTACGGGCAATTTAGCTTGCTAATCCAGCTAGCCAGCACATCTTTGCACTGTGGGAGGAAACCCATGCAGACACAAGGAGACTACGCAAACTCCACACAGTTGCCCGAGGCTGGAATCGAGCCTGGGTCTGTGGTGTCGTGAGGCAGCAGTGCTAACCACCGAGCCACCGTGCCACCCCAAAATAAACCCAATTTAAAAATCACAATGTAATTTATAAAATAATACCAAACAACAGAGATATTAAGCCAAAATGACCAAAGACTTCGGCAAAAAAGGCCATTTTAAACAGATAGAAGGGATGTGAAAAGTCTTAGTAAGGAAATTCCAGACATTAGGACCCTCGCAGATAAAAGCTTGGCCAGAAATAGAGAAGCATTTAAAATTAGGAATGCTCAGGAGATCATTATCGGTGGCATATAGAGATTTCAAGGGGGCAGCAGGTTGTAGAAAATTGTAAGGGTAGAGAGGAAATGAGGATTTGAAAGCAAATGCGAGGGAGACTTCTGATTAACATTTTAACAACAAATGTATGAACTCTGATTGTCATTTTTGTGCTGAAGGGATATTCCAGGCTAAAGGAAGACTAACTACTAAATGAATGAATTACCTTCTTAAATTAGAACAAAATGCTGCTATATTATCATGATATTTCCTTTGAGATTGCATCTGGATTACGAATATCTAGACAAAGTTGATTTAACTGCAATAACTTACACGGGATAGGGTGGATTTCTTTAATACACACTACAATATTAGAATTGAATTTTCAATTACTGTCCCAATTCCTTTAACTATTGCAGTAGATTACGCCAGCATAACAATTAAACAGACAAGAGGCAATTCAAAGGAAGTGTAGCCCAAAAGGGAATAAATGCCAAGGCCCACAAAAATAATTGCTTGTAGCTAACTTGAAGAGATGACCACCAAAAAGTTATCTATCTCCAACTACAACCTTGGCACCTTCTCACCCACTACACAGTCTCCTGCCAGAGTGCTCCTAACAGTGATACAGAATAGTAGTCAGGGTAGACTGAGTGGTGCAACTGTATCCTACCCTGATCTTGTTTGCTGCTTGTACATGTAGCAGAATGACCAGCCAATGCAGCTCAGAAAGAAATGGAGGATGAAAATTAGTTTGGGGCCAGGATCTGGCAGTGGGTCATTTTTGCCACTTCTTCAGTTGTTACAGTAGTCAGTTTGGAGTTGGATAGCAGAGAAATTCCAAGCTGATTCTTCTTAAAATGACATGCAAAATAATGAAAGACTTAAACAAAGCATTTGAGGAACTTGGAAGATTAAGTTTGTTTTTGCTTTTCACATTTTTCTCAAATTTGATAATTTAATAAAACTTTCCTTGCAGCATTACTTGTGCAGGCAGTGTATATTCCAGGAACCCACAAGCTAACACATTCCACTTAAGGTGGAGTTGTTCACCTGAAAGCAAGGTACCCTCTGGAATAGAAGAATGGGAGGAGATCTAACTGACATATACAAGCAATTAAAGTGGATTGACAAAGACGACAAAGCAGATGTTTCCCTTGTGGGCAAACTAGAATGAAAAGCCACAGTTTTGGGATAAGGGGTGCAGATTTAAAACAGATGGAGGAATTACTTCTTTCACAGTTGCAAATCTGTGGAATACACTATCCCAGAGTACGGTTGATGGCAGAACTCTCAGCAAATTTAAGGAGGGAATAAATGGATTTTCAATTGAATACAGGTTGAACGGTTCTGGGGAGCAGGCACGAAAATGGGAGTTGAGGCTGAGATGACATCAGCCATGATCATATTGAACGGTGGAACAAGCTTGAGGGAGTGAGCTGTCTACTCCTGCTTCTAGTTCTTGTAAGATTAAAATGATTTTTAAAAATTCTAAGGAATCATATAAATCATTATGCAGAGGAGCACAGACTACTAACAATCAGGTAGCATGAATTTGTTAAAAGCAAGGCTGCTTCCAGTCCCATAGGTCCCACAGGGCTCAGTGTTTGCTTTTCATAGTATGCACCAATGACTTAAACCTCACCGTTGGGAAAACGATTGAGAGGTTTGCATATTGGTCACGCTGCTGATAGTGAAGATGAAAGTCAAAAATTACAGGAAGATATGAATGGAATGGTAAGGTGCACAGAAAAATGGGAAATGAAATTCAATCCAGGGAAGTGTGAGGTAATTTTTTCAAGACGGCAAACCAGGTGAAGGAAGCGATATGATGAAAATGAAAGAACAGGTAAAGAGCACATCAAGAACACTGCTTTGTTTAGCATTCAGCCCTGAGGGGCAGGAAATACAGCCATACAATATGATTCATCTGTAACTTCAATAACTCTTTCAGATTTACTCACTCTAGAAAACACAACGAAAAAGATAATTTACGTACAGCGATGAAAAGCCCACTTGGTCCATTGAAATTGTCAATCCAGCCCTATTTAATAAAAAAAAGTTTTTTTTAGAATTCATGACTTTATTATCTATAATTGATTTTACAGTGGTCAGCAAGGAGTGTTCACAGTTTTCTCACAGTTTGGCATGAGAAGCAAGAAATCATTTGAGAATCTACTTTTATTCCTCTATTGATCATCACTCATTAAAAAATTACAATAAATTGATTCTGGGATGTAGATAGAAGAAAAGTTGGCAGCTTACTGAAAGATGAAAATATTCTCTTTTCAAAAGATTAAAAATGCTGGATAATTTATAAATGTAGATTAGAAGCATTAAAAATGTTTGTAGATCCCATATAAACATTTGCAAATCCTCTTCACTTCTCAGCTTCCGTCCATAGATGTTTTTAAAGGTGTTACGGAGATAGAACTAAGTAATTATTTTTGTTGGAGTAAATGAGATTGATCGGAATATTATCCAGCTTTGTGCTTGTGAGCACAAATAGTTTTGGAAACCACTTTTAGGAAAAAGTGTCTGATATATATTAAGCCTGTACAAAATATTACATTACATTTATTTGATGATATAAGGCTGATTAATTTAAATAGACATACGTTGAGGTTAACTTTAAAGAAGATGAATGTTAATCCATCTCCCAGAATGTCTTGTCGAGAAAATAACTCAACAAGCTTAAATCACTCACCATTTAGGAGAACACAGTTCACTGCCACTTATGTTTCTCTCATTACTCAGAAGACCTATATTGATTTTTACTAGTTGTAACCCCAAACTTCAACTAACATTCTCATGCCTTGTTATTGATACTTCTCTCTGGAAAGTGTCGCAAAAGACAACCAATGTTGTACAGAGAAAAATATTCTGCGTCTGCGCATTTTATTTAAATTTACATGTTAGGTACAATATTAGAAACTGTGATCAGGGAGACGCAGTAACAAGCTACAATTTTATAATATTTCAAACAACAATCATGTGTCTTATAAGTGCAAACACCCATGCAATGACACAAGGTCTACGGTCAGACAGCATTGCTTGTGACTTCAGAATGTTCATCCCATTTCTCCGCTCACGTTTTCTCTAAGTTGTGCGCCTGTGTGACTATGCAACAGTCTATCAAATGCCGTCCAATTGATTATTACTGTTGTAGTGATTGCAACAAGGTCAGCCAGGCGGACCTCACAGAATATAAATTCCCTGATTGGGGCCATTAACCTGGTCCAATCAGGGGGCCTGGCTGACAGATAAAAACAGAAGTGCCAGGTACTCTGGTCACTCCGAGAGCTGTATCAGTGTCAAGGATTCTCCATGTTGAAATAAAGGATGACTCGGTCACAGGATCTCTGCCTCTGTGGAGTTATTTCAATTGCAACAAGAGTAAAGCATGGTCCTGAAGAAATTTGCTCACAACAGTTGTCTTTGATTTGGGGTAAGCATCTCTGGTGTCATGCTGTGATTTGGGAAGCTTGACTTGTTTGAACCTGCTGAAGACTGGGCACAGTTTGTGGAATGGCTTTTTTTTCCCCCAGGCAAATGACATTGGGGCAGGTGCAAAGCAAAGAGTAACTCTCCTGATAGCTTCTGGGCTGGCAGCTTTTTCAGTTATTTGGAGCCTAACCCTGAGGGTCCAGATACTAAACATTTCCTGACTCCAAATATGATTGCCAAACCTTTCTTCTCTATCTGGATGTATTTATACTCTGCAGTAGCCAAAGTCTGAGATGAATATGCTGTTGGGTGTTCCCCTCCACTGGGCCACCTATGAGCTAATACTCCCTGATGCCATACAGGGACAAATTGCATGTCAGTATCAGATCTCACTTGGGATGGTAGAGTCCCAACACATTAGTGGGTAATAGCTATCTCTTCACTTTGCTGAAAGATATGGTGTGGCTATATGACAATTTCCAAGGCTGGCTTTTTTGAGTTGATGCAAAGTTGCCAGGTTACGTATGAACATTCTGCAATAGCCCACGGGAAGAGCTGGTATAGACGCAGAAGCCAGGGCACTTGTTTGTCTTCACTATTTTGCAATGGGTGTAACCTGGTCTTGCTGTATCTGTACAGCAAGTAGGTCACTTGGCATGCCTGTAACATACTTGTCCCTTCTAAGGTGTATGCCTACTTGGGAGAAATGACTAAAGAGTTTGTCAAAGTTATCCAAGAGCTCCTCATTGGTCCTCCTTCTTATTAGGATGTCATCTACATAAATGGTGACCCTGGGGTAGACCTTAAAATGTTCCCCATTGTCCACTGAAAATCAGCACAAGCTGACAATACCCTAAATGGCAGTCTTGTGTGTTGGTACAAACTCTTACAGCAATTAGTTGTAGTATCTGTCTAGGAATCTTCATCTAATTGCAATTATGCATGGCTCATGTCCAGCATTGTGAAGGACAGCTGTGTACAAATCTTCTATGTGAGGTGTTGTGTGTTTATCTAGCTGCAAGATAATGGTTTACCATTTTTGTTATATCCCCACAAAGGTCAACTGACCTGTTTGGCTTCACATCTGTATGACCAATGCTGCCCATTCTGTAAACTGGACTGGTTTGATTCTGTTGCTTTCCAACCTTCTGGTTTCTCCCACTCCTTTTGCCCCTAAGGCAAGTGGCACTGGGCAGGCCTTCCAAAATTATGGAATTGCTTCCTGGTCAACATGCAAGTTGGCTTTGGCTTCTTTGTTAGTCGCTAGACCTTCCTGAAAACATCTGGGTATTTAATCAGGATGTAACTCGAGCAGCCATTTCCTAATCACAAAATGTTCAGCCCATCTAGGTGAATCTCTCTCAAACCAATATTGCCCCCGTCATGCTTGGGCCTGAGCCTTTCCCTACAATCAGTGGTAGCTGAACCTGGTGCATCTCAGAGACTGGAATTGAAGTTGTACCCTTACTCTGCAAAGGTTCAGTGACTTGAAAGAAATTGACATTTACATATTAATCAGTTGAAACCAGCATCTCCTTTCTAACTGAAAGATTTAACATCAATCTTAGGTGTGTTCAATACAGCTGCTTCAGTTTTATGGCCTTTGATCTCACTTTTAAATTCTGTCTGATGCCATCTCTCCTACACCTGAAGTAGGAGCAAGGCTTTGAAAGCTAGTGTTCTCAAATAAACCTGTTGGACTACAGCCTGGTATTGTGATTTTTGACCGTAGTCCAACACCAGCATCTCCATATCAAGTAAAGTTTCCTTTATTGAGGTGTTGAGGGCTGGGGAATTCGAAGTCCTGGAGGAGGTGGAGGGTGTGGGCGGTGTCATGGACGTAGGTAGGGAGTTCCTGGACCCAACAGGGAGAAAATGGAGTCCAGATAGGTGGAGATGAGTTCGGTGGGGCAGGAACAGGCTGAGACAATGGGTCGACCAGGGCAGGCAGGTTTGTGGATTTTGGGAAGGAGATAGAAACGGGCCGTGCGGGGTTGGGGAACAGTGAGGTTGGAGGCTGTGGGCGGAGGTCCCCTGAGGTGATGAGGTCAAATATTGGTTTGAGAGAGATTCACCTACATGGGCTGAATGTTTTGTGATTAGGAAATGGCTTGATATGGGTTCTCAGTCCAGCTGACATCTTACGTAAACAAAGGTGAGTCCAGAGTGAATGTCGTTAGACTGGTTCTGTGATCACAAACAGCTGCACAGGTTTCGACCTCCATTAGAACCAGGTGACCCTTTAACAAGATAATAAAATGTGAGGCTGGATGAACACAGCAGGCCCAGCAGCATCTCGGGAGCACAAAAGCTGACGTTTCGGGCCTAGACCCTTCATCAGAGAGGGGGATGGGGAGAGGGAACTGGAATAAATAGGGAGAGAGGGGGAGGCGGACCGAAGATGGAGAGTAAAGAAGATAGGTGGAGAGGAGATAATAAAATGTGAGGCTGGATGAACACAGCAGGCCAAGCAGCATCTCAGGAGCACAAAAGCTGACGTTTTGGGCCTAGACCCTTCATCAGAGAGGGGGATGGGGAGAGGGAACTGGAATAAATAGGGAGAGAGGGGGAGGCGGACCGAAGATGGAGAGTAAAGAAGATAGGTGGGGAGGTAGGGAGGGGATAGGTCAGTCCAGGGAAGACGGACAGGTCAAGGAGGTGGGATGAGGTTAGTAGGTAGCTGGGGGTGCGGCTTGGGCTGGGAGGAAGGGATGGGTGAGAGGAAGAACCGGTTAGGGAGGCAGAGACAGGTTGGACTGGTTTTGGGATGCAGTGGGTGGGGGGGGAAGAGCTGGGCTGGTTGTGTGGTGCAGTGGGGGGAGGGGACGAACTGGGCTGGTTTAGGGATGCAGTAGGGGAAGGGGAGAGGAGAGTATAGGTAGGGAGGGGATAGGTCAGTCCAGGGAAGACAGACAGGTCAAGGAGGTGGGATGTGGTTAGTAGGTAGGAGATGGAGGTGCGGCTTGGGGTGGGAGAAAAGGATGGGTGAGAGGAAGCACAGGTTAGGGAGGCAGAGACAGGTTGGCAAACCATCATCTCCAACACCATTCATGGCCTCATCACCTCAGGGGACCTCCCGCCCACAGCCTCCAATCTCACTGTTCCCCAACCCCGCACGGCCCGTTTCTATCTCCTTCCCAAAATCCACAAACCTGCCTGCCCTGGTCGACCCATTGTCTCAGCCTGTTCCTGCCCCACCGAACTCATCTCCACCTATCTGGGCTCCATTTTCTCCCTGTTGGGTCCAGGAACTCCCTACCTACATCCATGACACCACACACGCCCTCCACCTCCTCCAGGACTTCGAATTCCCCAGCCCTCAACACCTCATTTTCACCATGGACGTCCAGTCCCTACACACCTGTATTCCGCATGCAGATGGCTTCAAGGCCCTCTGCTTCTTCCTGTCTCGCAGGCCTGACCAGTCCCCCTCCACCGCCGAACTCGTCCTTACCCTCAACAACTTCTCTTTCGATTCCTCCCACTTCCTACAGACTAAGGGGGTGGCCATGGGCACCCACATGGGCCCCAGCTATGCCTGCCTCTTTGTAGGTTACGTGGAACAGTCCCTCTTCTGCACCTACACAGGCCCTAAACCCCACCTCTTCCTCAGTTACATTGATGACTGTATCGGCGCCACCTCTTGCTCCCCAGAGGAGTTCGAACAGTTCATCCACTTCACCAACACCTTCCACTCCAACCTTCAGTTCACCTGGGCCATCTCCAGAACATCCCTCACCTTCCTGGACCCCTCAGTCTCCATCTCAGGCAACCAGCTTGTAACTGATGTCCATTTCAAGCCCACCTCCTCCCACCCACCCTCCTGCAAAAATTCCATCCCGTGTTCCCAATTTCTCCGCCTCCACTGCATCTGCTCCCAAGATGAGGCCTTCCACTCCCGCACATCCCAGATGTCCAAGTTCTTCAAGGACCGCAACTTTTCCCCCGACAGTGGTCGAGAATGCCCTTGACCGCATTTCCCGCAACACATCCCTCACACCCTGCTCCTGCCACAACCACCAAAAGAGGATCCCCCTCGTTCTCACACACCACCCCACCAACCTCCGGATACAACACATCATCCTCCGACACTTCCGCCATCTACAATCCGACCCCACCACCAAAGACATTTTTCCATCCCCACCCTTGTCTGCTTTCCAGAGAGACCACTCTCTCCGTGACTCCCTTGTTCGCTCCACACTGCCCTCCAACCCCACCACACCCGGCACCTTCCCCTGCAACCGCAGGAAATGCTACACTTGCCCCCACACCACCTCCCTCACCCCTATCCCAGGCCCCAAGATGACTTTCCATATTAAGCAGAGGTTCACCTGCACATCTGCCAATGTGGTATACTGCATCCATTGTACCCGGTGTGGCTTCCCCTACATTGGGGAAACCAAGCGGAGGCTTGGGGACCACTTTGCAGAACACCTCCGCTCGGTTCGCAATAAACAACCGCACCTCCCAGTCGCAAACCATTTCCACTCCCCCTCCCATTCTTTAGATGACATGTCCATCATGGGCCTCCTGCAGTGCCACAATGATGCCACCCGAAGGTTGCAGAACAGCAACTCATATTCCGCTTGGGTACCCAGAAGCCCAATGGTATCAATGTGGACTTCACCAGCTTCAAAATCTCCCCTTCCCCCACCGCATCCCAAAACCAGCCCAGTTCGTCCCCTCCCCCCACTGCACCACACAACCAGCTCAGCTCTTCCCCCTCCACCCACACTGCATCTCAAAACCAGTCTTACTCTCACCCATCCCTTCCTCCCACCCCAAGCCGCACCTCCCATCTCCTACCGACTAACCTCATTCCACCTCCTTGACCTGTCTGTCTTCCCTGGACTGACCTATCCCCTCCCTACCTCCCCACCTATACTCTCCTCTCCACCTATCATCTTTTCTCTCCATCTTCGGTCCGCCTCCCCCTCTCTCCCTATTTATTCCAGAACCCTCACCCCATTCCCCCCCTCTGATGAAGGGTCTAGGCCCGAAACGTCAGCTTTTGTGCTCCTGAGATGCTGCTGGGCCTACTGTGTTCATCCAGCCTCACATTTTATTATCTCGGATTCTCCAGCATCTGTAGTTCCCATTATCACTAACCCTTTAACAAGACACTTGTTTTCATTGGTTCATTTGAATGTTGCTAAGCAATTTAATTGTTCCAAACCAGATGTAGGTAGACTTTCCAAGGTGTGCCCTCTCCTGGCCTAGGAGTTCTCTTAATCAACTTAGATCCAGTGGGGACTCTCTTGGTCTTGAATCTGCAAACCAGCAGCAACAACAATGGCTGGATCCTGAAGAAAATTTTAATCGGTTGGCCAAGGCTTGGCTTTGTTTTGGGGTTTTGCTGTTGGCTGATGTGCAGTCCGTCTGATCAGGATATGCCCTCAGTAAGGCTGTGCAATTGCCTTCACTCAAATAGTGTTCCCCAAACTCAGTCGGATTAGCGAGGGTGTCTGCTTCCATTAGAATACCCTGTAACTCATATGATCTACCTGCTGCATTTTACAATGACAAAGTCAGTTGAGGTGCCGTCTGAAGTCTTGTTGGGCTTGAGCTAGTAGGTGCTTTTGCATGGTCACATCATTAATTGACACATTAAACAGACTCTCAGCATCTCACTAAAGATTAAGCTGAAGTCAAAATGCCTCTGCCAGTAATCCTAGACTAGGGAAAAATCCCTATACGGATTCCCCCTCCGTACTCAGATTGCCAAGTAAAACCGATAGCATCTCAGTAATTTAGAGGCGGCTTGGGGCTGTAATATTCCTTAACTTTCCCTGAGCCACCAGATACTAAACCCTTCCAAGACTTGATGGAATTTAGTTAAGCTCCTAATAACTCAATGAGCTGCCACTCTGCAATGTGTCAGGAGAATTACTTTGTTTCTCATCTGCTCCAATGTCATTTACCCAGAAAATTTGCACATTCTTTCTACATACTGGGACCAGTCTTTGACAGCAGGATTGAATGAGTCAAGCTTCCCAAATAAGAGCATGAGACCAGAAATGCTTATCCCAAATCAAAGGAAACTATTGAGTGAATTTCTTCAGAAGCATGCTTTTTCTCTCATCACCACGTAAATAATTCCGAAGAGGCCAGCATCCTGTGACCAAGTCACCCTTTACTGAGAGTTGGAGAGTCCTTGACACTGATCCAGCTCAGAGTGATATGATGTCAGACACTCCTTTTTATCTGTCAGCCAGGACTCCCTGATTGGACTAGATTAACATGCCCAATCAGGTTACTATATATCCTGAGGTCTACCTAGCTGACCTCATTACAATCACTACAACTTTCACACTGAGTACCTTCCATCAGGTTGTGTGGCACTACCACTGTGCTAAATAGGACAGATTTCAAACAGATCTAGCAATACAAGACTGGGCATCCATGATGGGCTATGGGCCAGTACTGTAGCAGAGCGGGGTGGCTCAGTGGTTAACACTACTGCCTCACAGTGCCAGGGAGCCCAGGTTCGATACCACCCTCATATAGCTGTTTAAGGAGTTTGCACAGTTTACCTCCCACAGTCCAAAGATGTGCAGGCTAGGTGGATTGGCTGTGCTAAATTGCCCGTAGTGTTCAGGGATGTGTAGATTAGGTGGGTTACAGGGGCATGGGTCTGGCTGGGCTGCTCTGAGAGTCAGTGTGGACTTGTTGGGCTGAAGGGCCTATATCCATTCTGTAGGGATTCTATGATTCAGGATTGTACTCCAGCACAATCCGGAACCTCATGACCTGGCATATCCCCCACTCTACCATTACGAGCAAGCCAGGGGATCGATCTTGGTTCACTGAGAGTGCAGGAGGGCAGGTGTCAATCCGGTGAGGTTACCAATGAGATAATGGGTACTGCAGATGTTGGAGAATCCAAGGTAACAAAGCCTGGAGCTGGCTGAACACAGCGGGCCAAGCAGCATCTTAGAAGCACAAAAGCTGATGCTTCGGGCCTAGACCCTTCATCAAAAAAGGGTCCAGGCCCGAAGCGTCAGCTATTGTGTTCCTAAGATGCTGCTTGGCCTGCTGTGTTCAGCCAGCTCCACACTTTGTTATCTAGGCTACCAATGAGGACTTTTTGCATGCTAAATAGGGTAAGGAGCAAGAGACAGACTGAGCTAAGCGATCCCATAGCCAAAGGATTGGAGGTAAGATCTGCAGTTCAGCCATATCCAATATCATCAAATGGATAGTGAAATAACTCCGAAGAGGAGACAAGCATCTTCACCCTCAATGACGGAGGAGCCCAAGATATCAGTTCAAAAGATATTGCTGCAGCATTCACAGCAATCTTCAGCTAGAAGTGTTGAGTGGCTGATCCACTGCAGCATTCTCCAGTGGTCCCCAACATTAGCGATTACAGTCTTCAATGACATGATGTCAAGAAATGAGTCGGCACTGGACATTGCAAAGGCTATCGGGTCTGACGCCATTGCGGCAACAGCACTGAAGGCTTGTGCTCCAGAACTTGCTGCTCCCCTAGCCAAGCCATTCCAGTCCAGTTACAACACTGGCATCTACCCAACAATGTGGGAAATTGTCCAGCTATGTCCTGTCCACAAAAAGCAGGATAAATCCAATCCAGCCAACTGTCATCCCATCAGTCTACTCTCATTCATTAGCAAAGTGATGGAAACTGTCATCAACAGTGATATCAAGCAGCACCTGCTCAGCTCACTGATGCCCAGTTTGGGTTTGGCCATGGCAACTCGCTCCTGAGTTCATTACAGCCTTGCTTCAAACATGGACAAAACAGCTGAATTCCAGCGGTGAGGTGAGAGTGGCAGCCCTTGACATCAAGGCCACATTCAATCAATCAAATGTGGCGCATAGAAACATAGTTGGGGTTAATGGAGATCAGTCATCCCAACTCCAGGAATCTCTACAACTGTTCTTCAGAGTAGTGTCCTAGGTGCACACATCTTCAGCCGCTTCATCAATGACCTTCCCTCCATCATAAGCTAAGAAGTGGGGATATTCGCCACTGATTGCACAATCAGCACCATCCGCGACTCCTCAGATACTGAAGCAGTCCATGTTCAAATGCAACAAGATCTTGGCAATATCCAGGCTCGGGCTGACACATGGCAAGTAATATTCATGCCACATGAATGCCAAGCAATGACCAGCTCCATTAAGACATAATCAAACCATCAACCCTTGACATTCAATAGTATTATCATCATTGAATCTCCCACTATTAATATCCTTGGGAATACCATTGATCAGGCACTCAACTGAACTCACCATATAAACACAATGGCTACAAAAGCAAGTCAGAGATTAGGAGTACTGCGTTGAGTACCTCACTTTCTGACTCCACAAAACCTATCCACCATTTACAAGGCACAAGTCAGATGGAATACTCACCACTTGCCTGGATCAATGCAGCTCCAACAACACACAAACAACTTGACACAATCCAGGACAAACTAGCCCACTTCACTGGCACAAAATCCACAAACATTTACTCTCTCCATCAGCAATAGTTAGTAGCATCAGTGTATGCTACCTACAAAATGCACTGCCGAAATTCACCGAAGATTTTGAGACAGCACCTTTCAATCCCACGACCACTTCTATCTAGAAGGTCAAAGGCAACAGATACATGGGAACACCACCACCTGCAAGTTCCCCTCGAAGTCACTCACCATCTTGACGCAAACATATTATCTTTCCTTCACTGTCACTGGATCAAAATCCTACAAATCCCTCCCTAAGGGCATTGGGGGGTCAATCTATAGGACATGGACTGCAGCAGTACAAGAAGGTAGCTCACTGCCATCTTCTCAAGGGCAACTAGAGATGGATAATAAATGCTGGCCCAGCCAGTGATGCACATGTCCCATGACTGATTTCAAAAAGAATTTGCATATGAAATGTTGAACAGAAAACTGCGAAGTGGGATTAGATTAGCTAATTACACACTGTCTTTCATGGTTTGGTCAAATGGCCTCATGTGATGCTACAAATTCCTCTAATTCTATCTTTGTGCAATAATATATGTTACCACACCAGATAACATTCAATTTATTATGATACAAACCACAATAGGGCCATGACCAAACAACTGCAAGATGACCAAGTATCATCCTAAAAAGGAACATCAAGCTGGGATAGCTGATTGGAGTTAATGTTTTGGGTCCAGTGGCCCTTCTTCAGAATGTTCTGAGGAAGAGTCACTGGACTCAAAAATGTTAATTTGATTTTTTTCTTCACAAATGCTGCAAGACCTTGCTGAATTTTTCCAGCAACTTTTGTTTTTGTTCCTGAGTTACAGCATCCACATTTTTTTCATTTTTATTTGGGACAGCTAATATCTACATTGTCATCATTAAAAGAACCATCTCTGAAGGGCCTATTTATCCATGCACAAATACTTCTTCACAACATTTCACGACTCCCTATAACGTACAAGTCTATTAAGGCTTGAACGGATCCATATTCAGAAAAGCTTTACCATCTGTCTCAAAATCTGTAGAAATGAGTAACTGACTCCATCTCACCTCCAGTGACAAAATGACTTCTGTTATAAATTAACTCAAGTACAATTAAAGCATTTCACATTTTAATTTACCTCATCTTACTTGCACCCCCCAAAAAAAGGTCCTATCCTCCAATATCTATTCAGCGTACAGGCAACTAAGATTTCTAAACATTTTTTTAAAATTCATTCATGGGATGTGGTTATCGCTGGCTGCGCCAGCATTTATTGCCCATTCCTAATTGCCCAGAGCTTTAATATAAGCTACAAATTGCTAAAAGGAAACAAGGATGATAAAATACATTATGTAAAAGAACATCACTTACTGGGAATGGCTCTTGCCAACTGGCTCCAACAATAGAAGGCCTGATTATGGCAATATTCAAACCTTCACTCTCTTGCTGCACCACATACTCTGCGAGTGCCTTTGTATAAGTATATGTGTTTGGCCGGTCTCCTATCAGTTTGGGGGTGATGTCTTGGATCATGCTATCATCCATCCACCTTGGGGGAAAAAAAAGCAACAGAATCATTATATACCATGAGAAACTGCTAAAGAATAATTGAGATACAACAAAAGGACTCCTTGATCATGGTTAGCGATTACAGACAACTGGTTAATTAAATACAGGAGAGATGGGGGACAGAACAAAGAACCTCCTGAATTTTTCAGCCTTTTAGTGATGGAACAAGCAAATGTACAATAAAAATAAAACATCACTGGAGGCATGGGAGGGATGACAGAAACGCAATGTTTTGTGGATGATCCAAGAAACAGTAAATGTCTGTACTAAAGACTATTTCAGCATTTTTTTTTTCACAGTTGGAAATGTAAAGAAAATCATTTGATGGAGTTTACACAAGCAGAAGTATTGAGACTGTTACAAAGTTCAAATGTCCTTCAGAACTCAGAGGATTAAATAATTAAGCTTAAATGGCTTATGACTTCACATCACAAATGAATGTCTACAATTAATACACTTGCAAAGAAACTGAGAGATTGAAATTTTATAAAAAGGAAATTCTAAAATAATTTACAAAACATCATGAATCAAAAACCATACACATTTCTTTGTTAAGTATCTGAGGGGAATAGTTGTATTGTGGAAGCAGCAGTTTAATGGCTAATTGCAGAGCAATAATGTGTGACAGTGAATTTCCCATATTGAGCCGATTGAGCCTCAAACGACATGTTCCACTAAAACCTCACAAACCTAAACCCAAACCCAACTTCAATAATGCCTGACCAAGTTACTGTACCTCAACACTGTCTTCACGCTTCAGTGTGACAATGATTTTGAATCAGTGACCAGCACAGCAAGCTTCTTGGCCTTGATAAAAACAGTATTTCTGCCCTGATAAGGCAGGCTCACTTGCTGAAAAAAAATCTCCTTAGCAGATTTAATCCTGCAAAAGTCTGAGGAAGCTAAATTGAATAATCCTTGAAATGGGCTTGTGGATCATGAAATGTGGTTAACCCATGCCCATTCAAAGGCACTTCACAGCTAACCATAATAATAGCATCATGTAGCCACGCTGAACCTGAAATTGAGTGGCAGCAGGGAAAAATGTATTTGGACTGAAGCCGGGCCTTGCAATGGTGAAGATATGTTGAAGAACAGGAAGAATCTACGAAAAAAATGACACTGCAGGCCAGACAATGTATCCCAATGCTCCCTGATGCTGTGTTAGAGGCCTTGGTGCAGTACTACACAGGAGAAGAGTTACTCCTCACTAAGAAGCTGGCAGAGCCTCAACAGAAGTGATGAGTAGGCAGTGGGAGCAGGTAATTGCTGTGGTCATCACCAGCACTTCAGCCCCGAGACCTGGATGCAATGCTGAAAGGAGTTTGATGACCTTACACATTCCACCAACTGCATCACTAGCCTTACACAATGCTGTATTCACCACAAATTTCAATCAACTGCCAACAATTTCTATCAAAAATGACTCACTACTCACATTCACAGTCTCACCTAACACACAGCACCACTGCAAGCTGCAAACTCATGTCATGCATCCACGGCCAGTTACTCAACTGTGGCAGGTCCACCACTCAAATGCACTGCACCGCACCACATTCACAGGTACACTTCCTCTTTCCTGCAGGACAAGGTGGTCCACTGCAGGGAGCAGTAGCCACCTAACTGTTGTGGGTGAGTGACGAGGCCTAGAGGAGGGGGATGAGAAGGAGTGGGCAGGCATGCCTGTGCTCGTCCTTTTGAAGCAGATAACATTGGATATCACTGCATTGGCCGTTAGTGAGGTAGTCGCCCACAGAGTGATTAAAGCCATCAAGCATGTTTCTGTCCATTTCAGCTTATTCACCATTCTCTTGCAATCTGTTTTGATTTACAATCTACAAACAGTGTAGTGACAGACTTTTTGGTTCCTTTATGCCAACTTTGTCCTATGCTTTCATTCTTTTAGATGCTCAAGACCTATACTCAAAATGAACAACTTCACGATTTCCCACATAATACTTCATTTGCCAACTTTTTACCCACTAACTTAACCTACCAATATCTCTGTCTGTATCCCTCTTGTGACATGCTTTTCCCCAAAATTTTGTGTCATCTGCAAATTTGGTGACGGTACTTTCGCTTCCTGCCTCAAGTAATTAACGCATATTGTGAACAGTTGTGCTCCCAGCACTGATCCCTATGGAACCCAACTGGTCATGAGTTGCCAACCTGAAAAAGAACCCATTATTCCCACTTGCTGTTTCCTGCCCTTCTGGCAATTCTCTAACGATGTGAATGTACTACCTTCAACACCATGGGTTCTTATCTTATGACTGACTTAGGTAGTGTTTGCTGACACTGACAACTGCAGGTAACTATGCTCACTCACTCAGGAATGCACAGTTTCAAACACTGATGTGATTTTGCACCTTTTACTTGCGGTGTCATATGCAAATACATTACTGTGCACGTGCACCGAAGTGTGCACAATTTTTAACCCAGGCTTCAGTGATGGGGAGAGGGTACGATACAAATGGAAACCCCTGGTTTCCGCAAAGTGTGGAGGGTTTTGAAGCCAGGTGTAGGGTGCGACAAGGGCAGCCCAGGGGTCAGGTAGGGAGGGAAATAGGTGCGTGACAAGGAATCTAGAGTTGGGAGTCCCTCTGTCTCTCCCTCCCTTTCACACTTACCCCATCTTATCTGCCTGTTCCTCTTCCCCTTCAGTTCTCTCCTCCCTCTTCCCAAGTCCTCCCGATCTCTCAACACTTTCCTGGTCCCGAGGCCTAGACCCAATCTCTTAATCCCCTGCCTTTAGTCCCAATCCCTTCGCCACCCGATCCCAATTTCTCTTTCTCCCCCACACATCCTGATGTCTCTTCCCACCATCCCCTCCATGTTCTGATGTCTTCTACATCTCCAACCTGATCTCTGATCCTCATTACACCTGTTACATTCTCCATCATCTGTGCACACGCAATTAAAAAAAGGCACATAGCACACATGTCAGTGTAAGCAAACATAGCTTGTAACTTAACTTCTGTGAGATACCTTGTTGAACGGCATCAGTAGATCCAAGTGCAACCCATCTACTATTTCCCCCTCTATCCACTGTGGTTGAGATTTCCTCAAAAACCCTATAATTTCCCTTTCATAAAGCCATGCTGAATCTACTTGATTAGCTTATGATTTTCCAAATATGCTGCTCCTACTTCCTTACTAATTGATCCCAACAATAGATGTGGTGTTACATTGACAGCTTTCCAATCCTCCCATTCTTCTCTACAATCAAGGGTTTTTGGAAAATTACAACCAATGCATCCACTATCTCTGTCGATGCTTTTTTTTTTAGGATCCTACCTTTCAAGTCATCAGGGCCAGGAGACTTATCTCTCACTAGCCGCTTTAGTTTGTCTAATACCACATTTCTAGTGATGGTTATTGTACTTAATTGCTACCCTATATTCTTTAGTATTAATGAGATGTTCAGCGTTCACACCACCAGAGACAAACACAATGTCACTGCTAGTTAAACTCAACTGCTTAACATGCCACCATTCCCCAGCTCAATCTCCAGTGATCAAAACTTGCAGCATAGTTGATCTCTCTCTCTCTCACACACACACACACACAGTCTCTTAAACCAGATGGCAAAAAAAGTTATAAGTATAACTTGGTACCTCTGGCAAGTCATTAGAATGGTTTCTTTTCAAATCAATGTTTACTGGTGAGCCAAAATCTTACCTTTCTGAAATTTGCACAGCCCTGTCCCAACTCGAGGAAGAGGCAAATTGAAATTCTTCCATCTGTCGCACAAATCCTCATTTCCAAATATCATACAATCAAATAACGGTACATCGGTGTAAAGTGTGGGTCTATTGTTGACCATTGAAAAACTTACAATAGCCATATTGGAATTAATTCAACACTAGTGCAATAAATACTTTTACTTCAGCAGGCCATTAAGCATGTAATTCTCAAAAAAAAATTTTATTTGGCTTCTCTCAAATACATTAGTCATGTAATTGCTTGACATCAATATTCGATAGCTTAAAGTGGTTGTCATATCCGTACTTGAAGGAAGAGAATTCCTTGTTTGGGAATATTTCCAAGCATTAGGACTATCATCCGAAAAAGAATCCATTTCTTTCAAGAATACTTTTAAAAGAAAAGAAAAGTAACGTAATCATGCCAAATACTGCCAGTAGTTGTCAAAGTCAATGTTACCATCAATATTTACGTTCGATGACTGGTCTATATTAGCACTGGAACTCTGCTCAGACTCTTGCTATACAGGCATCAAGTAGGTCGATCATGCACTCCTTCAGGACAGCAATGACAAGAGGAGACAATAGCCCAGATATTCTGATTGCCAGTCAATGAAGCAGCACAGGCTGGGTTGCACCTGAGCCTCACATTGACTTTACATACGCACCCACTTCACAGGAGCTGTCAAGGTTTTGGCTGTGCTACTTTCAAATCTGTGCTATATATAAATCTCAGAACACTGCAAAAGGAGGCGTGGTTTTACTTACTTCAACAATCCCGCTCCATAGGGAAGCTGCACTAGTTTTACCTGTATTTTGCATTTCTGAAGAAACCAAGACTGGAGCTCCCCAGCTGGAAAAGTCAAGCTCAGTAATAACAGAAAAAGTAGGAACCGAATAGCAATCTGAACGTGGTCTGAACCAGTGTTCTGTTAGGAATTGCAGCCATGTTGCCACTCAGGTTTCCCAGCCTAACTTGTGCCATACACAAGGTAGAAGAGATCTGATAGACACATTGTGGGAATAAGGCTCTATTCCAGAACCTAATAGTGGCAGGAGGCTGATGATGTCAGGTGGTTATCAACTTTAGAGGACGGGCAGTGATCTAAATACAGGAAAGAAGTTGTTGTAGGACTAGTCATGTCTTTGAAATGAAGCATACCATTTGGGAGGACAGGAAATCTCGCAAGCAGCAGGGTTTCAAGATCCAGCAGCTTTACAGGGGATTGACAAAAGTGTTGGGAATAGAATCACACTAGCAGCATGAAAATGTTTGCAGCTCCCACAAAAACACAGAGCTGAAATAATGGAAAAAAATAATGGGATGCTTTGAAGCTGAAAATATACAATGAACTACAGACAAAAAAGACCTGCTACAAGCTCCCCCGACTGATGCCAAGGATCACTTTGAAAGCAGATATTCCCTGACCAATACCATTCGTGGCTTGCGGGTGCATTAAGGAAGTGGTTACAGGCAACACAAAAATGCTTTTGCAGTCCTGACAATGTTACTTGACAATTTAATGGACACCCACTCATCTCTGGCAGGGGGGACTAGCCACCTAAATCAAGTTTTGGCTGAAAACGGCATCCACAATCTTCGAGTTTTAAGGCTAATGTTTTTGTTTTGATTTCCAACCCGTTACCACACTATTTACAGGAATTACCATAATAGACATAAGTTAAAAATCAACCCATTATTTAAACACCAACACAGCATCATACAGGTCAGCATCTCTTCACCCAAAAGGTCCCATGAGTTTTATACTTAAAGGCTTTTGATTATTGAATACAGTGAACGAGCTTCTCCAGCAGCAAAAGACTGCTCAAAGCAGCAAAAATGACCTGATGGAAAGTAGTTGTCATGGTCAGAATCAAAGCCTCAGTTCAATGCAGTTTGCAATATAATCTGTATTATCCACCTTACCATTGATATTTCATACCAGGATTGATTGGGGCAGCAATGTGTAAATGCCACAGCTCACTCAGGTAATGTGTTGGAAATCAAGTCCCACTATTCCCTGATTCATCATAAAAGTTAAAGATCTTAATGTAAGTTACAAAATACTTTAATTTACCAGATTTTCAGACTCGCATTGACAGAAAGCATGGACCTGCTTTCTGTATTAGCAAAAATTGCTGTTCATTACAACCAATTAGACACTACCTACAAGTAAATAGTTGTAAACCATCAGCTTATATCATTTCTAATTAGAATTCTATTACCTTTATAAACTCCCCTTGCACACACACACAGAGGGAAAAACACATGGACAAAGGAAAAATCTGGGAAGGCAATTCAATAGTCCTTGTTCACAATTTCTGGTGAGGTAGTTCTTGCGAATCTGAAAGTTTCTTCTTGGCTCCCCTTTTCCAAGTGTTTCCATTGGTTTGTAAGTGGCACAGATTGACTGGTTTACTTTTAATTGATAAATCAGAGAAGTTAGAAATCACAACTTACAGCAATTGCTGAAGAAAAAATGAACTGTTTTCTTCAGGATTACTGTGAGTTTTGATTCAGAGAACAGGCAGCCACTGCCAGAGATGATGCAGATCAAAGCCTTTTGATGTATCTTGTTCCGAGCCCTATGTTTTTATGTCACCTGATATCAATCACATAGTCGTTGGCAAGCAAAAGGCCCTAGTCATCAGTAATTAGTCACTAGTCCATAAACCAATTAAATTCTTGTTGCCAGCCAGGACTTCAAGTCAATACAGAACCTCTTGACTCCTGTTCATCTGCAACCAGTTCAATTACTATTTGTTTAAACAACTATTCATGATCTTTGCCATAAGTGTCAGGTTATTTGCTTTTAAATCATGCAGCTATCCTTTCAAAACATCTGTTTTAAAATAGTTATTTCTCATTTCAGTTCACAATTTTAAAAAAGCACAAAAAGACAAAGTCCTTACAATAGGAAAATGAAAGGTGAAAAAGCAGATAAGAAATTAGCAACAATTCTAGCAATACAAAAAAGGAAATGGGTTCTTGAGGTATTAATTTGAGATACAATACTGCATCAGCCAAAATTATGATGAAGCCATTTTCTGCTGTACTTTCACTTTAAATTCCTCAAAAACTTTCTGTTACTATCTGGGCTCTTGTTATTCAGGGGTGATTTTGGGATCTCCTATACCGGAGAAACAGTGTAATCGTGCTTTGGTGGGAAAGGAGTACTGTCCTATCTCTGCCAATGGATGCTGTGCTCATTTTCCCCAGCACCAACAACAGGATGACCTGAGTGTCAAACTCAATCAATATCAATGGATATTAAATTTGCAGACTGGGAATTTAAGCAACTACTAGATTCTAATTACCATGTTTGGAGAGTATTAGATAGAGTTTGTGCCACAGGCAAATTCCGCCGAATGGGAAAATCAGGGGACAGATTTTATTTTGAGAAGCTGGGAACAGCTACAGCACTTTTGCATGGTCCACAAAAATAACTCCTGCCCAACCTACAGTATGTCTTACACTTGGACCACCAATAAAGGGGCATTTGCATTCTGTCTATTGTTCATTGGTCTTCTATAAATGAGGCCTTCAAAATGGACTGGGACTCCAAAAGGGAATGGTGTGGTAGGTAGCTTGTGAGTACTCGCTATAGAGGTACTCTACTAGCCTACCACCAAAACACTTTTAGGGCAGAATGTAAACTACTGTGACTAATAAACAGTTATGGCACTGTTCAAGTGCATAGACTGCTATTTTATGTGAAAACTAGCAGCTTGAGATGTTATTATGCTATGTTTGATGTTCGTGCTTTACTTCAGCAGTTTATTATTTATTTATTCATTGGCACTTGTGGGTGGCGCTGGTTTGGCCCATATTTAAGCATTTATGGACCAAGGTGATGGAGGTTGCAGGTTTGGAAGGTGCTGTTGAAGAAACCTTGTTGGGTTGCTGCAGTATATCTTGGAGCTGGTTCGCACTGCTGGCAGGTATGCATTTATGTTGGAGGAAGTAGTGCTGAAGGCAGTGGATAGGATGTCACTCAGCTGGACCTGCTTGTCTTATATGCTGAGGAGCTTAAGTTGTTGGAGTTGCTCGCATTCAGACAGGTGAAGGTTTTTCTATTTCACTCTTGACTGGCACACAGAGGACAGGCTTTAAAACGGATGGGAGGTGAATAACATGCTACACAATTCCCAAGTCTATGGCCTCATCTTGTAATCATAGTGATTATATGGTTAGTCCAAGTCACTTTCTACTCACTGGTAACCATCAGAACATTATTATATGGGAATTTTGTGATGATAATTCCATTAAATGTCAAGGGGAGATGATTAAAATCTCTTGTGTTGAAGATGGTCAACACTTGTGTACCACAATTGTCACTTGCCACTTATAAGCTCAAGCCTAAATGTTGTTCATTTCTTGCTGTACATAGTCAGGAATGAATGGTGCTGAACAATGTGTAATCAGCAAAGAACATCTTCCCTGTTGAACTTACAACAAAGTTTCATTGGTGATTCATCTGAACATCCTCCACGGATCCCCAGCATCAGACATGCCAATCTTCAGCCAATTTGATTCATTCCATATAATCTCAAGAAATGGCTCAAGACACAATACCATAAAGGCTATGGGCTCCAACAATATTCTGCCAATAGTACTGATGACTTGTGCTCCAGTATGTGCCCTACTCAAGCTGTTCTAGTACAGTTTCAACACTGGCATCTGTATATCAATTTGGAAACTTGCCCAGGTAACCTACTTATCGATGCCCACTTTGGATAGAGCCACTTAGCCCCTTGACCTCATTACCGTAGATTAAAAAGGTACTTTAGATAAATCAGCAGGTTTCATGTATAATAATTTTTAAGCTTATGAGTCGTAAGTTGATTACAGTGAAAAACTATGTACTTCATGTATTCTCCAACACGCTTAAGGCTCATAATCTCCACAGACTCAAGGTCAAGATTTGAATTGATTTATAACGAACTTGGTCAAAATAAAAGAACACCTTGCATTTAAACAAACAGGGCTGTCTGGGCAGACACACTGTTTCAGCCTGCTCGTGCCCCACAGAACTCATCTCTTCCTACCTTGACACAGTCTTCTTCCCCCAGTCCAATCCCTACCCACATACATCTATGATTCATCTGACGCCTTATGTTGGTTCCAAAACTTCCAGTTTACTGGTTCTAGCCACTGCCTCTTGACCATGAAGGTGCAATCCCCTTACACATCCATTCCCCACCAGGAGAGTCTTAGGGCTCTCCACTTCTTCCTGCAGCAAAGACCTTAACCATCTCCATCCACCACCACCACCACCCTTCTCCGCTTGGCCGAGCTTGTCCTCACCATCAACAACCTCTCTTTCAACGCCTCTCATTTTCTTCAGGTAAGAGTAGTTGCCATGGGTTCCCGCATGGGCCCTACTTATGCCTCTCTCTTCATGGGGTATGTGGAACATTCCTTGTTTCAGTCCTATTCCAGCCCCCACCCACAACTCTTTCTCCAAAACATTGATGATATCATCGGTGCTGCTTCCCTCTCTCGTCTGGAATTGGAAAACTTCATCAATTTGGCCTCCAATTTCCACCTTACCATCACTTTCACCTGGTCTATCTCTGACTCCTCCCTTCCCTTTCTCGACACTTCTGTTTCCATTTCTGGGGATAAATGGCCACTAATATCCACCGACTCCAACAGCTACCTGGACTATATATCCACACACCCCACTTCCCATTCTCTCAGTTCCTCCGTCTCCGTTGCATATGTTCAGATGAGGCCAACTTCGACACGGGAGCCTCCGAAATGTCCACCTTCTTCCTCAATCGAGGATTCCCCACCTCCGTTGTCGACAAGGCCCTCAACCACGTCCGACCCATTTCCGGAATTCTTCCCTCCAGCCACAGCAACAGAGTTCCCCTTATCCTTACCTGCCATCCCACCAGCATTCACATCCAGAAGATCATCAGACACAATTTCTGCTACCTCCAGCAAGATGTCACCACCAGACACATATTCCCCTCCCATTCCTTGTCCGCCTTCCGCAAGGCCCGTTCCCTCTAAGAATACCCTGGTCCACACTTCCTTCACCCCCAACACCACCCCACAGCCCGACAGCACCTTCCCCTGTAACTGGCGAAGATGCAACACCTGCCTATTTACCTCCTCTCTCCCCTGTATCCAAGGATCTAAGCATACATTCCAGGTGAAGCAACACTTCATCTGTACTACCCAGAATCTAATCTACTGCAATTCACTGCTCACAATGTGGTCTCTTCTACATTGGGGAAACGAAGGACTGACTTGGCAGCTACTTCGCAGAACATCTATGTTTTACTTGCAAAAAAAACCCTGAACTACCTGTTCCCTGCCACTTCAATGCACCACCCAGAGCCCTGGCCAACATCTCTGTCTCCGGCTTGCTGAAGTGTTCCAATGAAGCCCAATGCAAGCTGGAAGAACAACATCTCATTATCCACTTGGGGACCCCACAGCCCACTGGGGTCAATATTGAGTTCAATAATTTTAGGGCTAAACTCTCCCTTGTCCCAGCCCCCTACCCCACCCACCAGGCCTTGTTACCACATAGCCTGCCATTACACACCCCCTGTTGTCAGTCACTAACAGTCCCCATTAACAACCATTCATCCTCCCAGCCTGATCGTTAGCAACTCCTTTGTCTGCCCAACTGTCTTTCTCTCTCTTTGAGCTGTATCCTATCGTTTACTCCCTACCCCACCCAGCTCCCTATTTTCTGCATATAAACAAATGTTTTCCCAGCTGCCATCAGTTCTGAGGAAGGATACCAAACCCAAAACGTTAACTCTTTTTTCCTTCAAAGATGCTGCCAGGCCTGCTGAGCTTTTCCAGCAATGTGGTTTTTGTTGCATTTATACAATGCTATTTATGACCGCTATACGTTTTAAAGAACTTTAGAGCCAATCAAGTCATTTTGCCGTATGCAATAAGAATGTATCAGGATTCAAATGCTGTCAAGAAATATTTCATCATGCAACAGCTGGTTTTAGATTAGGCTCTCATTTCTCTGCAGGTTGTAAAACCTGGGCTTTGAAACATTTTGATGGGTGCAGTGGTTAGTATTGATTTTGAAAAAACTGCAATTGTTGCATTGTTGAGCAGAGAAATAAAATTCTAAGACATGGCATGAAGGAATTTTTAAAACCTACAGTGGATCAAGATTTTGTTCATCTTATCTAATATTACTTAAAATAAAATATGACAACAAAGTATTTTATAATGCTGCTATGAAATATCTTGGGAGGGAGAGGGTGCTCATTTTATTAAAGGTGCCACATAAATGTTAATTGTTGAGCTATTTTGAACAATTTTC
This sequence comes from Stegostoma tigrinum, assembly GCF_030684315.1. Classification (NCBI taxonomy): domain Eukaryota; kingdom Metazoa; phylum Chordata; class Chondrichthyes; order Orectolobiformes; family Stegostomatidae; genus Stegostoma; species Stegostoma tigrinum. The sequence continues at coordinate 29,529,282 of NC_081371.1, read as the reverse complement.
TAAGCACATTGCAAGTGATAGGTCCTTCAATTACTTCAGAATTATATATATGTTATTTATTTTAGAGCGTCTGATAATAATACAATGTCGCTTACTTCATAACCACAGATAAGAATCTTCATAAAGATTTGCTTCTTATCAACAGAATTGGGTAAGGTTCAGATTTGATTATCTGTTGATCACATTTCTTCAATAAGGGAAATTAAGCATAATCTAACTTTCAAAGCATTTCAAAACTTGCTTCTAAATAATGCAATTAGGCTGTGGTCTGTTGAACTTCTTCAGGTCTGAAAGACACTTAATGACAATGCTTCAGAGATGAGTGAAGCTGATGCTAAATGCTGGAAAATATTTAAAGCCTAAAAATTGTAAATAAACCTTTAGTTGTACTTTACATTGAACAATGGTTACAGGTTCCCATTAATACAAAATGTCTGCTATAGCAATGATAAAGCTGCTGTGACTGGAGGTTGGGCTGGATTTTCCCTCTGGGGACAGGAAACAGAGATTAAGGCTATTTTAGGTACTGAATCTGCCCAGAGGGAAAACATTCACTTTTCACTGCATTCACAGGACAGTTTCCAATTCAGGACAGCTGACAGAGTCAAGGAAAGAAGGGCCAATTAGACACTTTCCAGTTTAAAAGGAGTAGCAGAAAGCGAAAGTAGGTAGGTGAGGTGGTTCTTGGATGTATTCTCTCCAACATTTTAAATATTTATGCAAGAATGCCTACTGGGGTACATTGGGGCTAGAGGTGTGGAGTACAGTCACCCAGCTTCCTGGTCTGGAGAAACCATTTCCAAGGGGAAACAGCTCAAACCCAGGATGGGGCTGAGGGACTGGCTTCCCAGCCAGGAGGACTATTTAAGTTTCCACCCATTTCTGAACCTGGCACCAGTAGGGTTCAAAAATCCAGTCTCCAGTCTACATCTATTTGCTTCATATTTAGGAGCAGAGTACCCACAACTGGCATGAAATAAACAGAATTTTTTTTAACAAAAGCTTTTAAATGATCTACAATAGACGCTTAGAGCATATCAGAGTTTGAATTTTTTTTTGTTGAACTTCGTACACATGCATTTCAACGGAAGCAAAGACGTTTAATTTCCTTAACAAAAAAGGAGCTTTAATCTGGCAGTCTAATTTAAGTGTGCATTCTGCACACCATATTTTAAAAAAAACTATTAAAACTACATTTTCATAGAAACTTAAAGAGAAACATGTTAAAAGGGTAATGAGTTTAGCATTGGTACATTCAAGTGAAAGTGATTTTGTTTCATTATTGCATACTGCTTTGTTTTAAAATTTCTGTCATGGAAACTTCCCAACTCAGCCTCATTTCATAGTCATTACAGAGACTTTGGCATGGTCCTGCATCTCATTCTTCTTGAATTTCATAACTGACCTCTTTTTAACATTGCTCTAAATTCTGGGCAATGATTCAGGAAATCAGATAAGCAATTTACTCAAAGTAGAAACTGCCTGGTCACTACTTATTTTTTAATTACAAATTCTTGAGAATTTGAAAATCTTAGATGCATTGCTCAATAATGATTTTTTAAAAAGACTATTCACAAAGCTTTTTATTCTGCTGAATAATCTAACTTGTGTGATATGCTGCTTATCTGTTGACCCTCATCAGCCTCGAAAAAAGTTGATGTTCTTAAAGTGACAGTCATAACAAGCCAGTTGAAATCTGGTGAGATAGTAAGAACTGCCAATGCTGGAGTCAGAGATAATACAGTGTGGGACTAGAGGAACACAACAGGTCAGGCAGCAGAGAAGCAGGCAAGTTGACGTTTAAGTCAGGACCATTTCAGTAGTTCTGAGGAAGGGTCACCGGACCTGAAACATTATATCTGTTTTCTCCTTCACAGATGCTGCCAGACCTGCTGAGCTTTTCCAGCAACTTTGTTTTTGTTCCTGATTTATAGCATCCGCAGTTCTTTCAGTTTTTATTTTGAAATCTGGTAATATTTTGTTTACATTTCATGCCACCGTGATGTAACAAATACAAATTAACATGCTTTGATCTTCATAGGAAAAATGCTCAGCAAACATTCTCTTGGTTTGCACATCCCACAACAGTCAGTTTGGTCAAAATGATCAATTTTGACTTCAGACATTACAAAGACAGAAGGCATCATGTCAAACATGGACAGAGAAACCTCTTGCTGATTACATACTGTAGCCCCCTCCTTGGTCAAGGAATCATGTACCTCCATGTTGATTAGAACTTGGATGGTAAGAGCACAGAATATACTCTGGTGAGGTGGGGTCCAATGCTCCCCAGCAACAGTGGCTCAGCAGTACTATTACTGACTGTGCTGGTCGAATTCTAAAGGACAACATAGCTGCCACAATGGGTTTGCAGCAGGTTGTGACAGAACCACCAACAGGTTGATAATCCTTGACCTCATCCTCACCAATCTGCCTGTCACAGATGCATTGATTCATTACACCATAGGTAAGCATGACGACTGCAGTCCTTGTAGAGAAAAAGTTCAGTATTTGTGTTGAGAATATTGTCCACAATGTTGTGTGGCATTATCACTATGCTAAATGGGACAGACCAAATAGTTCTAGCTATTCAAGATTTTTGCTGATGGCCCTCATCCGCTCAGCAAAATGATAATCAGGCACAATTTGCAACCTCAAGATCTGGCCTAGTCCCCACTTTACTATTACCAATAAGCATGGAATAAATACTGGTGCAATGAAAAGTGCAAGATGGCATGTCAAAAGTTGCACCATGTGTACCTAAAATGAGGTGCCAACACAGTACTACCTGTAGACCAAACAGCATAAACAGCTGGTTATAACCAGGGTTAAGCAATTACACACCACCAGATCAAATTGAAGCTCTGCAGTCCAGTTATGAATGGTGGTGGACAATTAAACAATTCACTGGAGGAGGGGCCTCTGCAAACATCCCACATCTTCAATGATGGGAGAAACTGATGCAAAAGATGGAAGCATTTGCAACTAGCTACAATGGAAACACCAAGTGGGTGAACCATCTCAGGCTTTGAAGTACCCAGCATCACAGATACCAGTCTTCAGCAAATTGAATTCACTGTATATGATATGAAAAAATGGCTATTGTGTAGGCTATGGAACATGACACCATTTTAACAGTAATACTGAAGATGTGTGATTCAATGATTACTGTGCCCAAAGCCAAGATGTTCCAATACAACATCTAAACAACAATGTGGAAAATTACCTAGCTATGTTCACAGAATCACTACAGTTTGGAAGCAGGCAATTGGGCTCATCCATTCTGTATCAACCCGCTAAACAGCATCCCATCCAGACCCACCTCCCCACCCTATTCCTGCAACCATGCATTTCCCATGGCCAATCCAACTAACCTCCATATCTTTGGACTGTGGGAGGAAACTGGAACACCCTGCAGAAACTCACGCAGACACAGGAAAATATGCAAACTTCACACAGACAGTCACCCATGGCTGGAATAGAACCCAGGTGTCTGGTGCTGTGAGGCAGCAGTGCTAACCACTGAGCCACTGTTTGGTAACATTTGGTAACAAAATGCAGGACAAACCAACCTGGCCACTTACCACCAAATCAGTCTGGTCTTGATCATAGTAAAGTGATGTTAAGGCTAAAACAGTTTTATCAACATTTGATCGTCAGGAACCTGCTCCCTGAAGCTTAGTTTAGATTCCACCATGGCCATTCAACTCCGGACAACATTACAGCCTTGTCCCAATCCAGAACAAGAAAAAGAGTTAAATTCCAGAAGTGAGATGACAGCAGCTGCTCTTGACATTAAAGTTGCATTTGAACCAATGTAGCATTCAGGAGCTCTGGCAAAACTGCAGCCAATGGGAATCATGGGGAAAACTCTAAACTCATGCCTGTTACACAAGAAGATAGTTATAATTGTTGGAAGTCTCTCATCTCAGCTCCAGGACATCATTTCAGGAGTTCCTCAGGGTACTGCCCAGGCTTCATCAATGACCTTCCCTCCAGCATAAGGTCAGAAGTGGATTTGTTCACTCATGGGAGCTCAATGTTCAGCACCATTTGAACATCCTCACATACTGAAGCAGCATCAAAATGCAGCAACACCTGGAGTTGGCAAGTGGCAAGTAACGTTTACAAACACACATACCAGGCAATGGCCATCTCCATCTCCAAGGACAGTCAGACCAAACACTGCCCCTTAATATTCAATGGCATTACCATGAATGGATATCACGGTATCAACATCCCAGAGGTCATTGTCAACCAGAAACCGATTGAACTAGCACTACAAATACTGTGGTTACAAGAGCAAGCCTCAGGCTAAAAATCCTGAATGGGTTAGCTCACCTATTAACTCCCCAAAGTCGATCCACCATCCACAAGACACAAGTCAGGAGCGTGATAGAATACACGCCACTTGCCCGAACGAGTGCAGCACCAGCAACACAAGAACCTTGCTGCCATCCAGGACAAAGTAGACCATTTGATTGGCATCACAGTCACAAATTTCCACTCCCTCTAAAGCCGAGAGTCAGGAACAGCAATGTGTACCACTTACAGGATGCACTGCAGAAATTCTTTTGTGCACCTTAGAAATGTTCCAAACCCATGGCCACTTCCATCTAAAAGGACAAGGTAATTGGATACATGGTATCACCACTACCTGCAAGTTGACCTTGAAGCTACACACATCCTGACTTAGAAACACATCACCATTCCTTCGAATTAAACTGGGTCAAAGTCCTAGAACTCTCTACAGTGGGAGTACACATACCAAACATTCTGCAGCAGTTCAAGAAGGGAGCTCACCAACACCTTCTCAAGGGCAACTGGAGATAGGGCATAAATACTGCTTACCCAGAGATGTTCAGATCACCTGAGTAAATAAAAAAGGTCTAGAGCCTCTACCATTTTGATTTAAAGAATCTGTATGAGTTCCTGAATAACACAGTGATTCTACTAACTAGTGTCAGCTGTCACTCAGTTGGCAACATCCTTGACACTGATTCACAAGATCCTGGGTTCAAGTCCCACTCCAGGGTTTTAGTGCAAAAATCAAGGCTGACACTCACATGCATTAGTTTTGCTCAGGTGGAGATGCTGTCTTTCAGCTGAAACATTAAACCAAGGCCATGTCTGTCTGTTTGGGTGAGGGCAACAAGGTCCCATATCGCTAGTTATCCCTGTTGTTCAGGCCAATCCTCAACTATCATTCTAACAAATGGGTAATCTAGTTATTGTCACATCATTATTTGTTGAGTGCTAATTTGTTATTTTTTCCTACTGCGCAACAGTCCCTACAGTAAGTACATTGTTGGCTGCAAATTACTTTGAAATACCAGGTGTCTGTGAGAAGTGCTATATCATGCAAAGTCTTTTTTTTAAAAAGACTCTCCAGTTGCAGAAATTCAAAAGCATTTCAGATGATACTGCCATGCCAATCTCCTTAAATAGCATGAGTAAGCACAGGACCAACTGTGTACTTTTTGGTTCGGTGAGGTTCAAAGTAGCAGGCCAAATGCTAAATCTGCACTTGATGCTGACTGAAGGTAAGATTCCTTCTCACCCCACTCCATGTCATTTTTAACCCCTCTAGCTCCTGTCATGTTGAAAGGAGCACAGTTATGGAGCTAAATGTTGCAACCATTATTTCTCCTTTGACAGAATTCAAGTTAGATTGTTGCGAATAACGAGATTTTATAATTATTAGATGTGTGCCAAGGGCCTGCTGTGAATATTTGAGCCATATGGAGTTGAAGCCGTCTTCAATCTGAAACCGCTTTGTTTTAGCTAAAAATTCCTGAACGATCACATCATTATGTCATCAGGTAAAAACTAGAATCTTTTTAAACAAGGAATGTTTAACCACAAATTTAAGCTAATCTTCATGTTACAGAATAAACCTGTGATTGGCACCAACATGTCATAAAGCCCTATGAGATTTAGCTGGCTCTTTGTATGTCTGCTTCACCAATGGATACATCATCACTAAGTGTGGTAGGTGCATGTCAAACCCAGAAATATTTTGACCCATTTCCAAGTATGGCCATTTTGCTGCCAATATTAAAGCAACCAAAGTAAGGTAGCTTTGTGTATTATCTAACCAACTGGTTCAGAGAAGCTATTACACGTCTCTGGAGCAAGTGGAACTTGCACCTGTACCTCCTGGCTCAGAGGTAGGGACACCATCACTACACCGCAAGAGCACTTAAGGACCCTTTAATCATGTACAACTGATGCTGCCTTTCTTTCAATGATTGGCATCATCCTCTCCACCTCTGTCATGTGCTGTCCTTACATCTTCCACAAAGCTCAACGGCATCCAGTTCATTACATCATCCACTTTGTCCTCTATTATACTTCTCTCCTATGTTTTCCATCAGTATTTCCTTCCAAATAAATCTGTGTGTCCACTATCTGCTCTAACGATGTGACCAAATATCATATCTTTTTCTCTTTGATGTTACGTATTGTGTTATGTCTCCTGGTCAGTATATCAATACACCTTTAAGAGTTTAGGAGATCATCACTGTATCATGGCATATGATCTCAGGTTATAAAGGTCTCGGTCTCAATCTTAGCCCAGCATCACTTGAAGCAAAACATGCCCCTGGAAGTGTGCTCCTCCGTAGTAACAGAATAGCTTAGTCTTAGCCTAGGTAGGAAGGCAATGGCCTAATGGTATCAGTCTTGGGGGAGGCGATGGCCTAGTGGAATTATTGTTAGACTATTGATCGAGAAACGCAACTAATGTTCTATGGATAACAAAGTGTGAAGCTAGATGAACACAGCAGGCCAAGCAGCATCTCAGAAGCACAAAAGGTGACATTTCGGGCCTAGACCCTTCATCAGGTTTAGGCCCAAAACGTCAGCTTTTGTGCTCCTGGGATGCTGCTTGGCCTGCTGTGTTCATCCAGCTTCACACTTTGTTATCTTGGATTCTCCAGCATCTGCAGTTCTCATTATCTCTAATGTTCTAAGGACCCGAGTTGAATCCCGCTCCAGTAAATGACAGCATTTGAATTTATTTTTAAAAATCTGAAATTAAGAAATTACTTATGGCTATGAAACCATTGACAATTGTTAGAAAAACCCATCTGACTCATTAATGTTCTTCCAGGAAGGAGATCTGGCATCCTTACCTGGTCTGGCCTACATGTGACTCCTGATCCACAACAGTGTGGCTGACTCTCAACTGTCCTCTGTAATTGCCTATTCAAGAGCAAGGGTCAGGGAATAAAATGCTGGTCAGCCAGTGACACACGCAAGTGAATTAGGAAAGAAAAAGCCTTGGCACTTAGATGCCTGAGAAATGAAAGGTTTGTATATAATAGTTAGTAATAATAAGAATCTGTTGGGGTCTTAGATACCATCATGTCCACACCCAGTTTCTTAAATTACAAAGGACAGCACTGCCACATCGGGTAAACATCTGCTGAACACTAACTCACATTATTAGCACTAATTGCCTCTTGTCTCCAGCCATTTTTAACATTTCCTCAATAATTTTTCAGTCTGGTCTTATGATCCCAAAAGACCTGTCTTTCCTGTTCACATCTGTTGGTGTTATTGGGTAATCATTCCCAGGGGAGTCTAATAACTCTTCTAATAAACAACAAGTTTGCATCTTTGTGACAAACACAGGTCAAGTTTTTTTTTTCGCAAACGCAAAGATTATGGGCAGTATTTGGAGTGGTATAGAATTTCTGGTGAGCGGTGCATCTGTACACTTCACTTCCGTTGCTTCAAAACATTTGATTTTCATTTAACAGTTTCTGAGAAGGTTACACCTAACAGCAAAAGTGGATGACAAGATAACTTATGTTATTTCTTCCATGGATAATATTTGCATTACCAATTGTTTTGCTTCCTGCCAAAATCAATCATAGGGGGATAAGCTTTTCATATACAAACTTATCAGAATCAGATAAAGAGTCCATTTGGTTTATTATCTCCAGAAAGAGCAATTTACTTAATCCTACTCACTGGCCCTTTCTGGACAATCCTGTAGCATATTCTCTTCCAGCATTTAACAAACACACTTTTGATAGTAAGTTTGAATTTGCTTCCACCATCCTTTCAGTCAGTGCATTCTAGATTATGACAACTGACAGAAGAAAGAAACAAATCTTATTTCAACTGTTTGTTTTGCCATTTTAAAAGTGTAAATCACACTAGTCTGAAACAACAGCCAATAAAGTAACTTTACGTGAAGCTCTAATTAGCCTATATGGGAATTTAGTGATAAGAAGGGTTCCATATTGCTAAGATCAAGCAAAAGAAACACTTGGTAAATGTGATATAATTTAAATCTTGCATTCTTCTGCATTTGTGACATATTTACATAATGAAGCAAATGAGATTGTGAGAGCAATGGAAATAAAATTTAAATGTCAAAAGAAAAATTGATTAAAGAAAATCTTTATTAACTCATCACTTTCAACTTGATCAAAATGTTTGTCGTGATAGGGATGGACTGCAATCACTAGCATCAAACGTATACTCAAATACATCCTGAAATACCTAAACCTCTTTCAGATTGCATACTGAGGTGCTACTTTACCTCAGCCAGGCCATACACCTTCATTTAATCCCTTCTCATCAGAATGCTTTGTACTTCATACAATAAACAATATGATAATTATTAAATTTGTTGCCACCATTCACTATTGTTCTCACAATTGATTTGAATTAAACACCATTTTTGCACAGCAATCAAAAGTGACTTTAGAAACAGGGCTGGTTTCAAAGAAATTGTTTGCCTCTAGCAAGGTATTTTACCTGATGCAGCAAAGCTTTACGTTATCTCTGCTAACGTAAGGAACTAGGCATGGATATTGTGGCATTGAAGCATCTAGCAGGTTTATTACACATAGAGATTCTATACATGGCTGCTTTTACTGACACTGCAGAGCTGACATGCTATTCCCTGCAACAACACACATGTATATTCGTGGATGCAGCTGTGAATGCGGAGAGGATTGGGGATGGATCAAGATAGAGGACTTGAAAGACTGGCCTGGAGCAGTGGGGGGGCAAAGACATTGAGCTGGTGGAGGGGCACAGATAGCAACCACTGGAGGAACGGGGTTACAGTTCCAGTGGAGGGGATGGGGAGCGGACCTTGTTTAGTGAAAGGGTGAAACGAATAGGGGGATGTAAGTGGGGAGGGGGAGCAGATCCTGTCTGTTCTGGACACCTCCCAATCCTGTCTGTTCTCAACTCCTCTTGAGACCAGTCTTTTCTTTCAATCCCAAACCTACCCATTCTCACCCATCCACTCCAGCCCCTTCTGTGCACACACACAGTGCCGACATCAGACATGAAAAAGTGATAAGAGATAATGGGAACGGCAGATGCTGGAGAATCTGAGATAATAATGCTCTGATGAAGGCTCTAGGCCTGAAACGTCAGCTTTTGTGCTCCTAAGATGCTGCTTGGCCTGCTGTGTTCATCCAGCTCCACACTTTGTTATGAAAAAGTGATACACAGGGTTTCCAAGTGAGAACAGCACAGACAGTGGCTTCAGCATTTCCAGCGTCAGCACACGTTGCCTCCACTGCTCTCAGGCAATCTATTCTATATTTCCACCACTCTCTGAGCAGCACGGTGGCTGAGCGGTTAGCACTGCTGCCTCACAGCACCAGCGGTTCGGGTTTGATCCAACTCTTAGGCGACTGTCTGTATGGAGTTTGCACATTCTCCCGTGTCTGTGTGGGTTTCCTCCGGGTGCTCTGGTTTCCTCCCACAGTCCAAAGATGTGTAGACCGGCCAAACTAAATTGCCCGTAGTGTTCGGGGATGTGTAGATTAGGTGGACTATAGGGGAATGGGTCTAGGTGGGATGCTCTGAGAGTCGGTGTGGACTTGTTGGGTCGAATGGACTGTTTTCACACTGTAGGGATTCTAAGATTAAAATAATTTTTTTCAGATTTCTTCTGAACTACTTACTTACTCCTCACTTCAAAACTGTTTTCTGGTCATAGACACATCTGCCAAATGAAAAAGATTCTCACAACTCATTCTCTCTATGCTTCTTATGACTTTGTATACCTCAATGAGACTCCCCCTTTAGCCTCCATTGCTCCAGGAAAACACACTCAGCCTACCCAGACTGTCCTCATACCTGAGATTATTCATCCCAGGTAGCATCCTGCAGGATCTCCTCTGCAACATCTCCAGTATAATCACATCCTTCGGATAGTGTGGTGACCATAACTGTACGAAGTATTCCATCTGTGGCCTAAACAATGTTTTGTAAAGTAGGTAACAAGACTTCTTTGCTCCCATGTTCTACGGCCAGCTTTTGAAGGCAATTGTACAATATGCTTTCTTCACTACTTTTCTACCTGTGCTGATACCTTCAAGGATCGATGGATTTATACACCAAAGTCCCTTTGTTTCATCAATATTGCCTCGAGGCCTTCCAATCATTGCATAATTCCTTCCCTTGTTAGATCTTCCTAAACACATTACCTCACACATATTGGGATTAAATTTCATCTACCACTGTTCTGCCCAATTTAACAGCTGATCAATATCAGATTGTAGTACGAGACCATCCTCCTCACAGTCAACATCACCAGATTCCAAGTCATCTGCAAACTTGATAATTATACCTACGTTCACATCCAAATCATTAGCGCATACAACAAACTGCAAGGGTCCCAGCACAGTTCCCTTTAGCACAGTGCTTGTCAGACTTCCAATCACAAAAACAACCCTCTTCCATTAACTATTGCCCATTATTTGCAAGCCAATTTTGGATTCAGTTTGCCAACTAGCCGTGGATCCCATGGGCTCTTATCTTTTTGATCAGCTTTCCGTGGGGGACCTTGTCAAAGACCTTAGTGAAATCCACAGAAACAACATGAAAGCTGCTCCTGAACGTGCACATTATACTTCCTTGGAGGATCAATAAATGGGGTTGCTTCATCCTTAAAATATAATATTACATCACGCTTAAAACTGTCAATCACGTCGAGTTGGTCCATGTAAAGATGTTTGAGATCATTGACTGATTCAATTGCATCATGCATTACCTATTGCACCATGCTGTTGTGATTTGAATCTCAAATTGTAATTACATCAAGTTCTGGGCGTACTGACAGTCCCACCATTGCTGGACAGTTGGAATCTGTGAGGTAGAAGATTTCAGGAAGCCAAGATGAGCCTGAATTAACAATACAGTTTGATTCTACCAGTGCTTGGAACTGGTGGTCCTTTGTACAGTGTGAGAGTCTCTTGTAGGCTGTGCCACTTACTATGGTACACATCTTTCAGGCAGCATAGTGGTAATACGTTAACACTAGCTCCTCTGTCAATTTTAGCTTTGATGCATATCATCTTTCCTTTTCATAATATTAATGGCTGTCAAAGCTTCTGCTCGCCTTATTTCTTCAGGATAGTGTGTTGGTACACTTGCCAACACAAGTGGTTGGTCAAGTTGAATCACTTGGTCAAGTGATTGGTCAGTGTATTGAATATAGGAATTTGGAGATCATGTTTCAGCTGTATAAAGGAATTGGTTAGGCCACTTTTGGAATACTGCATTCAGTTCTAGTTTCCCTGCTACAGTGATTATGTTGTGAAACTTGAAACAGTTCAGAAAAGATTTACGACGATGTTGCCAGGGTTGGAGAATTTGAGCTATAGGGAGAGGCTGAACAGGCTGGGGTTATTTTCCCTGGAGCAGCGGAGGCTGAGGGGTGACCTTACACAGGTTTATAAAATCATGAGGGGCATGGATAGTGTGAACAGCCAAGGGTACAGGAGTCCAAAACTAGACGGCATAAGTTTAAGGTGAGAGGGAAAAGATTTAAGAGGCAACTAAGGAGCAACCTTTTCATGCAGAGGGTGGTGTGTATATGGAATGAGCTGCCAGTGGATATTGTGGAGGCTGGTAAAATAAAGACATTTAAAAGGCATCTGGATGGGTACATGAATTGGAAGGGTTTAGAGGGATATGAGCCAAATGGGACTAGATCAGTTCAGGATATCTGGTCAGGATGGACAAGTTGGACTGAAGGATCTGTTTCTGCGGTGTACATCTCTAAGACTCTGAGACTAACTCAATGAGCTTGATCATTTATCTTCAGAAGAGTCACACGCATGCCCTCTGCAATGGCATCTTCTCACAAAATGATAGACTTGGGTTTGGAGTCTGTTATTCCTGAAGTGATTTTTTTTGCTGAGCTGGTCTTTGAGAACATGGCAGGTATTTTTTGGCTCTGTCTAATCATTTATAGACAAAACTATTTTATTATCCTTGTCTGCTTTCTAAACATTTGATGTCACTCACTGTAAATTATGGCCAGTTTTGTGTTCTTGAGCTGCAGTTGACAAACACTGACTGATACTCTCCAGATTCATTCTGCATATGATCTTTATTGCCAAACCAAAGATAAAATATTCATTTCACTTGCTTTGTCTAAATTCAAAGATGCATCCAAAAGAAAAACAAATGCATTCCACCCAATGTTCCATCTAGTTCCTCAAGCTAAATTATTTTAAAGCTAAATAATTTTAAAAAGCAACTGATCATAAAAAGTGACGAAAATGTTATAGCATTACTCATTCATTGGCCATTGATATGGTTAATAAAACTCCACTGTACAATATTTTCAACAAGCTGCTGACATCTAAACACCATAAAAAACAATTTTTATCGTTATCAATTTAGACGATGGAGTCAATATTTTTCCTACCATGCTTTGAAACCAATTTCCAGCATCTGTGAGAAAGTAACCTCCAGGGCAACTCATTTCCAACTCACAATTCTGCCCAGCAATAGGGGAAAATCATTTCAGAAGGTTTTCAACAGGTCAGTCAGCACAGTTCAGGGTCATTGAAGAGGAATTCAAAGGGCACAGGCAATTGGAGAAAGAGACAGACGGATCTAAAGATAGACTATGTTCGGGGTTGTGCATGCGTGCACTTGCACGCAAGAGAGAAAAAAAAACTTCTCACAAATAGTTTAGCTAAACTGAGACTAGGGGTTGAAAAGCCCACAAGCAGCATATGATAGGTGGAACTGAACAACTTTAGATCTCAGTGGAATTTCCAAGAATATAACTAGCTTAGGAAAGCTAACTAACTATCAGTGAAGATCTAGAAGTATGACTAAGTACTAGAGTGTAGTTTCAGAGACAGGGCCAGGGGAGGTATCGACCAAAGAAAGGAGATTAATCAGCTGGAATAGGACTAATTGTTGAGGCAGTTCATAACAGATTGACTCCTGAGAGTGAGTTTCAAGGCCAGATCAGCAAAATTAAAGAATTGTAATCCCTTGAGAAATGTAATAACATTTGACCATCCACTATTACATTCATATCCGAAAGGAATTGCTAATAAATCTGTGGGGTCTCACTTGTTCACATTTATATTTGATGTGCACTGTGGGGTGCTCAATCACATTCTATTACCCGCATATGCATGTGACTTCTGACAGTCAGGTCTAGGTTAGTAACAACAAACACTACGCATCACCTGCTGTAGTTTGTTAAGTCCATGCATTTCATACGAATGCAGGAACAGGAGTAGGCCATTTAGCATATCAAGACTGCTCTGCCATTCTAGGCCATGTATTATCTATCTCAATGTCATTTTCTTACACTATCCTTTGATGTCATTAATATGAAGAATTCTATCAATCACTATCCTTTAACATTCTCAATGACTGACCCTCCACAGCCCTCTGAGGTAGAACATTCCACTTAATCACAATACAATTCGGAGGCTGCATTGCCTGGTTCCAGACACCAACTCCTCCCCAATGCCAGAGGAAAAATCCTTTCTGCAATTACCCTGTCTTTAAGAATTTTGTAAATTTCATTTTTCATTATCCAGTAGTTTCAATCCCAATTTTCACAATCACTTAATTCTGCAGGTCTTCCTAAAACAGGTAAAGCAGGACTCTCACCAGCTCTTTCGCCAACCTGCAGATGCTCCTGCTGCCCCAATTAAATATCATCCGCTGTCTCCTTTTTAACAGAATTCAGAACAAATTGGAATCTTGGTACAATCTTATGAACATCATTTTACAATGCAGGCAGGATTTATCTTATGATTTCCATGTCCAAACCTCAGTGAGGCCTGTGGATTTTTACCTGTATGATCTTCCCCGAGGCAGACAATTAACAAACAGCTCCTCATTTATCATAGAGTAGGAATGGTGACGCATGGGCTGCGCAGGCAGAAAGGCCAAGTAGAGGACCCAAGGCTGTGGGTATCTCCTCCAAGAGACATGGGTACTGCCACTAATGGTGGAAGACTTCAAGGGACTGAAAATTGGAGGCAACCTCTGAAGAGGTTTGATAACCTATTGCCTATCCATCCACAGAATGGATTTCAATCACAGCTCCATTCCTCTCATCCCTACAGCTGCAAAGTGGGGTATTTAAAGGAGGAGTCACAGTGTTACATCTCACTGGGGTAAGGTACTGGAAAACAAATCCTAAAATTAGTCATTACAGTAGTTAACAACTGTGTAAAAGTATGCAAAATTCCCAATTTACCTTACTTTTAAACTCAGGTTGACGGTAAACATACACTAGGTTTCTGTATTTAACACTAATTCTTATTGATTACAAATAAATAGATTCTAGTTCAGACAAACAATTATGACCCATTCACATATAACTCTACCAATTAAAACTCTAAACCCTCATAAATCTCCCTCTTTACAAATGTGTAGACACACAAAGACAGTCTTAAAATGGGTCAGAAGGAAAGACAGGGAAGGCAGCTCAATGGTCACTGTCCATAAGTTTCATTGAGATGTTTCTTTTAGCTTGTCAGGGCTTGTTGCACCTCAGTTTTCCTTCTCCAAGTACTGACACCAGTTTCAGGAGGCATAGAGCAACTGGTTCATATTTATGAAGAGAGCCATAGCAAAGTTATTGTGGAAAACAAAGAGAATTTCTTCAGGTTTGAAGCTTTTCTTAGTGCAGAAAAAAATAATGCTCCTTCATTATATGAGGTCTGATGGCTGCTGCCAAACATTCAAACTCACAAGCTGGTCAACTACCTGGAAGCCAATCACATAGCTGCTGGCAAGGAGAATACTTTTGTCACTGGTTTGTGGAGTAGTGATCAGTTGTCAATCAGCTCCTTGTTGCTGAATGAACTTTCACAGTACATATACCCACTGGCTCCAACTTGTCTGTAGTAACCTTCATTAGTGCCTGATCAAACAGCAGTGTAAACAATGCTTACAATGAATGTCAGGTTAGATCACTAAATCATTAAAACTTCATTTTAAAAACTGAAATAACCCTTTTTATAATCCTTGTTTTATTCAGAACAGTCGCTTTCTCATTTTGGCCCACAATCTAAAATACAGAAAAAATTAAAATACTCAATCTTCACAGTAGTCTCTGGCCTGCCACTGGAAGTCAATTCCACTCACCTGCCAAGTTTCAGAAGAATGTAAGAACTAGTAGCAGGAGTAGGCAGCTCCCTGAGCCTGCTCTGCCTCTTGATAGGACCATGGCAGATCTCACCTGAGCCTCAACTCCAATTTCCTGCCCATTGTCCAGAACCCTTCAGTCCCAATGGAGGAGCCACCACCTTAGGATAGATCCTGGCCACATCACCAATAAGGTAGGTACTAACTGATCTGTCAGTTACCTGATGGGCAAGACTACTCAGAAACAGGAACACTCGGGATAATTGAATTCACTCATTAAACATATCCTTAAGGCTTCACATTTTAAGATCTTATGCCGGTGTGGGCAGTCTTTGAGGAGTTAAACAGCTCCAGCCTGTTGGGAAACAGCAGCATAACAAAACAAATTTTATTTGACTGAGAAAAGTGGACATTTTGGAGAAAATCTATTCTATGGTAATGAAATTTTAATAACACTGATATTTCAATACCCTATCCAAATTCCTGTTCTCCATCTGCTCTGGTAAACTTGAAACTCAGTTGCATTCATATCTGGTAAAGCATGTACAGACAGCACAAGCCAGAAATATAGCCTGCTTCCCTAGTGTGCCGTCTCCATTCCAGCAAGCTTACCCTCTGGATGCTGCCTATTAATCGGCTGTCACTCCAGACCCCTCATTAATAAAACCCCTTACCTCCACCAAGATCAGAAACTGGATCTGCTTTCTGTTGGAGATGTGTCTGAAGCTGGAATATGCACCGATTTTCTAAATCCCAGATTGTCAACCAAAATCTACATAATACGGGACTGGCAGAAAAACTGTATATGTTCTAATATATCAATAATTCAGAATAATTAACACACCACACAGATTACACTTACATGGAATTTGAATATTATCTTAAGTTAAATCTCTTGCCCTGTTTATTGATGCGGCTTACTATCTATAACTTGTACTGAATGAATTTAATCTCTCCCCATTTCTTACTCTTACTTTACTCACCAATTGTCGCCATGTCATCTGCATCTTAAAGATGTTTAAGATGGCTTGTCATGTAGAAGTCAACCCAAATGATTTAAAGCAAATTACACTGTGCAATTGAACTGTGATATGATATTGGAAATTAGAATGTCTTTGTCACATGTCCTACAAAATATAAAGCACTGTGATTTGCAGAACAAATGTAACTTTGCTATTAAAAAAAAAACTGTTTGGACATAATATGACCCAGCTCCTTATCTGATGATACTTTAACCAGATGTTCTGATGCTGCGGTCGGGATACTACCACTATAGCACCACAGCCATTATGTAACCTTGTTGTGTGATTATAAAACAATATTAAAAAGACAATTTACGTAGATATTATTTTACATTACAGATCAACAATAAAAACTTGACATTTAATAGACCAGCTTCCCATTGTTGTTTTCCATCTTTCAAGTTGATTGACATTTACATTTCTGACTAAAACGTGAAAATAAAGAAATGAAACAATTATGAAAGTAAGCTTACTCTAAAGAGTCGATGAGCTTCTTTGGCTCTACAGGCGGAGGGTATATGACCTCTTCTACATGGTTCCGGTTGCAGTTTGCGTAAGCAGTGGAGATGTGAATGAAGGCTTCAAGCTTTTGCATCTGCCGGGCCAGCACTAACAATTGCTGTGTAGCCACCACATTCAGCTGTAGGGCATGTCTGCGCACAGCAAGAGCAAAGGAAAATAGGATCATGGAGAGGGAAAACTAATAAGGTAAATGAATGCACAAGCATTCAGCCTTAAAAACAACATTCCATTTTCTTGTGATTTCGGTGAAAACATGTAATTATATCCTTTGGTTAAAAGAATGCCATTATAAACACAGATCAATTGATTTGTCAAACCAATGAGCCTGAAAAGACTAATGCGACTCTGAAACTGCCAATCTATCTTCAATTTAGCAAAACTGTTCAAATTGAAAACATTTGTAATTATGATCAAGCCTGGTGGTACCAAAAGGTAACCTACAAAATAATTCCCCTACTTCACTGAAAACATGGCTCTTAGATGCTACCAACTAAAGTTTTAACTCACACTGCCCACCAACCCTACCGATCGGATGAAATGCTGGAGAAAGGGTCCTCAATGGAGTGTAGCTGTGTGCCTTTTTTTACAGCTAGCTACTGATCAGCATTAGGAAAATCTAGTTCTGGTGAAACGTCATCAATTTGAAGACTTTAATTCTGTTTCTCTCCACAGATGCTGCCTTACATGTTAAGGCTTTCCAGCATTTTTGTTTGTATAGCATTAGCAGAAGTCTGGGATCAGGTCAAAACTATCCTTCACTCTGCAGGAGGTGCATGGATTTTAAGATTAAATAAAAATAACAAGGAAAAAAAGTTGACTTCACATCACCACAGAATAAAATCATACTATCTAACTCCTTATGGACCTGGAGGAATTGGTGAGTTTCTTCAGGGACAGTTGAAGTATGCTTCAAATTTAACTGGTTGTGGAGAGTTTGTTTTTCATTATTTTCTGTAATAACGAGTTTATGAAATATTCTGCAATGATAATTTTGCAACATAATTGGAGGAGTATTTCCCTCAAACAATTGTATAATTGTATAAGTAAAGAATGCACCATTTGCTACACTTTATGATGTTATGGAATCAGTCTTAATATTTTAAAATACCAATTTGGATGATATCATTCAATTACTCTTTCTGAAACATCTCATCATGGAGCAAACATTTCTGATTTCAATCAAACAGTCACTATTTGTATGATGCTACTAGATACCGCATTAACCTGTTAAGTATTTGTATCGAGGGGGACTGGTTAGCTAGCTGTTATGTCACCCAGAATAACATCAATAGCAAGGGGTTAATCACTAATTCAGCTGAAGACATCCTTGCGAGTTTGAGTTCTAGCCCTAAACTGTAATAAAGTCACATTAAGTGTGGGATGGTGGCCCCTGAATAATGGAAGAGGTGACCTGAAGAACAATTTGCTTTTATCCTGTGCCATCTTTAGGGAAAGAAGGAGCTGTGGGAGGGCAACAAATTCTAGCTAATTATTCCTATGGTCACAAACAGACCAGAATCAGCAATAACTATACAAAGTTATCAATACAGGAAATTAGAACTTAAATATAGCATTTTGTTTCCTTTCTAATCTGGGCGCACAGATTAGCGAAGGGACCTACTTTAAAGGCTCGTCGAATCGAATGGTAGCTGCACAGTGGAAGACAACGTTAATGCAGGAGAGCAGATGTTCAGTGTCCTTTGAACTGATGGCCAGGTTAGGCTGCATCAGCTCACTGCCGATTGGAATAATCTTCTTCTGGAAGTCTTCCCTCACCCTATCAAACAACTGCAATAGAAAAACAGATTAAAACAGTTGCTACATTTTTAAACACTTTTCCTGCAATTTGCTTCACTTGGTGCTAACAAGGTGTAGAGCTGGATGAACACAGCAGGCCAAGCAGCATCACAGGAGCAGGAAAACTGACGTTTCAGGCCTTGACCCTTCTCAGAAATCTGAGACATTTCTGAAGAAGGGTCAAGGCCCGAAACGTCAGCTTTCCTGCTCCTCTGATGCTGCTTGGCCTGCTGTGTTCATCCAGCTCTACACCTTGTTATCTCAGATTCTCCAGCACCTGCATTTTCTACTATCTCTGCTTCACTTGGTGTATGTTTTTAATACAGTGAGCTCCTGTTAAAGTTGAACAGGCCTTCTCAACTTATTTCTACCATTTCTATCCGATGGGTTATGAGCATTTGTAACTTTGGCTTTGGAACTCAGTACAATTTGATTTATAGCAAACCATTAAGGCTGGAGTAAAAGAATATTTTTTGTGAAAACACCTTCCCGGACGGGTTTAGTACCCTGGAATATGAGTGCATTCAACAGTCTTAAGGCAGTACCTATTTTTATATATAACATATCCAAATCCACCTTGCACATGTCAGAAAGTGAAGCATTCCGTTTTTCAAAACTCAGGATGATTCACCACGCAATGGAAAGCACAAAGCTTTAATCATTTAAACATCAGCTCTCATTTATAACAAATTAAAATAAGCACTTAAAAAAAGCAAAACGTTACGAGTCTAGGAAAATCTAAAGTGCTTAGAACACTGTTGATTTCCTCAGTTTTTAAGCTGTAATAGTCTGAACTCTGGGGAGGGTTTTGATGAATTGCCAGTGTTTGTTATTACCTTACTTAAAATTGATTAAAACTTCAGGACAAGATTGAACACAAATCAAGACTAATGCAGAATTCCTCGAAATACAGCCTGTCCTAAGGTCCACAACAAGTTGTGTTGTGTCATCCCATCCACCACCTCAAAAGTCAGCTCTCTCCGTTTCTGCTCTGGTCGTTAGAAATCTCATCTAAAACAAAACTATTCTGTTCCACAACATGCAATCAGATGTAAACAACATTCTGAGAAATAACTATTGCAAACAAGATTTGTTGAATGCTATTTCGGGGTGGTCACCTAGATGCCAAATCTGGGAGCGGGTCGGAAGGCAAAGCCGGAGTCTGTTTGAGTATATAACGGAGTAAACTTACCGATGCAGCGAATACTGCGAAACTAAAAATAAAACTAATTCATTTTACATAATTAACTAAGAAGAGATGGCAGGTGATGTGCTGTAGCTGTATAACGTGGGAGCTAGCTGATCCCATTGAGAACAGCAAAGGCCACATCTGCAGCAAGTGTTGGCTACTTGAGGAGCTCCAGCTCAAAATAGATGAGCTAGAATCAGAACTCCAAACACTGCGGCACATCCAGGACGGGGGGGAAATACCTGGATGCTGTGTTCCACGAGGCAGTTACACCTGGTAGATTAACTAATGTTAATTCAATCAGTGGGCAGGGGCAGCAGTGTATGACTGCAAGTGGGGCAGGTAGAGGGACCCTGCAGACAGGAACACAGGAGCCACAGCCCTTGACATTGTCCCACAGGTACAAGACACTTGCTCCCTGCGTGGATGAGAAAGAGGGCTGCAGGAAGGATGAGCCAACTGACCACGGCACCATGTTCCAGGAGGCCATTCAGAAGGGGGGAGCAAAAAGACAGATTGTAGTTGTTGGGGATTCCAGGGTGATAGATAGTATCCTTTGTGAGCAGGATAGAGAATCCCACATGGTGAGTTACCTGCCCAGTGCCAGGGTGTGAGACGTCTCTGACCAGCTTGAGAGGATACCAGAGAGGGAGGGGGAGGATCCAGTTGTTGGGGTCCACGTAGGTACCAACAACATAGGCAGGTCGAGGAAAAAGGACCTGTTTTGGGATTATGAAAAGCTAAGAAAAAAATTAAATAAACAGGTCTTCAAGGGTCAAAATCTCTGCTTTGCTGAATGAGCCACATGAAAATTGGCATAGGGAGGTGAGGATCAGGGAAGTAAACACGTGTTAAAAGAGTGGTGTGGGAAAGAGTGCATCAGTGCCAGTCGTCGTCGGAGGCTCACTGATGAGGTTACCTAGAATGGTGACGAAACGTCTGGAAACTAACCTCCCAGCTCAGCGAGCAAACACACATCCAGAACCTCAACCTGAGCTACAAATCTTCTCAAAACTCGCTAGCACTGGCATTAGTTCTGGGACAAGAGGGATCTAGATCACTGGGATGGACTCCAACTGAACAGGGCCAGGTCCAGTTTTCTGGCAAAAAGGGTAAATAGGGTGGTTAATAGGACTTTAAACTAGTAAGGTGGGGGGACAGAGGAAGAAGTGAGCATAGAGGGAGAATAACAACTAATTTAAGGCAAAGCAGCAGGTTACCAGGTGACGAGGAAGCCTCAACTTCATTGAAAATTAGGAAAAATGTTAAAGGGAAGGAGAACTCAAGAGCTGTTAGTAATGGAGGTAATAGGACCCAAAAAAAAGGTGCAAAACTGGAATCAGGGCACTTTATCTAAATGCTTGGAGCATTCCAAACAAGGTGGGTGAGTTGACGGTGCAAATCATGGCAAATGGGTATGATTTAGTGGCCATTACAGAGACATGGTTACAGGATGGTCATGACTGGGAGTTAAATATCCAGCGGTATCAAACTGTTTGGAAGGACAGACAGGAAGATAAGGGAGATGGTGTTGCTCTGATTTTGAAGGATGATATCAGGGCAGTAGTGAGAGATGATTTAGGTTCAAGTGAACAAAACGTTGAATCCATTTGGGTGGAAATTAGGAACATCAGGGAGAAGTCAGTGATAGGTGTGGTCTATAGGCTACCAAATAATGACATTGTGGTGGGGTGGGCAATAAACATAGAAATAGCTAATGCATGTAAAAATGGTACAGCAATTATCATGGAGGATTTTAATCTACATATTGATTGGTCAAACCAGGTTGGTCATGGCAGCCTTGAGGAGGGGTTCATAGAATGCATCCACGATAATTTCCTTGAACAATATGTAATGGAAGCAATGAGGGAGCAAGCTATCCTAGATCTAGCCCTGTGTAATGAGACAGGAATAATTAATGATCTCACAGTTAGGGATCGTCTTGGAAGGCGCAATCACAGTATGGTTGAATTTAAAATACAGATGGAGCGTGAGAAGGTTAAATCCAGTACCTCTGTCCTGTGCTTAAACAAAGGAGACGATGAAGGAATGAGGAACGAGTTAGCTAAGGTAGATTGGGAGCAAAAACTTTATGGTGGGTCAATTGAGGAACAGTGCAGGACTTTCAAAACAATTTTTCACAGGGCTCAGCAGAAGTATATTCCAGTGACAAGGAAGAACTGTAGGAAAAGAGAGAGCCAGCCATGGATGTCTAAGGAAATAAAGGAAAGTAAGTATCAGACTGAAATAAAAACAAATACAAAAACACAAAGAGTAGTGGGAAACTAGTAGACTGGGAAATCTTTAAAAGCCAACAGAATGCCACAAAAAAGTTATAAAGAAAAGTAAGATAGACTGAGAGTAAACTAGCTCAGAATATAAAAACAGGCAGCAAAAGTTTCTATAAATATGTAAATCATACAAGAGTGGCAAAGGTAAACAGTGGTCCTTTAGAGGATGAGAAGGCCAATTTAATAACTGGGAATGAGGAAATAGCCGGGACATGAAACAATTACTTTGTGCCGGTCTTCACAGTAGAAGACACAAATAACATGCCAAAAACTAACAGCAAGAAGGTTACAGCAGGTGAGGACCTAGAAACTATCATTATCACTAAGGAGGCAGTGCTGGGTAAGCTAATGGGGCTAAAGGTAGACAAGTCTCCTGGGCCTGATGAAATGCATCCCAGGGTATTAAAAGAGGCGATGGGGGAAAATACCAAATGCACCAAAAATTATTTACCAAAATTCACTGGACTCTGGGGTGGTTCCCACAGATTGGAAAACAGCCAATGTGACACCACTGTTTAAAAAAGGAAGTAGACAACAAGCAGGAAACCATAGGCCAGTTAGCTTAACTTCAGTAGTGGGGAAAATGCTTGATGCTATCATTTAGGAAGAAATAGCAAGACATCTGGATATAAATTGTATCATTGAGAACACTCAGCATGGGTTCATGAAGGATAAGTCATGTTTAACAAATTTGGTGGAATTCTTTGAGGACGTTACTTGCATGGTGAACAGTGGGGAACCTGTGGATGTGGTGTATCTGGATTTCCAGAAGTCATCTGACAAGGTGCCTCACCAAAGACTGCTACATAAGATAAAGTTGTACGTATTACAGGTCATGTATTGGCATGGATAGAGGATTGGTTAACTAATAGAAAGCAAAGAGTCGGGGTAAATGGGTGATTTTCTGGTTGGCGGTCAGTTGCTAGTGGTGTCCCTCAGGGATCAGTGTTGGGACCTCAATTGTTTGCAATTTACACAGATGATTTGGAGTTGGGGACTAAGTGTGGTATGTCAAAATTTGCAGATGACACTAAGGTGACTGGTAGAGCAAAGCGTGCAGAAGACACTGAAAGTCTGCAGAGGGATACAGATAGTCTAAGTGAGTGGGCAAAGGTCTGGCAGATGGAGTACAATGTTGATAAGTGTGAGGTCATCCATTTTGGTAGGAATAACAGCAAAATGGACTATGTTTTAAATGGTTAAAAAATTGCAGCACGCTGTTGTGCAAAGGGACTTGGGTGTCCTTGTGCATGAATCGCTGAAGGTGGGATTGCAGGTGCAGTAGGTAATTAAAAAGGTAAATGGAATTTTGTCTGCCATTGCTAGAGAGATGGAGTTGAAAAACAGGGAGGCTATGCTGCAGCTGTATAGGGTCCTGGTGAGGCCACACCTGGCATACTGTGTGCAATTTTGGTCTCTTTACTTGAGAGGAGATATACTAGCACTGGAGAGGGTACAGAGGAGATTCACTCGGTTGATTCCAGAGTTGAGAGAGCTGGATTATGAAGACAGACTGAGTAGACTGGGATTATAGTCATTGGAATTCAGAAGAATGAGGGGAGATCTTATAGAAACATATAAGATTATGAAGGGAATAAATAAGGTGGAGTCAGGGAGGTCATTTCCGCTAGCAGGTGAAACTAGGACTAGAGAGAAACACCTCAAAATAAAGGGAAGCAGATGTAGGACTGAGGTCAGGAGGAACTTCTTCACCCAAAGGGTTGTGAATCTGGGGAATTCCCTGCCCAATGAAGTGTTTGAAGCCACCTCGCTGAATGTTTTTAAGACAAGGCTAGATAACTTTTTGAACAGTAAAGGAATTAAGGGTTAAAGGTGAGTGGGCGGGTAAGTGGAGCTGAATCTCCAAGATCAGCCATGATCTTATTAAAAGGCAGGGCAGGCTCGAGGGGCCAGGTGGTCTACTCCTGCTCCTAGTTCTTATGTTCATGTTCTATAAAGTGACAATGTTAAGATTTAATTAAGAGTTTTCAAAGTAATTTTTCTCGAAGTGTTTTCATTATATATCAACTTCTACATTCACACATTCGTATGTCGAACATTTGTTTTTCCTCTACATGATTGTTTAAAAATATTATTCAGGCCATCTGTAAGAATTCTTTAAGTGACTGGTTGCTCAAATGTTATGAATCCCCACTAAAGAATGTTGCAATCTATAACGTTGATGGGACATGAAATTATCATAACAGATTTCTTGGAGATAGTAAGAACTGCCGATGCTAGAGTCAGAGATAATAGTGTGGAGCTGGAGAAACCATGGGCCAGGCAGCGTCAGAGGAGCAGGAAAGTTAATGCTTTGGATCAGGACCCTTCTTCAGAAAAGGGTCTCTTACCTGCGCCCAACCTCTCTCTTCCACCCGCGCTCTCTCTAAACACCGTCGCCATTCCGAAAAATGGTCCTGACCCGAAATGTCGAATTTCCTGCTCCTCTGATGCTGCCTGGCCTGCTGTGCTCCTCCAGCTCCACACGGTGTTATCTCTGTATTTACGACAGATTTCTCAGCTAAGCTTTGCTGGAGGCCAGTAGTGAGTGACCTTGCTTTGCCGCTGACTGCAATTTCCATATAAACATCTTTAAAACTTGAGGTTTCATATTTACATTAAGCAGTTCATTCGGATCACTTGCGGTGTATACAGTAAGTCAGACACAATAATTTTACTTCACCCTATTAAGCCATTTTGAGAAATACAAAAGCAGTGATTAAATATTTTAGATGTTAGTTACAGTCAACAAGTAACAACTTAGTTTTAGAGATAGTAGGAACTGCCGATGCTGGAGAATCTGAGATAACAAGGTGTGGAGCTGGATGAACACAGCAGGCCAAGCAGCATCAGAGGAGCAGGAAAGCTGACGTTTCAGGTCTGCACCCTTCTTCAGAAATGGGAGAGGGGAAGGGGGCTCTGAAATAAATAGAGAAGGTGGATAGTGAAACAGATAGGTGGAAAGAAGCCGAACAGGTCAAGGAGGCTGGGATGAAGCTAGTAAAGGAGAGTGTAGGTAGAGAGTTGGGCTGGAGGTGGGTGACTGAGGAGGGAGGGAGGATGGATAAATCAAGGAGGCAGGAATGAAGCTAGTAGATGTGAGTGTAGGTAGGTAGTGGGGGTGGGGGTTGGTCAGTTACGTGGGAGGAGTGGATAGGCAGGAGAGAAGATGGACAGTTCAAAGAGGCAGGGACAAGAGGGAGGGCTGGTCTTATGATGAGGTCGGGGGGGGCGGGGTGTGAAGAGATTTTGAAGCTTGTAAAGTCCACAACTTAGTTTTAGAACAGCTGAGTTGGAAGTGAAAGCCACCAATCTTTGAATAAGCTAAAGAAAACCCCCATATTTGAATGTCTGCTGATACTAACTGCTCCAGAACACTCCTGGAATTCAAGGTTTCAAAGAGGCAATCAGAAAAATGGTTCAGCATCAAAATTAGCTGTGGTATATGGGCACGCTGATCCCTAGTGTAAAGAAGGCAGAAGCACAACACTTTCTGATGGCTAACCTTCTCTTTAACTTGATCAGAACACAATGTTCTGCCAACATCTGTGACTAATATTTTCACAAAGTTCTTCAAACTGAATTTTTGACTCATCACAGAAACAGGTGTCACGAAAATCATTCAAATTTGAATGTGTGTTCAACTCTAGACAAAACAGAATGAAGTCATCTTCATATGAACAGGAAGGTCAATATGAATCTAGATGATGGTGAGGAGGCTACTTTTGGAATACTGCATACAATTCTGCTCACCCTTCTAAGGAAGGGTGTAGGTAAATTTGAAAGGGTTCAGAAAAGATTTATAATGATGTTGCCAGGACTGGTGGATTTGAGCTATAGGGAGAGGCTGAATAGGCTTGCGCTTTCTTCCCCAGAGCATCAAAGATTGAAGGGTGGCCTTATAGAGGTTTATAAAATCATGGATAGGGTGAATAGCCAAGACCATTTTCCTAAGGCGGGTGACCAAAACTAGAGCGCACATACTTAACGTGGAAGGGTAAAGATTTAAAAAGGCTCTGAGGGGTAAAATTTACATGCAGAGGGTGGTGCATGCAAAGAACAAGCTGCCAGAAGAGGTGGTGGAGGCAGATACTATTACAACACTTAAAGGCAATTGAATGGATATACGAATCAGAAGGGTTTAAAGGGATATGGGCCAAATGATGGCAAATGGGACTAGATCAGATTGGGACATCTAGTCAACATAGACGATTTCTATGCTGTATGACTCTATGATTCTAATGTCAATTGAGGTGTTTTATTTGCTTTCATATTAATTACTATATTAAAATTTATACTCAGCCCTTGGTAAAGTGCACTACATTGTGCAGTAGTACGTAATGCAGATCAGCACTGTAGCTAGTCATAGGTTCAAAATGAAGAATGGTAGAATAATATCTAGGGTTCTGACTGATAATGTTAAATTGGGGCGTGGAAGGAGGGGTAGGAGAGGTAATTATCCATTGGTTTCTCTCTGCCTATGCTGAAAACCTGCACATATTTATAGCTATTTGCAATTCTTCTCAAGTTTCAGGAACCCCCCACTGGAGAACCTCCTGTCAGAATCTGTCACAGCTATGAAGGTTCTCACAATTCGGTACTCAACAACATTTAGGTAACACCTTTTCACCCACCAATATTTACTATTCAGGCTCATATGGTAAATTATCAAAGTACTGTAGATCTTTTACATTTCCAATTAAAATCCAGAAGTGTGATTTACTTGTAAAGTTAATTGCTTGCTTCAGAAAAGAAAGGATAATGGGAGAAAAGTGGTGGGATATTGGAAATGGTTGGTGGTGGTGTGTGTTTGTGGTGGGAGGGCATTTGAAATGGGCAGATGTGGAGACTTTTGAGGGAAAAAAATTCTCAGTGTTACTTTGAGCATTATGGTTAGCATTCGTTCACTCAGAATTCGTTTCTCATTTTATATACTTAACATTAACCTACTCTTAACCTGTGTGGCTTTTTATAAAATTTGACTCAAGAGAGGAACAAAAGCAATTGCCATTTTCTGACTTTCTCAAACTCTAAAAGCAGGTGTGGAAGTTATATTTTTTAAAGAAACCCATTTATTTACAGTGGCACAGTGATGAGGTAGTCATTATTCATTAAAAGCTGCAACAGGAAACAAGGTGTAACAAAGGAGCAATGATTAGCCAGTGTGAGAAATGCATTTTTTGCAGTTCCTTGGGAATTAATCAACTATTTTGCTTTCCTTTCACTATCTTAGAAAGTAAGTGAAAGTTGGTGAGCAGGATTTTCTAATTCCATCTCTTTGAACATTGTGCAGTTGAAAAGTACTGAATGGAGCAACATGGATAGTTGACAATGAAATTCTAAGGCCTTACCTAACTAGAATTAAATTCTCATGATCATACAATGTATTCTGAATTAGCCAACCTTTCACTAATTGGGGCAAATATTATTATTCCTTTGCCTATTTCCCAGTACTGTCTTTACTCTTGCCTCTGCTAACAAGAGGTAAAGAAAATCAGTATGCTTCTGTGATGCCAAAATTCAGCAGGATAACGAATCACTACCTTATCAAATCTTAAGAAACTGCTGCAGTCACTAGCACTCAATGCAGAAGCTTGTGGCAAAAGAAAACTAGATTTTGGGAGATAGCTTTGGTGCAACTTTTAAAAGCCTCTGTCATTTTCGTTGTTTATATTTCCTTGTCAATAAAATATCTGCAGTGACATGTTAGTAGCAATGGTGAAAAGACAGTAAGTAAGTACTAGATTTGCATTTAGCTGGAGAAATAAAAAGGAAAAAAGGCAGGTCTTTTTTCATCCCACTCAGGAATCTTTTATTTCATGCAAAAATGACAATATGTTCTCTGTTCATATATTCTGATGACCTATAAAATTTAGGATTATTTAGAGGGAGTAGCCAGTCAATTTGATTCTGATTCTGGACTTTGGAAAAACTGAAGTAACTCCAGATTGATGTTATAGAACAAATGATATTTGTTTTTACTGTAAATGTGCCGTCAGAACACCACAGGTCAACTTTCTTTTTGTTTTTGAAGGGACAGAAAAGCAGAACCGTGCAGTGATTTTGTCAAAAGATTTGCTGTGTTTTGACTTCATGTTTCACATTGTACATACGCCATTCATTTTTCTGATGACTGCACAGCTTCAAATAATGAAAATGGATTTCAGCCTATCTTCTTAAGGGAAAAGATAATTTAGCAGGCAGTGTAGCATCTTTCAATATCTTTAAATTCAGGAGCAATGCAATGTCAAAGGTTTAGCTAATTATAGATGTGATATTTCTCAAGTCTCAGCTAATTCACGGATTCTTGATCAGCAGCTGAGTTAAGTAAATGGAATAGCAACATTACTTGTTTTCTCTGTCCATTTACTAAATTAAAGGCAGATCAGCGTGACCCTAGGAGATAATCCCTTAAAAATGGCACTGTGTCTGAAGAAGAACATTAACCCTTGTATTTTTCCAAAAAACAGAATTACTCTCTATCTTCATCAAATTATTTGGTAATGCATTAAAATTTTCCAGCATCATTCACTAAATTGCTAGAAAAGTTAGGAAATATCAAACTTCTTATTTTATTGTAGTAGAACTTCAAACATCAAAACAAAAAGTTTGCAAAAACGGATAAGGGAAGGTTTGTCCTCCAAGGAGTTTTGCATGAAGTAGTATCTAGCTGAATGACATTGCAAATATTTCATCAGTCCATCAGAATTAAACTCACTTAAGAATATGTTTCTTGTTCACATTTTACGCTCCTTCTCCTCACCCTTTTTTTTCCCCTCTAAAAGTGTTTGTCCATACTAGAATATGATTCCACAGATGCTAACAGCCCTGCTGCTAAATTGGCCAAGTAGTCATTCTTCAGGTTGAGCTGCAGACCCTAAAAGTTAATTTGGAGAGGAAAGGGGCACCACAGCAGGCGCTATGACATATATTTTCAGCAATGAGCACTAGATCCTGAACAGAAATTAAAACTGGCTAATTTATCTTCTCTGTAACTTGGGCACGGGACTTTATTTTTTCAGTTGCTGCAATTATGACAATCTCCGCATGCACCTCATATTAATCAATAATAGCAATAAATCAAATCAATACGAATTTGCAGGTATGAATTGCTGAGGTTTGAAACATGCAGAACAGTAGTCAAAAAGTTTTTGTTCAACAACAATGGTAGTAAGGTTATCAAATGTGATTTGTTGACATAACTCAACAGCAAACAAAGCAGTCATCAGCCAATGGGGAAGTATCACACATCACAAAGCAAGAAATAGTCTTGCTTCAGGTAAAGGTATTCACTGGAAAGTAGGCTACAAAAAAAATCTGTTGTATATGCAAGTACATGCAAGATAATATCTGAACTGAGTCCGTTCAATACATCAGTCACACAGTCATCACAGTCTACACTACAGATTTAATTAGTTTGATTGAATAGACCAGGAGAGTTTTAAGCCTCTTGATAACTACGCATATGTTTATCTTGGCAGTCCCCATATTTGTGCTGATGACCAATAAAGCCTGAATAGAACTTACTTTTTATGAACAAGCCCATCACAACACTGCTGAAAACTGACCTCGTGTGTCACAGAGCCAGCAATAGCTCATGTAGCTCTTCACTAGACATAGGGAAAAAATAGTTTCAATTGAAAGCTGGGAAACTCAAAAGAGCCACAGGCACTAAAAATTCCTACAGAGCACAATAAATATTCACAAATGGAAAAACTCATTTTCTACATTACAAATTCTTTTTTACTTTTGCTATATTTGAAAAAGAAATCCATATCTCTGGTCTTTATTTCATTTTGATGACCATGTATAAACTTAGACAAAAGGATCAGTTTGATCTATTTTTAATTTTGATAGCATAATCCCTCCATTCCTAACACATCTTTCTTCTTTTCCAAGTTTCAGAAAAAACTGAAGGAGTCAACTGCTAGGAACACAGGTCACTAGGGTGTGTTTGGTGACTCTAATGTATCTTGCCTCCCTTACTCCACCTCCAGCTATTGTGAACTCAGCTACCATATCCCATGATCTGGAACTTGGTCACCCTTTCCACCTCAACCCCCTCCTTTAAAACTCTTCTAAATACTTGAACTTGGAGTTATAGAAACATGTAACATAAAAACAGGCCCTTCGGCCCACCAGGTCTATGCTGACCAACAAACACCAAACAACACTCATCCTGTTTATGTGCACTTGGTCCACAGCCTACTGTACTCTGGCATTTTAAGTGCTCATTCGGATGCTTCTTAAATGTTGCAAGAGTACCTGTCTCTACCATTCTTTCAGGCAGCACATTTCATATATTAGCACCCTCTGGTTCAAACAATTTTTTTGTCAGATCTCCTCTAAACTATTTGCGCTTCACCTTTAACTTACACTCTCTGGTCTTCGAAAGGTCTGCACAAGAAACAGATTCTCACAATTTACACTGTTTATGCCTTTCATAATGTATTTTACCTCAGTCAGGGTCCCCCCTCAGCGTCCTCTGCTCCAAGGAAAACAAACCCAGCCTGTCCCGTCTCTCTTCACAACTGAAACTTTTTATCCCAGGCAACATGCTGATAAATTTCCTCTACACCCTCTCCAGTACAATCACATCCTTACAATAGTGCGGCAACCAGAACTGCACAGTACTCCATCTGTGGGCTAACTAATGTCTTAAAAAGTTGCATTGAGACTTCCTTGTTCCTATGTTCTATGCCTCAGGTAATGAAGACAAGCAATTCATTCACCTTCTATATCTCCCTGTTGCCATCTTTTTGGCTAAGCTTTTTTTTCAACACTCACAATTATCTCCTCTGGATCATCAAAACATTTTTAATGAGTATTATATATATATATATATATATATATACATTCTTGATCATATCAGATTGCCAGGGAACTTTTCTATACAAGTTAGGCTAATTTTGAGTGTTTGTGGCAAATTTCAAACTGAAGATTACAGCTATTTTAAAAAGAAGTATCTGAGATATTTTGTTAACACAGAATCAGAAAATTGTTACAGTGCAGAATGAGGCAATTCAGCCTACTACATTTGTGCTAACTCTCCAAGTGAGCAATTCACCCAGTGCCAATGTCTCACATTATCTCCATAAGCTTGAACATTCTTCCTTTTCAGATAAATAATCTCATTCCTTCTTGAATATCTCAACTGAACCCATCTCCACTACATTCAGACTGTGCATTCCACAGCCCTATCACTTGTTGATTGAAAATGTTTCTGATGATGTCTCTGCTGATTTTTTTGCAAAGTATGTTAAATAACATACTTTGTTCCTCATGTTCATTTTACCAATGGGAGTAATATTTTTCCTGCCTACTGAATTCCAGGCACCTCATGATTTTCAATACTGCTATCAATTCTTTTCCAAGGAAAATGAATTGGAAATGTATGGACTGTAAGTGGTTTCTCATTCCTGCAGCAATTCTGATTGATCTTTTCTGCAATGTCTCTAATATCTCTGCATCCTTCTAAAACAGTCCAGTGATGTCCAGAGGTAGGGACAGAAATCACAGATCCCAGTGTTGGCCCCTGCCCAAACTGTGGAGAGTCGTCATACTTCTGACCCAAACACAGCAGCTCTGCCTCCAGCCCAGGCACAGCAGTCCAGCATCTCAGGGGTCATGTCCTAGCTCCTACACCAAGCACAGTGGCTACCCTAGAGTCCTGGGTGACAATTATTGGGCCCTGATGTACCCACTGTCCCAAGCCCTGACGCCAAGAACTGGGTACCAGACTCCAGTTGATACCAAGTTAATGCTTTGTACTCTGTAGAGTAATTAGAAAAGTCTAGGATACTGTATGCTTTCTTATTCTGCTCTGCCACTTTCAATAATTTCATTATTACACATGCAACCAGATGTGGCTACTCCTTTAACCCTTTAAAATTTCAACTCCTGTTTCATATTTTTTCTCCATATTCTTCCTGCCAAAATTAATCACTTCACACTCTCTGTAATGATTTTCATCTTCCACTTGTTTGTGCATTGACACATTCCACCAATCTATGTCCTTTTCAAGTTCTAAACTATCCTTATGGCTGCTCACAAATTTTCCAAGTTCCACATCACCTGTAAACTTTACAATTCTGCCTTGTACACTGAGATCTGTGTCATTGATTTAAATCAGGAAGGCCAAGGGCCCCAACCTAGCCCCTACAAACCTTACCCCAGTCTAAAAATAAACCATTAATCACCACACACAATTTCCTGTCACTCAGACAATTTTGTATCAACA
Source organism: Stegostoma tigrinum (assembly GCF_030684315.1). Taxonomy (NCBI): domain Eukaryota; kingdom Metazoa; phylum Chordata; class Chondrichthyes; order Orectolobiformes; family Stegostomatidae; genus Stegostoma; species Stegostoma tigrinum. The sequence continues at coordinate 29,496,819 of NC_081371.1, read as the reverse complement.
CTGATAGTCTCTCATTTCTTCCTTGCACTGCGTCTGCACTCAAAATTTGTTATGTGCCTTTGTACCAAATGCCTTCTGGAGATCCAAACACAGTAGATCTGAAAGATTAGCTGATCGATCCAATCTATTCCGACAGCAAAAACTCCAAATTACTTAAACACAATTTGCCCTCAACAAATCCATGCTGGCTTTCTTTAACTAACCTGCTATTATCTATTTAACTATTAATTTTATATTGCCAAAAAAATGGAGACACGTCTTGTGGAAGTTTTTTTGTCTTGTGCTCATCAGGCTAGTTCATCAGAAAACAAGTATCAGGGAAATCCTACACTGAATACTGCATGAAAGAAAAGTGCTGATTGGTTGTCAAGTAAATTGACGGGGAAAGATGTTGCCATAGAGAATACACATATTAATGTTAAGTGACAGTTAACAGCCAGTTTTTACTTAAAATTTAAGTCAGACAGATTGACTCTGATTGATCAGAGCATTGCCTTGTGAAATGAACCAGTGAAGTGAAGTCACCTATTTTGTTCAATTGAAACAGGCACACAGTGCTTGTACACATTCTTTCAGACAACAAAGAACACGACCCTCCATACTGATACATGTAGCTTCTAAAACATGCACATGCACTCAGCCCAATCAGCTCAATTCTTCTTGCTACTAATTTTTACTAATTATATGTACACTGAAGATTTTGGGATTCCCTTCCATGTTAGCTGCCATGATTCCTTATACTCTCTGCTTATATTATTCACTTTGTCACTTCCCCTCTGAGCCTGTTTTAGTCAGCCCGGTTTTTGATTTATTATCAATGTGGCTTCTGTCACATGCAGAGTTTCTTCTGCGTCATCTTAATCTTTATCTGTTTGTCATCCGGGGAGCTCTGGATTTCTTTGTCTGCTCATGGAAACATACCCCTGACTGTCCCCGAACAAACAACATCTTCTTTATAAGATTTGTTCAGTTGCTGTTGTTATGGACCAGATCAAATTCCCCCTGAGTATATGCAGAAGATAGGGTCTAGACTAACTTTTTCTTATTTTAAAGGCAAGTGCATGGTGTTGCATTCAGATTCAGTCTGATTGGTCAAACCACTCCACTGTAAGCAAAACACACTTGATTTTTACACTACAATTAAAATCCAGATAAAATAAAAGAAGTGACTTTGCTGCAACTCTATGAAAATGCTTAACAAAACACATATATATTAACTACTACTAATTAACTGTTCCAATATATAGTAACATCTCATAAACACAAAGGCAAAATCAGTATTATAGATTGTCGCACATGCGATTCTACCTGCAGGAAGGGAAACCCAGCTTTTAGCTGGAACAGAGAGAGGAATAAGAGCTTCCACATCAAGCTTCAAGACTGTAGCAAGTGCTGAAAGCTAAAACTAAAAGTCTTGGATTTGTAGGAGCTTGACTCCACTCATTCAGGCTGCTTCTAGTGTACCAATTTTAATAAACTAAAAACACAATACACCTTTTAAAGGCATAATATTATCATGTTGTTTTGTTTGTCAAACTTTGATTCCAATTTATCTGGCCCAGATCCCTTTTTAACCACATCATAGTTAATTATTTTGATAACAGATTGTTCTTTGTCCTTTTCCATAGCCAGCTTAAACTTTATGATACAATGTTATGTCTAATAAGGTCCAATAAAAATAAAATTTACACAATATATTTAAAGGCCAAAGTCCCTTGAGGAAACACACCTGATCATAACATATGAAGTTCTACTAAAATGTAGCAGAGGCTGTGTTTAACAGTTAAGTAAAAGTGCTTGAATTTTGAGACAGCAAGTTGACTCAGAGGCCACACAAAAACCAGGGCAGACATTAGAAACAGGGACAGCAACAGAGTTCTTGCTCAGTTTGTTCCAATTTCTGCCCTGAAGGAGAAACAGCAGAGAATGTGTGGTGTACTGATAAGCATTTCAGGACATTTGGGATTACCTACTGAAAGTATGGTGAAAATGGGGCAAGAATGAGGGACATGATAACATAACTGAAAGGACTCTCAATGATAGGCTGAGCAATTTACGCACCACATTGCAGGTGTACACGAGGTGAAAGTACAGGCGACTGTGAGTCAAGGACGAGAAGCTCATGCTGTTTTCCCACCAAGGATTCTTCAAAGGAAGAAACAGATCACACACTAAAATGGCAACCAAATTGTAAAACTTGGTAACATATCACACAATGGAAAAAAATATCAAACAGTGTAAGAAATAGTCTTTGCTTGGCTGACAGGTGCTTAGATGGGATTTGAACCCAGAGCTTCTTACATAGAAGCAAGGAAGCAAGCCATTGCACCAAGATACCACTTCCAGCTGATGATATCAATGGCAAATTTGGGATTCATCACTCGACATATATTTTCCATTCCCCACCTAACAACAGAGTGTAGCTGCACCACATGTACAGCAGCAGTTCAAGGTGATCACTCGCCACAATTAGGTTTGGGCAACAAATGTTGTCCTAGTCATTGAAGTCTATATCCAACAAAATAATTTTAAAAAGTTCTGAAAAGAACTCAAAAATCTTTTCAGAGCTGGTTGCTTGACTCATTTTACGAGCGTTTTTTAAGACTTGATGGAATATCTAATTTCAATACAAATGCACAAGAGTACAAATGCATTGGACAGCATCATTTCAAGGAGAAAAAAATTTGAAGGGCTACTGTGGTAAGATGTATTTTTATCATTTGCAAATTTGGATTTTTAAAGCAGAATTAAACGGGTTTTCAGTTCTTTAGATTAGATTAGATTAGATTCTCTACAGTGGGGAAACAAGCCCTTCGGCCCAACAAGTCCACACTGCCCCTTGAAGCATCCCACCCAGACCCATCCCCCTATAACCCACAAACCCCGAACACTACGGGCAATTTAGCAATTTAAAAGGTCCGAAATCTGTTTGAGTAGGGGGCCTAAACACATAATTTTGAAGAAAACGTATGACTAAGTGCCGAGCAAAACTATACTGCTACACCTGCTAAGTTTACGGCTTTCAGGAAAACAGAAGATCAGAAATGACCACTAGTTTAATTCTGAGTTCAGCTCATAACTATCTGTATTCAGCTGCAGCCTAGCAGAAGGGCAGGTTAGTTGTGAAGTCTCCAAACTGTAAGAGTTTGTATAGAAGTTATCAAGCCGTCAAAACGGAAAGATTTGTGCTATCAGAACTAAAAGAAACTTTAAACCATTATAGATAACGCGGCATGAAGCTGGTTGAACACAATGGGCCAACTAGCATCAGAGGAGCAGGAAAGCTGACGTTTCGGGTTGAGACCCTTCTTCAGAAATAGGGGACGAGAAGGGGATTCTGAAATAAATAGGGAGAGAGGTGGAGGTGGACAGAAGATAAATAAATGGAGAAGATAGGACGAGAGGAGACAGGCAGGTCAAAGACGAGGGGTTAGAGCCAGTGAAGGTGAATGTAGGTGGGGAGTTAGGGAGGGGATAGGTCAGTCCAGGGAGGAAGGATAATGTTAGTGGGTAGGAGATGGGGGTGGGGCTTGAGGTGGGAGGAATGGTTAGGGAGGCGGGGACCAGCTGGGCTGGTTTTGGGATGTGATCGGGGGAGGGGAGGTTTTGAAGCTTGTGAAGTCTGCATCGATGCCCTTTGGCTGCAGGGTTCCCAAGCAAAATATGAGATGCTTTTCCTGCATCTTTTGGGTGGCTTCATCGTGGCAATGTAGGAGGCCCACGATGGACGTATTGTCTGAGGAGTGGGGAAGTTGGGGGGTGGAGAGTTGAAACGGTTCGCAACTGGGAGGTGCAGTTGTTTGTTGCGAACTGAGCATAGGTGTTCCACAAAGCCGTCCCCAAGCCTCCGCTTGGTTTCCCCGATGCACAGGAGGCCACAATGGGAACAGCGGATACAGTATATCACATTAACAAACGTGTAGGCGAACATCTGTTTGATGTATGTTTTATGTTCTATGAGGAAGGTCTTCTTAGGGCCTGGGATGGGGGTGAGGGGGGAGGTATCGGGGCAGGTGTAGCACTTGCTTCGGTTGCAGGGAAAAGTGCAAGTGGTGGGGCTGGAGGGGAGTGTGGAATGGACAAGGGGAGTCGTGGAGGGAGTGGTCCCTCCGGAAAGCACATAAGGGTGGAGAGGGAAAAATGTCTTTGGTAGTGGGGTCAGATTGCAGATGGCAGAAATGTCAGAGGATGATGCGTTGGATCCGGACGTTGGTGGGGTGGTGCACAAGGACGAGGGAGAATTCTGTTTTGGTTGTTATTGCGGATAGGGGGTGTGAGGGATGAGTCGCGGGAAATGCGGGAGACACGGTCGACGGCATTTTCGATCACTGTGGAGGGAACGTTGTGGTCCTTGGGGAAAAAAAAAGAGGTCATCTGGGATGTTCTGGAGTGGAATGCCTCATCTCGGGAGCAGATGTGATGGAGGCCAAGGAAATGGGAATAGGTGATGGCCTTTTTCCAGGAAGGTGGGTGAGAGGAGGAATATTCTAGGTAATTGTGGGAGTCAGTAGGCTTAAAATAGATACCGGTTTCCAGGTGATTGCCAGAGATGGAGACAGAGAGGTCCAGGCAGGAGAGAGAGGTGTCAGAGATGGTCCAGGTAAAAACTTAAGGCGTTAGTGAAGTGGATGAAGATGGGAACACAAGGCGGCGCCAAAACAGTCATCAATGTAACGGAGGAAGGGATGGGGGATAGGTCCAGTGTAGCTTTGGAAGAGGGATTGTTCCGCA